>NC_134635.1:3659688-3962188 GCF_046129695.1 Lonchura striata | reverse complement strand
GTTTGGGCCGGGAGATTGGAGTGTGGGCAGGGAAACGGGTATTGGGGCAGGGAAACGGGTATTGGGGCACGGAAACGGGTATTGGGGCATGGAAACGGGCACTGGGGCAGGGAAACGGGTATTGGGGCACGGAAACGGGCACTGGGGCAGGGAAACGGGCACTGGGGCATGGAAACGGGTATTGGGGCAGGGAAACGGGCATTGGGGCACGGAAACGGGTATTGGGGCATGGAAACGGGTATTGGGGCATGGAAACGGGTATTGGGGCAGGGAAACGGGTATTGGGGCATGGAAACGGGCACTGGGGCACGGAAACGGGCACTGGGGCATGGAAACGGGCACTGGGGCATGGAAACGGGTATTGGGGCACGGAAACGGGCATTGGGGCATGGAAACGGGCACTGGGGCACGGAAACGGGCACTGGGGCACGGAAACGGGCACTGGGGCAGGGAAACGCATATTGGGGCATGGAAACGGGTATTGGGGCACGGAAACGGGCACTGGGGCATGGAAACGGGCACTGGGGCACGGAAAGGGACACTGGGGCACGGAAACGGGCACTGGGGCAGGGAAACGGCCGTTCCGGGAGGCAGAATTCACCTTTGCCGTTGCCGGCGGCGTCGCCCGTGTTGGCGATCAGGATGTCCCCGTTGGGCAGCGGGTGGGTGACGGCCAGGTAGCCCTTGTTGCACTTCCAGAACACATCCACGGGCTCGATCGTCTGCAAAGAGCAGCGCAGATTCGGCCTCCGCCCGCCCGGCGCCTTTCCCGGCCTCGCGGAATCCTCCCTCCGAGCCTCCCTCCGGACCCCCCGCCCTTGCCGGCCCTCGCTGCCGCCCCGGGCTCGCCCCGGCCGTACCTTGCAGATCCGCGGCGCCCGGCACTGGGAGCCCACATCCACCACGTAGATGCGGGAGGAGATGAGGCAGGGCAGGACCAGCCGGCTCCATCTGGCCGCGGCGCCGCTGTCGAAGCAGCCGCAGGCGGGGCCCCAGCCCGCGCAGTGCAGCTCGTCCTTGAGGTTGGGCATGGGCAGCCGGTGGATCACCTGGGCACGGCCAAGGCAGCTCAGGCCGGGCCGGGCCGGGCCAGCCCCGCGGGGAGCGGCCCCGGGCTTTGGGGGGCTCCGGAGAGGGACCGGGAGCGGCCCCGGGCTCCGGGGGGCTCGGGAGAGGCACCGGGAGCGGCCCCGGGCTTTGGGGGGCTCCGGAGAGGGGCCGGGAGCGGCCCCGGGCTTTGGGGGGCTCGGGAGAGGCACCGGGAGCGGCCCCGGGCTTTGGGGGGCTCGGGAGAGGGGCCGGGAGCGGCCCCGGGGCTTTGGGGGGCTCCGGAGAGGGGCCGGGAGCGGCCCCGGGCTCCGGGGGGCTCGGGAGAAGGACCGGGAGCGGCCCCGGGCTTTGGGGGGCTCCGGAGAGGGGCCGGGAGCGGCCCCGGGCTTCGGGGGGCTCCGGAGAGGGACCGGGAGCGGCCCCGGGGCTTTGGGGGGCTCCGGAGAGGAGCCGGGAGCGGCCCCGGGGTTCGGGGGGCTCGGGAGAAGGACCGGGAGCGGCCCCGGGCTCCGGGGGGCTCCGGAGAGGGGCCGGGAGCGGCCCCGGGCTCCGGGGGGCTCGGGAGAGGGGCCGGGAGCGGCCCCGGGCTTTGGGGGGCTCGGGAGAGGGGCCGGGAGCGGCCCCGGGCTTTGGGGGGCTCGGGAGAGGGACCGGGAGCGGCCCCGGGCTTTGGGGGGCTCCGGGAGAAGGACCGGGAGCGGCCCCGGGTTTTGGGGGGCTCCGGAGAGGGGCCGGGAGCGGCCCCGGGAGCAGAGGGCACGGCGAGAAGGTGCTCCCCGGTTTTTTCCCGGTAAGAAGCGCTGCCCGGGCGGCCCCGGAGGGCGCGGGGAGCGCGGCCCCGCAGCGGTCCCGCCCCGGGCCCGGCGGGGCCGGTACCTGGCCGTAGCTGCAGGAGCGCGGGTTGAGGTCCACGGTGGCCAGGAAATCGGGCTGCTCGCTGCAGGTGCACCTGTAGGTGCAGGTCACGTAGGCGACCTCCTCCCGCGGCGCTGCGGACACAGAAGCGCGCTCAGACCGCGCCGGGAAGCCCCGAACGGCCCCGGGGGAGCTCCGGGCAGCTCCCGCGAGTGACCGCCGGGATTCCCGGGCTGCTGCGATTCCCTCCGGCGCCCCCCGGCCGGGCCTGGGGCCGCTCCTGACCCGGGAACAACCGGGAGGAATCTCCGGCAGCTCTGGGAAAGGGGCTCAGCGCCGACGCTGGGCTCAGGGGGACCCCCGAAAACCCGCAGCCCCCCGAGGCAGCCCAGCCCCGTGGGCAGCACTCGCCTTTCAGCACTTCGGGACACGCGGGGTACTCGTAGCACGGAGCTCTGCACCTGTCTGGGGAGCAGAGGGGACACCGTGAGCCCGGCCCGGGCCCCGCACCCCGAGCCCGTTCCGAGGGTCCCTCCGTCCCGCGGGACCCCCGGGGCCGCCCCGGGGCCAGCCCGGCCCTCCCCGCGCCCCGCAGCGAGCGCTCGGGGTGGCGCTGCCCCTCCCGGCTGCGGGACAGGGACCCCGGGACAGCGCGGGGCCCGGCCCGGGACAGCGGAGCCCGCGGGGACCGCTCCCCGCCGCGGCGACGGGACCGAGCACGGACGGCACGGGGACAGAGAGGTGTCCGCGGGACGGGCACGGCGGGGACGGAGCTGTCCCCCAGAGCCGGGACACGCTGGAAGCTCCGGCACGGACAATTGCCCCGGATGCCCGGGGCTGCGCCCGAGCCCGCGGGGGTCCCTTACCCATGGCTGCAGCTTCGGGGGTCGCGGTGCTGGCGGCGGAGGAGCCGGAGCCGAGGGGCAGCTGCTGCTGGCTCGGGGCTGGAGCGGCTGTGCCGTGCCCTGCCTGCTGCCGGGGGCCTTTTATCCCCGCCGAGGGCTGGGGGAGCGCGGCCGAGCCCGGGGAGGGGCTGCCCAGCGCCTGGGAGGTGCCGGGCGGCGCTGCGGCTTCTCTCCTCCTCCCCGCCGCCAATCTGGGCCCAAATCTGCTGCTCCCTGCAGCTCCCGAACCTCAAACCCCGCCGGCCCCGCCTGCTCCCGGCCTCGCTCCGCACGGAGCGGCCTCCGCCGAGCCGGGCCCGTGCCCGGGGCACCCCGCACCGCCTCCCGGTCCTCGCAGGGGCAGCCCGGTCCCCGTCCCCATCCCAGGGATCAGCCGGGGGCTCCCGGGGATCCCGCGCTGGCCCCGCAGCGTCCCCGAGCTCAGCCTGGAGGAAAGGGCGATCCCGGCGAATTCCGGGTCTGCCTGGAGGGATTTGGGGTCTGATCCCAGGAACAGGTCCAGGACAAGAGGGAACGGCCTCGAGCTCTGCCAGGGGAGGCTCAGGGTGGGAAATCTGCGGAAATTCTCCCTGCAAACGGGAAAATGCCTCTCACTGCCCGGTGAGATTTGGAGTGGCCGCCCCTGAAGAATTCCCGGACGTTTTTCTGGTTGATCGGGGGGGATTGACCCATCTTGGACTCGGTGATCCTGGGTGGATTTTCCAGCGCCAAAAATCCTGAAATTCTCGGAAAGGTCCGTTTAATACTCTGTGGAATTTCCAAACCCAAATAATCCTGGAATTCTCTGAAAGGTCCCTTTAACACTCAGCGCTATTTCCAAACATGAAACCCAGTTCCTAAATCCCCCCAAAGTGAGCGAATCCTACAACAACCACAGCAAATGAACGTTTGGAAGAGCTCGACATTCCCGTGCTGAGCCTGGCCGGGAGGACATAAAGCTGCGGCTGATAAGATAAGGGTGCTGATAACAGCCGCGATATTTCCTGCCCCTCCCTGCGCCCGGGTGAGCTGGGCTGGTTCTCCCTGTGCTCCTTGCGGCTTTTCCATGACCACAGGTGGGGGCAGCGTCCCTCCAGCCCGGCTCGGGAAGTTTCCCGGCTTCTCCTGCTCATCCCCACTTCCTATAATCCAGGGAAAATCAGATTTCTCCCGTTCCTGACACTGCACATCGCGTTTATCTCCCCCGATTTGGAAGGGATTCACCTGGGATCTGTCCCGCCCGTCCCTAAAAGCCTCTGGAGCTGGACATTCCTGCCCCGTGGAGGGAGGAAAGGCCACCCGGAGCCCTTCAACTCCCTCATTCCAAGCGGATCCAGAGGAGCGAGAGGCGCCCTGGAATTTCCTCAGGCTTTGGCGGCTCCTCGGGGTCCGCTCGCCCAAAAAGCTTCAAAGCGTTGGGAATTTTGGGACCCAGCCCAGGGCAGCGGCTCCTCCTCGCCGGCTTTTGCTGTTGGTTTGGGGGTCCGGGCGTTCCCTGGAGCAATCCCGATCCCGAGGGAATTGGGGGCTCCCCGCGTGTCCCCCTCGGCAGGGACAGGGACAAATCTCCTCCCTCGGTCCCGTTCCAAGTCCCGCTCCGTGCTGCAGCGGGGCCCTCCCGGAGTTTGGGGCTGTGGCACCGAGGAAAAGGAGCTCGCGGGTTCCCCCGAGTGTGATTTTTTCCTGGTATTTTTTTTGGGTGGTAGAGCGGGGAACAAGCTCCCGAGCTCATCCATTGCCACCTGCCTTCCACTGGCCGTGGAATTTCGGATTTTGTCCACACTTTCAGGTGAACTCGGGAGCCAGCTCCCAAAAATCACCCTTTTCCCACCGAGTCATCAGAAAATCTGGGAATTCTTGGCTTGGGAGGGAATTTATGCTCAAGGCTTTCACCCTGTTCGGTGCCCGCGGCTGATGGGAGAGCCGGGAGCGCTGCGCAGCCCCGGGAGCGGCTCGTGGATGGAATTCCAGCCCGGCACAGAATGGCCGGTGGGATTTGGGGCTCGCTCCATGAACGGAAACGTTTTCCCAAAGTCTGCCGCTGCTCAGTGCCCGGCCGAGGGGTCGGGACGCTGCGAAGGGAGGACGGAGAGCTCAGGAAATCGGGATTTAGGACGGGAGGTGCTGAAGGAGCCCCGGCCCCGCTGGGGCAGAGCTCGGGGGAAGCCGAAGCCTCGCCGGGAGCTGCGGGCGGCCGGAGCCGGGAACTGTCCGAGGCGGCGGCGGAGCCGCGGCTCGTCCCGCAGCCCCAATCCCGGCGTGTCGCTCCCGGGGGCCGGAGGAGCCGGTGGCGAGCGGGCAGGAGCGGCCGGCGGGGCGGGGCAGTGGCCGCAGGGTGCCGGGGCTTGTCCTGCGGCCACGGGAGCTGCGCTGGGCCGGCGCTTATCTCGCTCTTATCAGCGCCGAGCGGGGACAGGCAGGGACACGGCGACGTCAGCACGGGAAGCCACCGGGAGCAGCGCGGCTCCTTAATGAGGGGCGGGCTAATGAGCCGGCTAATGAGGGGCGGGCTAATGAGCCGGCTAATGAGCGGGTGTACAGTGCCAGGGGAAGGAGCAGGTGGGGACAGCAGGGGCAGCGCGGGGGACACCGGCCCGGCCCAGGGGGGACCAAAGCGGAGCTGGAGGCCAAGGGCAGCCCCGGGACAGAGCCCGGGAGCGCTGCCGGAATTCCCGGAATTCCCGGAGCTTCCCAGCGGGAAGCGGCTCCGCGGCCGGGCTGGAGGAGCTGCGGCTGCGGGAGGGGTCTCTGCCCCGGGAGGGGTCCCTGCCCCGGGAGGGGTCCCTGCCCCGGGAGGGGTCTCTGCCCCGGGAGGGGTCCCTGCCCCGGGAGGGGTCTCTGCCCCGGGAGGGGTCCCTGCCCCGGGAGGGGTCTCTGCCCCGGGAGGGGTCCCTGCCCCGGGAGGGGTCCCTGCCCCGGGAGGGGTCCCTGCCCACGGCACGGGGGCACGAGCGGAGCTCTGGGCTCCATTCCCTGACCGTGCCGCGATGTTGGGGATGGGAGCTGGAGCCGTTCCCTTGGCTGCGGCGGGGCCGGTGCCGCCCTTGCCCGGCCCGGGGGGCTCCGAGCCCCGGTCGGGCCGGGACAGCCCCAGGGATGGGGCGGCTCTGGGGTCCTTGGCTGTGCCCCCTTCTTTGGGCTTTTCCCAACATCCCAGAGGGATTCCCGTGCTGGGATCTGCCCGATCCCGGGGAATCCTGAGCTCCGTCCTTCTCTTGGTGCTGCTTTCGCCCAGATCTCGGCTTCTTTCCGGACATCGGCCTCAGAGCCGCTTTTTCCAAGATTTCTCCTCACCTTCAGGATTTAATTGAAGCCTTTCCTGTCCCAGAGTGTCGCTGGCTGTCCCTGGGTCACCGCTGGGTTTGCCCTGGTGCCTGGGCAGGTCCTGGTTGGGCTCGGTGCCGATCCCAGGTGTTGGCTCTGCCCTGGAAGTGGTTTTTTGTACTTTTCCACCCCAAAACACAATCGTTTTTGTGACTTCGCTGCCCGCACAGTGCAGAGAAGGCCTGCAAGGCTCTGGCCGCTGTCCTTTCGGCCCCAGTTCCCAGTGCTGAGCTCCCCAAATCCCCGAGTCCGCAGCGGGCCCCACGTCCCCAGCCTCAGGTGCCACCCTGGGAGGCTGCCCCGAGTCCTGCCCTGGCTGCTGCTGCCCCCGGGGGGCTCAGGGAGGATTTCCTGAGGGTCCCCGGTGTCCCTTGGGTCGGTCCAGGTTCCCTGGGAAACTCCAAGCAGCTCCCCGAGCTCATCCCGGTGTCCCCGAGCTCCCAGGCCCCCGTCCCTGTGCAGAGCCCGCTCGGGGACGCTGCGGGGCCAGCGCGGGATCCCCGGGAGCCCCCGGCTGATCCCTGGGATGGGGACGGGGACCGGGCTGCCCCTGCGAGGACCGGGAGCCGGTGCGGGGTGCCCCGGGCACGGGCCCGGCTCGGCGGAGGCCGCTCCGTGCGGAGCGAGGCCGGGAGCAGGCGGGGCCGGCGGGGTTTGAGGTTCGGGAGCTGCAGGGAGCAGCAGATTTGGGCCCAGATTGGCGGCGGGGAGGAGGAGAGAAGCCGCAGCGCCGCCCGGCACCTCCCAGGCGCTGGGCAGCCCCTCCCCGGGCTCGGCCGCGCTCCCCCAGCCCTCGGCGGGGATAAAAGGCCCCCGGCAGCAGGCAGGGCACGGCACAGCCGCTCCAGCCCCGAGCCAGCAGCAGCTGCCCCTCGGCTCCGGCTCCTCCGCCGCCAGCACCGCGACCCCCGAAGCTGCAGCCATGGGTAAGGGACCCCCGCGGGCTCGGGCGCAGCCCCGGGCATCCGGGGCAATTGTCCGTGCCGGAGCTTCCAGCGTGTCCCGGCTCTGGGGGACAGCTCCGTCCCCGCCGTGCCCGTCCCGCGGACACCTCTCTGTCCCCGTGCCGTCCGTGCTCGGTCCCGTCGCCGCGGCGGGGAGCGGTCCCCGCGGGCTCCGCTGTCCCGGGCCGGGCCCCGCGCTGTCCCGGGGTCCCTGTCCCGCAGCCGGGAGGGGCAGCGCCACCCCGAGCGCTCGCTGCGGGGCCCGGGGAGGGCCGGGCTGGCCCCGGGGCGGCCCCGGGGGTCCCGCGGGACGGAGGGACCCTCGGAACGGGCTCGGGGTGCGGGGCCCGGGCCGGGCTCACGGTGTCCCCTCTGCTCCCCAGACAGGTGCAGAGCTCCGTGCTACGAGTACCCCGCGTGTCCCGAAGTCCTGAAAGGCGAGTGCTGGCCACGGGGCTGGGCTGCCTCGGGGGGCTGCGGGTTTTCGGGGTCCCCCTGAGCCCAGCGTCGGCGCTGAGCCCCTTTCCCAGAGCTGCCGGAGATTCCTCCCGGTTGTTCCCGGGTCAGGAGCGGCCCCAGGCCCGGCCGGGGGGCGCCGGAGGGAATCGCAGCAGCCCGGGAATCCCGGCGGTCACTCGCGGGAGCTGCCCGGAGCTCCCCCGGGGCCGTTCGGGGCTTCCCGGCGCGGTCTGAGCGCGCTTCTGTGTCCGCAGCGCCGCGGGAGGAGGTCGCCTACGTGACCTGCACCTACAGGTGCACCTGCAGCGAGCAGCCCGATTTCCTGGCCACCGTGGACCTCAACCCGCGCTCCTGCAGCTACGGCCAGGTACCGGCCCCGCCGGGCCCGGGGCGGGACCGCTGCGGGGCCGCGCTCCCCGCGCCCTCCGGGGCAGCGCTTCTTACCGGGAAAAAACCGGGGAGCACCTTCTCCCCGTGCCCTCTGCTCCCGGGGCCGCTCCCGGTCCTTCTCCCGAGCATCCCAAAACCCGGGGCCGCTCCCGGCCCCTCTCCCCAGCCCCCCAAAACCCGGGGCCGCTCCCGGCCCCTCTCCGGAGCCCCCCAAAACCCGGGGCCGCTCCCGGTGCCTCTCCGGAGCCCCCCAAAGCCCGGGGCCGCTCCCGGTCCCTCTCCGGAGCCCCCCAAAACCCGGGGCCGCTCCCGGTCCCTCTCCCGAGGCCCCCAAAGCCCGGGGCTGCTCCCGGCCCCTCTCCCGAGCCCCCCAAGCCCGGGGCCGCTCCCGGTGCCTCTCCGGAGCCCCCCAAAGCCCGGGGCCGCTCCCGGCCCCTCTCCCGAGCCCCCCGAAACCCGGGGCCGCTCCCGGCCCCTCTCCCGAGCCCCCCGAAGCCCGGGGCCGCTCCCGGCCCCTCTCCCGAGCCCCCCGAAACCCGGGGCCGCTCCCGGCCCCTCTCCCGAGCCCCCCAAAGCCCGGGGCCGCTCCCGGCCCCTCTCCGGAGCCCCCCGGAGCCCGGGGCCGCTCCCCGCGGGGCTGGCCCGGCCCGGCCCGGCCTGAGCTGCCTTGGCCGTGCCCAGGTGATCCACCGGCTGCCCATGCCCAACCTCAAGGACGAGCTGCACTGCGCGGGCTGGGGCCCCGCCTGCGGCTGCTTCGAGAGCGGCGCCGCGGCCAGAAGGAGCCGGCTGGTCCTGCCCTGCCTCATCTCCTCCCGCATCTACGTGGTGGATGTGGGCTCCCAGTGCCGGGCGCCGCGGATCTGCAAGGTACGGCCGGGGCGAGCCCGGGGCGGCAGCGAGGGCCGGGAAGGGCGGGGGGTCCGGAGGGAGGCTCGGAGGGAGGATTCCGCGAGGCCGGGAAAGGCGCCGGGCGGGCGGAGGCCGAATCTGCGCTGCTCTTTGCAGACGATCGAGCCCGTGGATGTGTTCTGGAAGTGCAACAAGGGCTACCTGGCCGTCACCCACCCGCTGCCCAACGGGGACATCCTGATCGCCAACACGGGCGACGCCGCCGGCAACGGCAAAGGTGAATTCTGCCTCCCGGAACGGCCGTTTCCGTGCCCCAGTGCCCGTTTCCGTGCCCCAATATCCGTTTCCCTGCCCCAGTGCCCGTTTCCGTGCCCCAGTGCCCGTTTCCATGCCCCAATACCCGTTTCCGTGCCCCAATACCCGTTTCCATGCCCCAGTGCCCGTTTCCATGCCCCAGTGCCCGTTTCCGTGCCCCAATACCCGTTTCCGTGCCCCAATACCCGTTTCCATGCCCCAGTGCCCGTTTCTGTGCCCCAGTGCCCGTTTCCCTGCCCCAGTGCTCGTTTCCATGCCCCAGTGCCCGTTTCCATGCCCCAATGCCCGTTTCCGTGCCCCTGTGCCCGTTTCCGTGCCCCAGTGCCCGTTTCCATGCCCCAATACCCGTTTCCCTGCCCCAGTGCCCGTTTCCATGCCCCAGTGCCCGTTTCCGTGCCCCACTACCCGTTTCCGTGCCCCAATACCCGTTTCCGTGCCCCAATACCCGTTTCCGTGCCCCTGTGCCCGTTTCCCTGCCCCAATGCCCGTTTCCATGCCCCAGTACCCGTTTCCGTGCCCAAATGCCCGTTTCCCTGCCCCAATACCCGTTTCCCTGCCCCAATACCCGTTTCCCTGCCCCAGTGCCCGTTTCCGTGCCCCAATACCCGTTTCTGTGCCCCAATACCCGTTTCCGTGCCCCAATACCCGTTTCCGTGCCCCAATACCCGTTTCCGTGCCCCAATACCCGTTTCCGTGCCCCAATACCCGTTTCCGTGCCCCAATACCCGTTTCCCTGCCCACACTCCAATCTCCCGGCCCAAACTCCCATCCCGGGAGTCCCGCTGGGAACGCGGGCCCTGGCCTTGTCACCGCCGCGTCCCTCGCGTGGCCCAGGTGGCTTCGTGCTGCTGGACGGAGAGACCTACGGCCTGAAGGGCAACTGGGAGAACGAGTGTGAGGTTCCCCCGAGCGGCCACGACTTCTGGTACCAGGCCCAGCACAACGTCCTGGTCAGCTCGGCCGGGCTGGTGCCCAGGCTGGCCGGGCGTGGCTTCAACCCCGAGGACCTCAAGAAAGGTGGGGACCCGCGGGGGCAGCGATGGCAGCGCCGAGCGCGGGGCTGGCACGGCTCGGTGCCCCCGAGAGGCGATTTGTGCCCCGGAGCCTTTGCCAGGCTCGGGCTGAGCATGGGCAGGGCTGGAACCCAGGGCGGGCAGGGCCGGGCTGCTCCCAGGCCGGCAATTCTCTGTGCTGTCCAAAAATCCTGCATTTCTCTGTGCTCTCCAAAAATCCCGCATTTCTCTGTGCTCTCCAAAAATCCCGCATTTCTCTGTGCTCTATCCAAATCCCGCATTTCTCTGTGCTGTCCAAAAATCCTGCATTTCTCTGTGCTCTCCAAAAATCCTGCATTTCTCTGTGCTCTCCAAAAATCCCGCATTTCTCTGTGCTCTCCAAAAATCCTGCATTTCTCTGTGTCCTCCCCAAATCCTGCATTTCTCTGTGCTCTCCCCAAATCCCGCATTTCTCTGTGTCCTCCCCAAATCCTGCATTTCTCTGTGCTCTCCAAAAATCCTGCATTTCTCTGTGCTCTCCCCAAATCCTGCATTTCTCTGTGCTCTCCAAAAATCCCGCATTTCTCTGTGCTCTCCCCAAATCCTGCATTTCTCTGTGCTCTCCCCAAATCCTGCATTTCTCTGTGCTCTCCAAAAATCCTGCATTTCTCTGTGTCCTCCCCAAATCCCGCATTTCTCTGCGTCCTCCCCAAATCCTGCATTTCTCTGTGCTCTCCAAAAATCCCGCATTTCTCTGTGCTCTCCAAAAATCCCGCATTTCTCTGTGCTCTCCAAAAATCCTGCATTTCTCTGTGCTCTCCCCAAATCCCGCATTTCTCTGTGCTCTCCCCAAATCCTGCATTTCTCTGTGCTCTCCAAGAATCCTGCATTTCTCTGTGCTCTCCAAAAATCCCGCAATTCTCTGTGCTCTCCAAAAATCCCGCATTTCTCTGTGTCCTCCCCAAATCCCGCATTTCTCTGTGCTCTCCCCAAATCCCGCATTTCTCTGTGTCCTCCCCAAATCCTGCATTTCTCTGTGCTCTCCCCAAATCCTGCATTTCTCTGTGCTCTCCCCAAATCCTGCATTTCTCTGTGTCCTCCCCAAATCCCGCATTTCTCTGTGCTCTCCCCAAATCCCGCATTTCTCTGTGTCCTCCCCAAATCCTGCATCTCTCTGTGTCCTCCCCAAATCCCGCATTTCTCTGTGCTCTCCAAAAATCCTGCATTTCTCTGTGCTCTCCCCAAATCCCGCATTTCTCTGTGTCCTCCCCAAATCCTGCATTTCTCTGTGCTCTCCCCAAATCCCGCATTTCTCTGTGTCCTCCCCAAATCCTGCATTTCTCTGTGCTCTCCAAAAATCCTGCATTTCTCTGTGCTCTCCCCAAATCCTGCATTTCTCTGTGCTCTCCCCAAATCCCGCATTTCTCTGTGCTCTCCCCTAATCCTGCATTTCTCTGTGTCCTCCCCAGCTCCTGCCTGTCCCAGTGTCGCCTCCCCAGCCCTGCCCTTTCCTGCCTGTGCCCAGCTCTGACTCCGGGGAGCCGTGCCCGTCCCCGGGCGCCCCCGAGCCTTTCCCCCCGTGTCCCGCAGGGCTCTTCGGCCGCCGCCTGAACGTGTGGAACTTGTCGTGCCGCAGCCTCACGCAGTGCTTCGACCTGGGCGAGGATTCGCTGCCGCTGACCGTGCGCTTCCTGCACAGCCCCGAGGCCGCCGAGGGCTACGTGGGCTGTGCGCTGAGCGGGGCCATCTTCCGCCTCTCCAGAGCCTGCGAGGCGAGTGGAGGAGGAGGAGGAGGAGGAGGAGGAGGAGGAGGAGGAGGAGGAGGAGGAGGAGGAGGATGAGGAGGAGGAGGAGGAGGAGGAGGAGGAGGAGGAGGAGGAGGAGGAGGAGGAGGACGAGGACGAGGACGAGGAGAGGAGGATGAGGAGGAGGAGGATGAGGAGGAGGAGGAGGAGGAGGAGGAGGAGGAGGAGGAGGAGGAGGAGGAGGCGCGGGGCCAGGGAGCCGCGGGTCCGGGGCTGGCGGGGCAGCGGGGCAATGAGCCCGCTGTGCCCGGCTCGGCTCGGCTCGGGCCGGGGGCAGCGCGGGCTGAGCCGGGCTCGGTGTCCCTGTGCAGAGAGACAACTGGGCCGTGGAGGAAGTGATCCGGATCCCGGCCAAGGACGTGAGGGGCTGGATCATGCCCACCATGCCAGGTTCGTGTGCCCTCGGGGCTGGCATTGCTGTGGGCTCGGCGCGTTCTGCAGCCGGGCACAGCCCGGGCAGGTGACCCGAGCCCGGCTGTGTGACCCCAGAGCCGGCTGGGTGGTCCCAGAGCCGGCTGGGTGGTCCCAGACCCGGTTGGGTGGTCCTAGAGCCCAACTGGGTGGTCCCACAGCCCTGCAGGGTGGTCCCAGAGCCCGGCTCGGTGGTCCCAGAGCCCGGCTGGGTGACCCCAGACCCGGCTCGGTGGTCCCAGACCCGGCTGGATAACCCCAGAGCCCGGCTCGGTGGTCCCAGAGCCCGGCTGGGTGGCCCCAGAGCCCGGCTGGGTGGTCCTAGAGCCCGGCTGGGTGGCCCCAGAGCCCGGCTGGGTGGTCCCAGACCCGGCTGGGTGACCCCAGAGCCCGGGCAGGTGACCCCAGACCCGGCTGGGTGGTCCTAGAGCCCGGCTGGGTGGTCCCAGAGCCCGGCTGGGTGACCCCGAATCCTGGCCGAACCCGCATCCTGGCCGAGCCCGATTTCCCCATCGCTGCCCCAAGGCCAGCTCGGGCCAGGTGCCCGTGCCCTGCCCCGGTTCTGCCCGTGCCCTGAGCCCCGGCTCTGCCCGCAGCCTTCATCGCCGACCTCGTCATCAGCCCGGACGACCGGTTCCTGTACGTGAGCAATTGGTGGCACGGGGACATCCGGCAGTACGAGCTGGCCAGGAACTGCAAGCCCCGGCTGGTGGGGCAGGTGAGGGGCAGCGCCCGGCCCGGGGGGAGCGGGGCCGCGGCCGCGGAACGCTCGTGTGCCAGCGCGGCCCTTGCAGGTGTTCGTGGGCGGCAGCATCCTGCGAGAGGGCCCCGTGACCGTGTGCAGGGACGAGGAGCTCAAGGGCCAGCCCGAGCCGCTGGTGCTCAAGGTGAGCGGCCGCAGGGCCGGCAGCGCCGGGCGGGCCGGGGGAGCGGGGCTGGGGCTGTGGGGGGGCGTGGGGGGCGTGGGGGGGCGTGGGGGGGGTGTGGGTGGGTGTGGGTGGGTGTGTGCTCACCTGAGCGTGGGTGTGACCCTCTGCTGGCTCTCACTGCCCCTGATGGCACACAGCCCCAGTGACCCCAGTGCCCCCAGTCCGTGTGTCCCAGTGCCCCCAGTCCCGTGTCCCAGTGCCCCCAGTGCCCCAGTCCCCCCAGTACCCCCAGTCCCGTGTCCCAGTGCCCCCAGTCCCGTGTCCCAGTGCTCCCAGTCCCGTGTCCCAGTGCTCCCAGTCCCGTGTCCCAGTGCCCCAGTACCCCCAGTCCCGTGTCCCAGTGCTCCCAGTCCCCTGTCCCAGTACCCCCAGTCCCGTGTCCCAGTACCCCCAGTCCCGTGTCCCAGTGCCCCCAGTACCCCCAGCCCCGTGTCCCAGTGCTCCCAGTCCCGTGTCCCAGTGCCCCCAGTACCCCCAGCCCCGTGTCCCAGTGCTCCCAGTCCCGTGTCCCAGTGCTCCCAGTAACCCAGTCCCATGTCCCAGTGCAAGCGCGTGTACGGCGGCCCCGCCTCGCTGCAGCTGAGCCTGGACGGGAAGCGGCTCTACGTGACCAACTCCTTCTACAGCACCTGGGACCAGCAGTTCTACCCCAGCCTGATCAAGTGAGCCACTCCCGGCTGCCAAAGGCTCCCGGGCCCGGGCGGCCGTGGGGAAGGGGCCGCGACCCCTCGGGGCTGCCCCGGAGCCGCTCCCGGCCGAGCCCCGGCGGGGCCGGGACTGAGCCGAGCCCGGGCTGAGCTCGGCCCAAGCGGGTCCGGCCTGGCCGGGCGCGGCCGGAGCCGCTGCAGGGGGAGCTGGGGAGGGGAAAGAGGCGCGGAGCCCGTGCTGGGCTCGGGTTTGTGCCCGTGCTGGGCTCGGGTTTGTGCCCGTGCTGGGCTCGGGTTTGTGCCCGTGCTGGGCACGGGTTTGTGCCCGTGCTGGGCTCGGGTTTGTGCCCGTCCTGGGCTCGGGTTTGTGCCCGTCCTGCCCTCGGGTTTGTGCCCGTGCTGGGCTCGGGTTTGTGCCCGTCCTGGGCTCGGGTTTGTGCCCGTGCTGGGCTCGGGTTTGTGCCCGTCCTGCTCTCGGGTTTGTGCCCGTCCTGTCTCGGGTTTGTGCCCGTGCTGGGCTCGGGTTTGTGCCCGTCCTGCTCTCGGGTTTGTGCCCGTCCTGCGCTCGGGTTTGTGCCCGTCCTGCTCTCGGGTCTGTCCCCCGCTCCGGGAACCGGCAGCCGCAGGCGCCCCCGGCCCGTCCCGCTGGCCCCGGGCCCGGGCGGCCCCGCCGCAGCCCCGGGCGGCTCCGGCGGCCCCGCGGTCGCTGTCGCCACGAGCCGCCGCTGTCCCCGCGCAGGGAGGGCTCGGTGATGCTGCAGCTCGACGTGGACACGGACAAGGGCGGCCTGAGCGTCAACAAGAACTTCCTGGTGGATTTCGGCAAGGAGCCCAACGGGCCGTGCCTGGCGCACGCCATTCGCTTCCCCGGCGGCGATTCCAAATCCGTGACCCTGCCCTGAGGGACCCCGGCAGCGCCGCTGGCCCCGGCAGCGCCGGCCTCGGCTGCGGGGCTCGGGCTCCGGGGGGATTCGGGATTCGGGGTGCCCTGGGTGATGGCTCGGGGGGATTCGGGTCTGGGGTGCCCTGGGTGATGGCTCGGGGGGATTCGGGATTTGGGGTGCCCTGGGTGATGGCTCGGGGGGATTCGGGATTTGGGGTGCCCTGGGTGATGGGCCTGGGGGATTTGGGGTGCCCTGGGTGATGGCTCGGGGGGATCCGGGATTCGGGGTGCCCTGGGTGATGGCTCGGGCTCCGGGGGGATTCGGGGTGCCCTGGGTGATGGCTCGGGGGGGATTCGGGATTTGGGGTGCCCTGGGTGATGGCTCGGGGGGATTCGGGATTTGGGGTGCCCTGGGTGATGGCTCGGGGGGATTCGGGATTTGGGGTGCCCTGGGTGATGGCTCGGGGGGATTCGGGGTGCCCTGGCTGATGGCTCGGGGGGATTCGGGATTCGGGGTGCCCTGGCTGATGGCTCGGGGGGATTCGGGGTGCCCTGGGTGATGGCTCGGGGGGATTTGGGGTGCCCTGGGTGATGGCTCGGGGGGATTCGGGATTTGGGGTGCCCTGGCTGATGGCTCGGGGGGATTCGGGATTCGGGGTGCCCTGGGTGATGGCTCGGGGGGATTCGGGGTACCCTGGGTGATGGCTCGGGGGGATTTGGGGTGCCCTGGGTGATTTCAGGGTTCGGGACCCCCTGCCATTCCCGGCCATCCCTCTCCCGTCCCGCTCCCGTCCCGCTCCCGTCCCTCTCCCGTCCCGCTCCCCGGGCTGCTCTGCTTTCCCTGCAATCAATCAATAAAGTTTTTCCCTGCATCAGCCGCAGCTTCCCGAGGCTCATTCCCGGAAAAATCCCGGGACAAACCAATCCCGGCGGGGGCTGCGGGCGGCAGCGGGGCCGGGAATTCCCCGGGCCAGGCCGGGCGGGGCCGGGCGGGGATCGCTGGAAGTGTCCGGGAGAAATTCCCGGCGCTGGTTCTTTTCCCGGGGGTTTGCTTCCAGGGGTGGAATTCATCACTGTTTTATCCCTCTTGCATCCCTTTTTTATCCTTTTTTCTCCCCCCATCTCTTTTCCCCCCTTGTTTTATCCCTGGGGGCTCCCGGGGAAGGTTTTGCCCAGAAATAAAGTGAAATAATTGGGATCAATCCTTCCCTGGCCCAGGTTTTTCCATGGATTTCCCATCCCTGGAATTGCCCAAGCCCAGCCTGGGCAGCTCCTGCAGCCACCGGGGCCAGTGGAACGGGATGAGCTTTAAGGTCCCATCCATCCCCAAATCCCAAAACAATCTCAAAATCTCAAAAAATCCCACAATCCCCAACTCCGCGTTCCGAAGCCTCGCCCCCTGCAATTAAAACTCCAGTCCCGTTAATTTAACTTCAATTAAAAGTTTTCCACTCTTCCCCCTTCCCAGTAAAAATCTGCAACTTCCCCAAAAACCCTCGGCACTCCTTTCCAAAGGAGCCCCTGGAAAAGTCGGGAAGCTCCAGGTCCTCTTCCCTCACCCTGGGGATTTTGGGATTTTGGGGTTTTGGGGTTTGAGGATCCTCCCCTCGTCTCCCTGGGTTTGGTGTCTTTTTTTTTTTTTTTCCTGGGAAAAAAGGATCCTTTGGGTTTTTTTCCGGGCAAATTCCCAACCGGTTATTCCCAGAAAGTGGAATTTTTGGGTGGAAAAAGGGGCATTTTTTGCGAATAACGATCCCAAACCCAATCCCGGGGAAATCCACGGTGAAAGAAATCCTTCCCCTCAGGGAGAGGCTGGAATTCCTCCGTGGAATTTGAACCATTCAAATCCCTTTCCCCCGAAATTTTCCAGCTGTTCCAAAGCTTTTTCCTTGGAATTCCCAGCCGGTGGGAGCAGGGATTTATATTAAAAAATTGATTTAAATGCTGTCTTTTAAATCTGCTTCCCGATTTATTTCCCCTCCCCCTAGGAATTTGGGAATGTGGGAACTGGCTGTGATCCCCCTGGGAAATCCGGGAGTCGGGAATTCGAGATTTGGGAATTCCAATAGTGGGGAATTCGGGAATTCTGGGATTTGGGAATTCCAAGAGTAGGGAATTTGGGAATTCTGGGATTTGGGAATTCCGGGAGTTGGGGATTTGGAGTTTGAAATTTCGGAATTTGGGAATTCCGAGATTCGGGAATTCAGGAATTCTGGGATTTGGGAATTCGGGAATTGCGGGATGCACGTGACCCGCGGGATGAAATCATTCCAAGGAAAATTCTTTTCCTTTTCCTTTCCCTGCTCCTCGCACGCGCCTTGCACACTCCTTGCACGCGTGACACACCCACGTGACCCGCTTGCACACTCCTTGCACGCGTGACACACCCACGTGACCCTCCCATGCACACTCCTTGCACGCGTGACACACCCACGTGACCCTCCCTTGCACACACCTTGCACGCGTGACACACCCACGTGACCCTCCCTTGCACGCTCACCCCCCTTGCACACTCGCACGTGACTCGCGCACGTGACCTCCCCCCCCTGTTGCACGGCCCCCACGCGCGGGACCCTCCCCACGTGACCCGCTTGCACACTCAGCGCACACCCGTCTCCCCTCGCGCCGCCCGGCCCGACCAATCAGATCGCTGTTGCCAGGCAGATTTCAGCCCCTCCCGCCCCGCCACATCCGGGCGCTCACCGCTCGCCGGCGGGCGGGCGGGGGGCGGGCTCAGCCAATCACAGCCGCGGCCGCCGCCGTATCCGGGCAGACCAGCGGCGCCGCGGCCAATCAGAAAAAAAGAAGGGGCGCGCGCGGCGGGCGAGGGGCGCGTCCACTTTCGGTTCGCGCGGGGGGCGCGGGGCACGTGGCGGGACCCCTCCCCTCCCCCCCCCCTCCCCCCCCGGGACCCCCCGAGCAGGACGGGACCAGGTGGGTGCGGGGCTGGTGGGGGGGTGGGCTTGGGGACACCGGGGGGACACCGGGGGGACACCGGGGGGACACGCGGGGACACCCCGGGACACGCGGGGGGACACCCGGGACACGCGGGGACACCCCGGGACACGCGGGGGGACACCCGGGACACGCGGGGACACCCCGGGACACTGGGGGGACACCGGGGGGACACGCGGGGACACCCCGGGACACCGGGGGGACACGCGGGGACACCCCGGGACACTGGGGGGACACCGGGGGGACACTGGGGGGACACCCCGGGACACTGGGGGGACACCGGGGGGACACCCCGGGACACCGGGGGGACACCGGGGGGACACTGGGGGGACACCCCGGGACACTGGGGGGACACCGGGGGGACACGCGGGGGACATGCGGGGACACCCCGGGACACCGGGGGGACACCCCGGGACACCCCGGGACACCCCGGGACACCCCGGGACACGCGGGGACACCGGGGGGACACCCCGGGACACCGCGGGCTCGGCCGCGGGACGGGGGTCCCGGCCCCCGGTGCCGCCCCGGGCCGCGGGGGAGGGCGCGGAGGCTGCGGCGGCCCCGGGGTTGGTTCCGGCGGCCTCGTGGCCCCGTGTCCCCCGGGTCTCCTCGCTGTGTCCCCGGGCACCGCCTGTCCCGGTGTCCCGGCGCCCCAGCCCCGCCCGGGTCGCTGCCGATGTCCCGCGGCCGCCGGCGGCTCGTGTCGGTGCCCACACGTGCGCTGAGAATCCCTAATGGGTCTGTCCTGCCCTTAAAGCGAATTCCCGCTGCCCACACGTGCGCTGAGAATCCCTAATGCGTCTGTCCTGCCCTTAAAGCGAATTCCCGCTGGGTCCTGCTCCCGGCGGGACGCGGCTGCCATGGCTGACGAGGAGCTGGGGCCCAGAGCTACCAGGAGGGGCACTTTGTCCCCGGGCAGCGCCCGCGGCGGTGCCACCGAGTCCAGCACGCTGCTCCAGGAGCTCCGGGGCAACATCTCGTAAGGGCGGGGCCCCGGGAATTCGGGAATTCCCCCAGGGCGCCCCAGGCGGGGCCCAGGGGATGGGGACCGGGGATTCGGAGCCCTGGGCGCTGGAGGGAGGAGAGGTGGGGACAGAGGTGCCCCTTTTGGTGCCAAAGCAGTCCAGCACGCCCCCGGTGCGGTGGGATCCATCCTGGATCCGTCCTGGATCTCTGAGCTCTGGAAGGAGTCTTGGGAAGAGCCGGAATTGCAATCCCAGGATTTTCTGGGCTCATCCCTGACTCGTGGCGGCCTCTGTCCCACGCAGCAAATCCGTGCAGAGCAAGGTGGACTCCATCCTGGTGAGTGTTCCCCTGGAATGCTGGGCTGGAGGGCAGGGAATTCCCACGTCTGCTGGCTGATCCCGTTGTTCCTCGGGCTCATCCCGGTGGATCCGTCACCTTGTCCTTGTCCCGGGAGCGCAGCAGGACGTGCAGAAGTTCTCGGACAGCGACAAACTCTACCTGTACCTGCAGCTGCCCTCGGGGCCCAGCCTGGGCGAGAAGAGGTGAGGGGGGATCCGTGGGGTGGGATCCCTGGGAATGGGATCTGTGGGGTGAGGTGAGGTGGGATGGGAATGAGAGAGTGGGAGGGTTTGGGATGGAGGTGGAATGGAATGAAGCTGGGACAGGACTGGATCAGGATGGAGCTGATGAGGTGGGGTGGGATCCATGGGATGGGATGGCACGGACAGGGATGCTCCAGGGTGGATCTGTGGGACCAGAGCCAGGACAGAGATGCCGACTGCCTCTTCTCCCTGTGCCTCCCCTCCCTGTCCGTGCCTCCGGTCCCCGGCCGTGCCTCCGGTCCCCGGCCCTGCCTCCGGTCCCCGGCCGTGCCTCCCGTCCCTGGCCGTGCCTCCGGTCCCCGGCCGTGCCTCCGGTCCCTGGCCGTGCCTCCGGTCCCCGGCCCTGCCTCCGGTCCCCGGCCGTGCCTCCGGTCCCTGCTGCGGCTCGCCTGGCCCGGGATCCCCGCGGAGCAGCAGCAGCGGCTCCTCGCTGGAGCTGAGCGCGCTGGGCACGGCCGAGCACATGCACGCCTGCAGCTGGATCCGCAACCACCTGGAGGAGCACACGGACACCTGCCTGCCCAAGCAGGACGTCTACGACGCCTACAAGTGAGCCGGGGTGTCCCACGGCACCGTGTCCCCATGGCCCGTGTGCCCGGGGACCCGTGTCCCGGTGTCCCACATCACCCTGTCCCGGTGTCCCACATCACCCTGTCCCGGTGTCCCACGTCCCCATGTCCTGGTGTCCCACGTCCCCATGTCCTGGTGTGCCATATCCCCATGTCCTGGTGTCCCACGTCCCCATGTCCTGGTGTCCCATGTCCTTCTCCTGGTGTCCCATGTCCTTCTCCTGGTGTCCCACATCACCCTGTCCTGGTGTCCCATGTTCTCTTTCCTGGTGTCCCAGGTCTCCCCATCCTGGGAGCCCTGCTGCTCCGGGATTCCCTGGCACTATCCTGGGATTCCCTGGCACTATCCCGGCATTCCCTGGCACTATCCCAGGATTCCCTGGCACTATCCCGGGATTCCCTGGCAGTATCCCGGGATTCCCTGGCACTATCCCGGGATTCCCTGGCAATACCCTGGGATTCCCTGGCACTATCCCGGGATTCCCTGGCAGTATCCCGGGATTCCCTGGCAATACCCCGGGATTCCCTGGCACTATCCCGGGATTCCCTGGCAGTATCCCGGGATTCCCTGGCACTATCCCGGGATTCCCTGGCAATACCCTGGGATTCCCTGGCACTATCCCGGGATTCCCTGGCAATACCCTGGGATTCCCTGGCACTATCCCGGGATTCCCTGGCAATACCCTGGGATTCCCTGGCACTATCCCGGGATTCCCTGGCAGTATCCCGGGATTCCCTGGCAATACCCCGGGATTCCCTGGCACTATCCCGGGATTCCCTGGCAGTATCCCGGGATTCCCTGGCACTATCCCGGGATTCCCTGGCAGTATCCCGGGATTCCCTGGCACTATCCCGGGATTCCCTGGCAATACCCCGGGATTCCCTGGCACTATCCCGGGATTCCCTGGCACTATCCCGGCATTCCCGGTGACGCCAGGCCCCTCCCCGCAGGCGCTACTGCGACAACCTCGGCTGCCGCCCGCTGAGCACGGCCAACTTCGGCAAGATCATCCGGGAAATCTTCCCCAACATCAAAGCCCGGCGCCTGGGAGGCCGCGGACAATCCAAATATCCTTCCCCAGGCTGGAATTCCTGGTGCTGCCAGCTACTCTTTTTCATGTTTTTTCCTCTTTTTTTTCTTGTTTTTTTCCCATTTTTCCTATTCTTTTTCTGGTTTTCCCGGTTTTCCCCAGTTTTTCCCATTCCTGAGGGTTCTTCAGGGGTTGGTTCCCGGTTTTTTTGGCTTGGGAAAAAATCCTTGACCCTCCCAACGTACTGCTATGGCGGGATCCGGAGGAAGACCGTGGTCAGCCTTCCTCCCCTGCCCAGCCTGGACCTCAAAGTGACTGAGACAGTGAGAGCTGATGGGATGGGATGGGATGGGATGGGATGGGATGGGATGGGATGGGATGGGATGGGATGGGAGGAGAGGGGAGGGAAGGGGAGGGGAGGGGAGGGGAGGGGAGGGGAGAGGAGGGGAGGGGAGGGTGGGATGCAGGTCCTGCTTTGCTCCATGAATCCCATCCTGTCCCCATCAGTCTCCGTGAGCTCATTCCCGTGTCCTGCTCAACACCATGACCCTCCTGCTGTCCCCTCCCTGCTGTCCTCCTGGCCGCAGTTTCACGCGCTGTCCCTGTCCCTGTCCCTGTCCCTGTCCCCTGCTGTCCCTGTCCCTGTCCCCATGCTGTCCCTGTCCCTGTCCCTGTCCCCGTGCTGTCCCTGTCCCTGTCCCTGTCCCTGTCCCCTGCTGTCCCTGTCCCTGTGCCATCCCTGTCCCTGTCCCCATGCTGTCCCTGTCCCCGTGCTGTCCCTGTCCCTGTCCCTGTCCCTGTCCCTGTCCCCTGCTGTCCCTGTCCCTGTCCCTGTCCCTGTCCCCGTGCTGTCCCTGTCCCTGTCCCTGTCCCTGTCCCTGTCCCCTGCTGTCCCTGTCCCTGTCCCTGTCCCTGTCCCCGTGCTGTCCCTGTCCCTGTCCCCTGCTGTCCCTGTCCCCATGCTGTCCCTGTCCCCGTGCTGTCCCTGTCCCTGTCCCTGTCCCTGTCCCTGTCCCCGTGCTGTCCCTGTCCCTGTCCCTGTCCCTGTCCCTGTCCCCTGCTGTCCCTGTCCCTGTCCCTGTCCCTGTCCCCATGCTGTCCCTGTCCCTGTCCCTGTCCCCGTGCTGTCCCTGTCCCTGTCCCTGTCCCTGTGCCATCCCTGTCCCTCTCCGACGTCCCCTGCTGTCCCCGCAGGTGGAGCTGGCCGAGCTGGCGCACTCCTACAGCAGCGAGGTGACGGAGGCCGCGTGTGCCCTGACGTGCGACTGGGCCGAGAAGATCCTGCGCCGCTCCTTCAACAACATCGTGGAGGTGGCGCAGTTCCTGCTGCAGCAGCACATCATCAGCCCCCGCTCGGCCCACGCCGACCTGCTCATGGCCATGGTGGTCCAAGGTCAGCCAGGGACAGCGGGGATGCTGCCACCCCCCGGGGACATCCCCTGGGGACACTGCCACCCCCCTGAGGGCATTGCCACCACCCTGGGGATGCTGCCATCACCCTGGGAGCATTGTCAAACCCCTGGGGATGCTGCCACCCCCCGGGGACATCCCCTGGGGACACTGCCACCACCCTGGGGACACTGCCACCCCCCTGGGGATGCTGCCACCACCCTGGGAGCATTGCCACCCCCCTGGGGATGCTGCCACCCCCCTGGGGACATCCCCTTGGGACACTGCCACCCCCCTGGGGACACTGCCACCCCCTTGGGGACATCCCCCTGGGGACACTGCCACCACACTGGGAGCATTGCCACCCCACTGGGGATGCTGCCACCCCCGTGGGGACACTGCCACCCCCCTGGGGTCGTGGGTTGGACGTGAACGGGGATTGGGGTGGGCGTGGCCTCGTGGTCGATGCCCATATATGGTAAAAGGGGCGTGGTCTCGTGCAGCTGGGGGCGGGGTCTCCCCACGGCACAAGCCCCGGGCGCCCCGCGGGTTCCGCGTTCACCAAAATCGGCGATTTCGGGGGAAAATCGCCCCGCATGTCGCTGTCACCGCCCGGGGGGCTGCGATGGGGTGTCCCACCCCTGTCAGTGTCCTCTTCCACACTTCCTGCCATGTCCCTTCCACAGTTCGAGTGTCCTCTCCCCACTCCCAATGTCTCCTCCACAGTTCCAATGTCCCCTTCACAGTTCCAGTGTTCCCTTCCCACTCCCAGTGTCTCCTCCACAGTTCCAGTGTCCCTTTCCCACTCCCAGTGTCCCCTTCACAGTTCCAGTGTTCCCTTCCCACTCCCAGTGTCTCCTCCACAGTTCCAGTGTCCCTTTCCCACTCCCAGTGTCCCCTCCACAGTTCCAGTGTTCCCTTCCCACTCCCAATGTCCCTCCCCACTCCCAATGTCCCCTCCCCATTCCCAATGTCCCCTTCCCACTCCCAGTGTCCCCTCCACAGTTCCAGCATCCCCTTCCCACTCCCAGTGTCCCCTCCACAGTTCCAATGTCCCCTTCACAGTTCCAGTGTTCCCTTCCCACTCCCAGTGTCCCTCCCCACTCCCAGAGTCCCCTCCACAGTTACAGTGTCCCCTCCCCACTCCCAATATCTCCTCCACAGTTCCAATGTCCCCTTCACAGTTCCAGAGTCCCCTCCCCACTCCCCGTGTCCCCTGCCCTCCCGGTCACATCCCCTCCTCCCCCAGAGAACACGGACAAGCCCCCCCAGGAGCCTCGGCCAGCCGCAGCCCCCAAGAAGAACGGCCCGGACCCCTCGGACAGCGGCCAGGAGCAGGTGAGGACCCCCCGGCCCCCTCCCCAGCCCGCCGGGCGCTCGGCGCTGCCCGCAGCCCTGAGCGCAGCCCCTCGGCGCAGGCCAAGAAGGACGCGGTCCCCAAGGGCCCCGTGTGTTCTCCGCGGCCGGACAAGAAGAGGCCGGCGGAGCCGCCGCGGCCGGGCAGCAGCCCGCAGGTGACGGCGCTGGTGGCGCGGCTGCCGCTGCTGCTGCCGCGCGTCCCCGCGGCGGAGCGGCCGCCGGGCCCCGGCGCGCCGCCGGCCCGCCCGGCGCCGCCGCTGCTGGTGCCGCGGCTGACGGCGGCGCCGCTGGGCGGCACGGTCAAGGTGGCGCTGCCGCTGCCCGTGGGCACCGCGCTGGCCCCGGGCCCCGCCGCCATCCCCGTGCTCAACGTGCTGCTGCCCGGCGTGGGGGTCCCCGCGGCCGAGACCCCCGGCGGCGGCGCCCGGGCGGCGGGGGACGGCGATGCCCAGCGCGGCAAGGGCACCAAGCGGGCGCCGGAGGCGGCCGGCGACGGCGGCGCGCACAAGAGGCGGCGCGGGAGGCCCCGCAAGCGGCCCGGGGACGCGGCGATGTCGCCCGAGGACGCGGAGGTCCCCAGGGGGGACGAGGGAGGGGATTCGCCGGGCCCGGGGGGGTCACCCGGGGGTGGCAGTGCCACCGTGCCCGGTGGGGACAGGGGGGTCGCGGGCGGTGCTGCTGAGGCTGCTGGGGACAGCATGGAGGTTGACAGTGACACGGCGGCTGGGGGGGACAGCCCAGTCAGTGGCAGTGCCACTGTCCCCCCTGGGGACAGCCCGTTCAATGGCAGTGCCACTGTCCCCCCTGGGGACAGCCCGTTCAATGGCAGTGCCACTGTCCCCCTTAGTGACAGCTCGGTCAGTGGCAGTGCCACCACCCCCCTTGGGGACAGCCCGTTCAATGGCAGTGCCACCACCCCCATTGGGGACAGCCCGTTCAATGGCAGTGCCACCACCCCCATTGGGGACAGCCCAGTCAATGGCAGTGCCACTGTCCCCCTTAGTGACAGCTCGGTCAGTGGCAGTGCCACTGTTCCCCCTGGGGACAGCATGGTCAATGGCAGTGCCACTGTCCCCCTTAGTGACAGCTCAGGCAGTGGCAGTGCCACCACCCCCATTGGGGACAGCCCAGTCAGTGGTAGTGCCAGCGTCTCCCTTGGGGACAGCTTGGTCAGTGGCAGTGCCAGCGTCCCTCCTGGGGACAGCCTGGTCAGTGACAGTGCCACTGTCCCCATTGGTGACAACTCAGTCAATGACAGTGCCACTTTCCCCGTTACTGACAGCTCTGTCTGTGGTAGTGTCACTGTCCCCGTTGGGGACAACCCAGCTGAGGAAAGTGCCACCACCCACCTTGGGGACAGCCCAGTCAGTGGCAGTGCCACCACCCACCTTGGGGACAGCCCAGTCAGTGGCAGTGCCACTGTCCCCATTGGTGACAACTCAGTCAATGACAGTGCCACTGTCCCCGTTAGTGACAGCTCTGTCAGTGCCAGTGTCACTGTCCCCCTTGGGGACAGCTCTGTCAGTGGCAGTGCCATTGTCTCTGTTAGTGACAGCCCAGTCAGTGACAGCGTCTTTGGTGGTGGCTCTGCTGGTGGTGGCAGTGCCACTGTCCCCATTAGTGACAACTCAGTCAATGGCAGTGCCACTGTCCCCGTTAGTGACAGCCTGGTCAATGGCAGTGCCACTGTCCCCATTGGGGACAACCCAGCTGAGGGAAGTGCCACCACCCACCTTGGGGACAGCCCGGTCAGTGGCAGTGCCAGCTTCCCTGGTGGTGGCTATCCTGGTGGTGGCAGTGCCACTGTCCCTGTCAGGGACAGCTCACCCATGGTCAGTGACACTGAGGACGGGTGGGACACTGGCAGTGTCACTATGGAGGACGAACCCGTCACTGGCAGTGCCACCACTGAGGATGGGCCGGACGCTGGCAGTGCCACTGTCCCCGTCAGGGACAGGCTGGACGCTGGCAATGACACCATGGAGGACAGGCTGGACGCTGGCAGTGCCACTGTCCCCGTCAGGGACAGGCCGGACGCTGGCGGTGCCACTGTCCCCGTCAGGGACAAGCTGGACGCTGGCAATGACACCAGTCCTGTCAGGGACAGCTCACCCAAGGGCAGTGACACTGGGGACAGGCTGGACGCTGGCAGTGCCACCATGGAGGACAGGTCTGTCACTGACAGTGCCACCATCCCTGTCAAGGACAGCTCATCCCAGGCCAGTGCCACCGCTGGGGACAGGCCGGTCACCAGGAGTGCCACCATTCCCATCAGGGACAGCCCAGCTGGTGGCAGTGCCACCATCCCTGTCAAGGACAGCTCACCCAGGGCCAGTGCCACTGGGGACAGGCCAGTTGGTGGCAATGCCACCGTCCCTGTCAGGGACAGCTCATCCCGGGGCAGTGCCACCACTGGGGACAGGCCGGTCACCAGGAGTGCCACCATTCCCATCAGGGACAGCCCAGCTGGTGGCAGTGCCATCAAGCCTGTCAGGGACAAGCCAGCCCCTGGCAGTGCCACTGTCCCCAGTAAGGACAGCCCCTCCAGGGCCAGTGTCACCAGGGACAGGTCGGTTGCTAGAAGTGCCACTGTCCCCACCGCTGGTGGCAGTGCCAGCATCCCTGTCAAGGACAGTCCCTCCAGGATCAGTGCCACCAGTGGGGACAGGCCAGTCAGGGGTGGTGGCACCATCAGGGACAGCACAACTGGTGGCAGTGGCACCATCCCCATCAAGGACAGTCTGGCCAGGGACAGTGCCACTGTCCCCAGGCAGGACAGCTCATCCCGGGGCAGTGACGCTGCTGGGGACAGGCCGGTCACCAGGAGTGCCACCATCTCTGCCAGGGACAAGCCAGGCCCTGGCAGTGCCACCGTCCCTGTCAGGGACAGCTCACCCCAGGGCATTGCCACCACTGGGGACAGGCCGGTCACCAGGAGTGCCAGCGTCCCTGCCAGGGACAGCCCAGCTGGTGGCTGTGGCACTGTCCCTGGCAAAGATAGCTCACCCAGGGCCAGTGCCACTGGGGACAGGCCAGTCGGTGGCAGTGCCACCGTTCCTGCCAAGGACAAGCCAGGTCCTGGCAGTGCCACCGTCCCTGTCAGGGACAGCTCACCCCGGGGCATTGTCACCACTGGGGACAGGCCGGTCACCAGGAGTGCCACCGTCCCTGCCAGGGACAAGCCAGTCTCCAGCAGTGCCACTGTCCCTAGGGGGGACGGCTCACCCAGGGGCAGTGGCACTGGGGACAAAGCGGTGACCAGCAGTGCCACCGTCCCTGCCAGGGACAAGCCAGTCAGTGGCAGTGCCACCATTCCCATCAAGGACAGCTCACCCCGGGCCAGTGCCACTGTCCCCAGGCAGGACAGCTCACCCCGGGCCAGTGCCACCACTGGGGACAGGCCGGTCACCAGGAGTGCCACCGTCCCTGTCAGGGACAGCCCAGCTGGTGGCCGTGCCACTGCACCAGTCAAGGACAGTCTGGCCAGGGGCAGTGCCACCACTGGGGACAGATCAGTCAGTGGCAGTGCCACCGTCCCTGCCAGGGACAAGCCAGTCTCCAGCAGTGCCACTGTCCCTAGGAGGGACGGCTCACCCAGGGGTGGTGGCACTGGGGACAAGGCGGTGACCAGCAGTGCCACCGTCCCTGCCAGGGACAGCTCCTCCAGGGGCAGTGCCACCGCTGGGGACAGGCTGGGCAGGGGCAGTGGCAGTGTCCCCACCAGGGACAGGTCACCCAGGGACGGTGGCACTGGGGACAGGCCGGGCAGGGGCAGTGGCAGTGTCCCCACCAGGGACAGGTCACCCAGGGCCACTGCTGTTGGGGACAGGCTAGTGAGGAGCGGTGCCACTGCTGGGGACAGGCCGGGCAGGGGCAGTGCCACCATCCCCACCAGGGACAGGTCACCCAGGGACAGTGGCAGTGGGGACAGGCCGGGCAGGAGCAGTGCCACCGTCCCTGTCAGGGACGGCGCAGCCAGGGGCAGTGCCACCACTGGGGACAGGCCAGTTGCTGGCAGTGGCACTGTCCCCATCAAGGACAGCTCAGATGGTGGCAGTGCCACCATCCCTGTTAAGGACAGGTCAGTGAGAGCCAGTGTCACCACTGGGGACACACCGGGCAGGGGCAGTGGCACCGCTGGGGACAGGCCAGGCAGGGGCAGTGCCACTGTCCCTGTTAAGGACAGCTCAGCCAGGGGCAGTGCTACCACTGGGGACAGATCAGTCAGTGGCAGTGCCACCGTCCCTGCCAGGGACAAGCCAGTCTCCAGCAGTGCCACTGTCCCTAGGAGGGATGGCTCGCCCAGGGGTGGTGGCACTGGGGACAAAGCGGTGACCAGCAGTGCCACCGTCCCTGCCAGGGACAGCTCCTCCAGGGGCAGTGCCACCGCTGGGGACAGGCTGGGCAGGGGCAGTGGCAGTGTCCCCACCAGGGACAGGTCACCCAGGGACGGTGGCACTGGGGACAGGCTGAGCAGGGGCAGTGCCACCACAGGGGACAGGCTGGGCAGGGGCAGTGCCACCACAAGGGACAGGCCGGGCAGGGGCAGTGGCAGTGTCCCCACCAGGGACAGGTCACCCAGGGCCACTGCTGTTGGGGACAGGCCAGGTAGGAGCAGTGCCACTGCTCCCACCAGGGACAGGTCACCCAGGGATAGTGGCAGTGGGGACAGGCCAGGTAGGAGCAGTGCCACTGTCCCCACCAGGGACAGGTCACCCAGAGACGGTGGCACTGGGGACAGGCTGGGCAGGGCCAGTGCCACTGTCCCCACCAGGGACAGGTCACTCAGGGACAGTGGCACTGGGGACAGGCCAGGTAGGAGCAGTGGCAGTGTCCCCACCAGGGACAGGTCACTCAGGGACAGTGGCACTGGGGACAGGCCAGTTAGTGGCAGGGCCACTGTCCCTGCCAGGGACAGCTCAGCCAGGGGCAGTGCCACGACAGGGGACAGGCCAGGCAGGGGCAGTGCCACCATCCCCACCAGGGACAGGTCACCCAGAGACAGTGGCAGAGGGGACAGGCCGGGCAGGGGCAGTGCCACCGCTGGGGACAGGCCGGGCACTGCCAGGGGCAGTGTCCCCAGCAGGGACAGCGCAGCCAGGGCCAGTGGCAGCGGGGTCAGGCTGGTCAGGGACGGTGCCACCGTCCCCGTCAGGGACAGGTCACCCAGGGCCTCTGACCCTGGGGACAGGCTGGGCAGGAGCAGTGCCACTGTCCCCACCAGGGACAGCCCAGCTGGCACGGTCAGGGACGTGCCAGTCTCTGGCACTGCCACTGTCCCCACCAGGGACAGCCCATCCAGGGGCACTGCCACTGTCCCCATTGAGGACAGGCCGGTCAGTGGCACTGCTGGGGACAGGCTGGGCACTGACAGTGGCACTGCCACTGTCCCCATTGAGGACAGGCCGGTCAGTGGCACTGCTGGGGACAGGCTGGGCACTGACAGTGGCACCCCTCCTGGCAGGGACTGCCCCTCCAGGGACAGTGGCACCGCTGGGGACAGGCTGCTCTCTGGCAGTGCCACCGTCCCTGTCCGGGACAGCCTGTCCAGGGGTACTGCCACCATCGTGGACACGCCCGTCACCAGCAGTGTCACCCGCACTGCCACCGTCCCCGTCAGCGACAGCCCGTTCTGGGCCCGTGGCACCCCTGGGGACGGCGCGCTGGCCGGCAGTGCCACCGTGCCCACCAGGGACTGCCCGTCCAGGGGCACTGCCACCATCGTGGACGCGCTGGTCACGCTCAGCGGCACCGTGATGGACAGGAGGATCCTGGGCAGCGTCACCGTCCCCGTCAAGGCCAGCCTGGCCAGGGGCACTGTCACCTTCGTGGACACGCCCGTCTACGTCAGTGCCACCGTCCTCGTTGGGGACTCCATCCCCAGGGTCACTGCCACCATCGTGGAATCCAGGGTGCCCGCCCATGCCTTCCTCCCCCTCGGGGACGTGCTGGCCTGTGGCAGTGCCACCGTCCCTGTCAGGGAGTGCCCATCGAGGGACGGTGCCACTGTCCCAGTTGGGGACTGCCCGTCTGGGGACAGTGCCACCCGCCCTGTCAGGGAGTGCCCGTCCAGGGACGGTGCCACTGTCCCAGTTGGGGACTGCCCGTCTGGGGACAGTGCCACCCTCCTTGCTGGGGCCGGGGCAGGGGGTGGCAGTGCCACCGTCCCTGTCAGGGACTGCCCGTCCAGGGGAAGTGCCACCCTTGGGGACAGGCACGTCCCTGGCACTCCCCCCGTCATGGACACGCCGGTCAGTGGCGGTGCCACTATCCCTGTCAGGGACTGCCCGTCCAGGGGCAGTGCCACCCTTAGGGACAGGCACATCCCTGGCAGTGGCAGTGGCGCCCTTGGGGACAGGCCTGGCAGTGCCACCGCGCCCGCCAGGCCCGTCACTCCCGTCCGCGTCAGCGTCATCAGGGACGGCAGGACGGGCACCAGGGTGGCACCGGAGGCCGTGGCACGGCGGGGGCACAGCCAGGCCGGGTCCCCCCTGGGGGACACGCAGGGACAGCCCTGCTCCGGGCACCACGAGGCACACGCGAGGGTGGGCACAGGGAGGGGGTCCCCTGTGCCACACCAGTAAAAACCAGTAAAAACCAGTCACTGCGGTGTGGCTGTCGTGTCTGTGAGCGCGGGCACTGGGTGGGGACACTGGGAGTGGGAAGGGGACACGGGGAGTGGGAAGGGGACACTGGAACTGTGGAGGGGACATGGGGAGTGGGGAGGGGACACTGGGAGTGGGAAGGGGACATTGGGAGTGGGGAGGGAACACGGGGAGTGGGGAGGGGACATTGGAACTGTGGAGGGGACATAGGGAATGGGGAGGGAACACGGGGAATGGGAAGGGGACATGGGGAGTGGGAAGGGGGACACTGGGAGTGGGGAGGGGACATTGGGAATGGGGAGGGGACACTGGAACTGTGAGGGAGACATGGCAGAGTGCAAGAGGACACTGACAGGGGTGGGACACCCCATCGCAGCCCCCCGGGCGGTGGCAGCGACATGCGGGGCGATTTTCCCCCGAAATCGCCGATTTTGGCGGACGCGGAACCCGCGGGGCGCCCGGGGCTTGTCCCGTGGCGAGACCCCGCCCCCAGCTGCACGAGACCACGCCCCTTTTACCATATATGTACAGACCACGCCCCCACCCACACAGGCCACGCCCACGCGCGCTCACGGGCGCACAACCAGCCCAGGCCCCGCCCCCGGCCCCGCCCCCGGCGGAGCCCGCGCGCGCCGCCGGGCCGGCAGGGGGCGCTGCGGCGGGGCCGCCCCTCAGCGCCGTGAGGCGGCGCCGGGCCGGGGCAGCTGCGCCGGGCCCGGAGCTGCGCCCGCCGCTCCGCTCGGGCTCGGGCCGCGCTCCGCCGCTCCGCTCGGGCTCGGGCCGCGCTCCGCCCGGGAGCTCCGCCGGGGCTCGGGCCGCTCCGCCCGGGAGCTCCGCCGGGGGCTCGGGCCGCGCTCCGCTCAGGCTCGGGCCGCGCTCCGCCCGCCGCTCCGCCGGCCGCGCTCCGCCGGGGCTCGGGCCGCGCTCCGCTCCGCCCGGGAGCTCCGCCGCTCCGCCGCTCCGCCGCTCCCAGCCCGGCCCCGCCGCGGCCTCTCCGCCGCTCGGCCCCGTCCCCCGGCGGTTCCGCGGCCGCTCCGCGTCCGGCCGCGCCTCCTCCTCCTCCTCCTCCTCCTCCTCCGGTTCCCCCCGCGGCCTTCGTGGCGCAGCAGCCGGGACGGGGCTGGCCTTTTCCGCGGCGGAGGGTTTGTTTTGTTTTTTTGGAGGGTGATTTCGGGGCGTTTTTGCGCCTTTCGCCGCCGCAGCCGCCGGTGCCCGGGATGAGCCGCCCGCGGCGGCCGCAGGGCCGCGCCGGCCGAGCGGAGCCGCGCGGGACGGGATCGCTGCAGGTACCGCTGCCGGCCTTCCCGGAACGGCCGCGGGTCCCTTCCCCAGCCTCCCCAGCCTTCCCAGCCTCCCCAGCCTTCCCTAATCCTTCCCCAGCCTTCCCCAATCCTTCCCCAGCCTCCCCAGCCTCCTCAGCCTTCCCAATCCTTCCCAATCCTTCCCCATCCTTCCCCAGCCTTCCCCAGCCTTCCCCAGCCTTCCCCATCCTTCCTCAGCCTTCCCCAATCCTTCCCCAGCCTCCCCAGCCTTCCTCAGCCTCCTCAGCCTTCCCCATCCTTCCCCAGCCTTCCTCAGCCTCCTCAGCCTTCCCCAATCCTTCCCCAGCCTCCCTCAGCCTTCCCCAATCCTTCCCCAGCCTCCCCAGCCTTCCCCAATCCTTCCTCAGCCTTCCCCATCCTTCCCAATCCTTCCCCAGCCTTCCCAATCCTTCCCCAGCCTTCCCAATCCTTCCCCAGCCTCCCCAGCCTCCCTCAGCTTTCCCCAATCCTTCCCCAATCCTTCCCCAGCCTTCCCCAGCCTTCCCCAATCCTTCCCCAATCCTTCCCCAATCCTTCCCCAATCCTTCCCCAATCCTTCCCCAGCCTCCCCAGCCTCCCTCAGCCTTCCCCAATCCTTCCCCAATCCTTCCCCATCCTTCCCCAGCCTCCTCAGCCTTCCCCAATCCTTCCCCATCCTTCCCCAGCCTCCCTCAGCCTTCCCCAATCCTTCCCCAATCCTTCCCCAATCCTTCCCCAATCCTTCCCCAATCCTTCCCCAGCCTCCCTCAGCCTTCCCCATCCTTCCCCAACCTTCTCCATCCTTCCCAATCCATCCCCATCCATCCCCATCCTCCCAATCCTTCCCCAACCTTCCCCATCCATCCCAATCCATCCCCATCCTCCCCATCCTTCCCCAATCCTTCCCCATCCATCCCAATCCATCCCAATCCTTCCCCATCCTCCCCCATCTGGAATTTCCCAACCCCTCCTCCCCCTCGCTCCCTCCCGGGGCCATCTGGTGCCTCCGGGAGCTGTGGAACTGCCCAAAATCCCCTCTGAAATCCCACGGATTGCGACAAATCCGGCTCGGCGGGGTCACTCGTCCCCTCGGGAATGCTGTCCCTGGAAAACTTTGCTTGGAGTTAGTTGGTGGGAAGTTGAATAATGAGAAATAATTGCGTTTAATCCTTCCCTTTTTATTCTCTCCGCTTCCCTGGAACCCAGGAGGGAATAACGGGGTGGAAAAGGGGATTTTCCAGCTGTTTCCTTCCCAGTGCTGGAAGAGTTTTTGAGGTCTTGGCGACATTCCTAGTGTGGATCCCGTGGATCTGCTGAGAACAATCCCTTGGATCCCTTTCTTCCTTGGAATCATGAATGGGATTTCAGGGCTCTGCTCTTGGAATTCCGCCTGGAATTCCTGGATGATCCCTGCTCCTGAAATTCTGGGTGATTTCTGCTCCCGAATTCCTGGGCGATCCCTGCTCCGGATTTCCCGGTTAATTTATGATCCCAAAGTTCAGGGTTCATGCTTGGATCAGCCCAGGAGCTGCCCTTGGGATCCAGGTGGGAATGTGGATTCCTGCTTTTATTTTTTCCTCCTGCTTTTTTTTGTCCCTGCCTTTTCCCAGTTTATTTTCCAACCTTTGGGAAAAGCAAAAACTTGGAAAACCTCAAAAAGTGGGAATTTGTGTACGGAATGTGATCCACGGGAGGAGGGAATTCCAGGACTGTGGGATCGCTCCAGGCTTTGGAATCCTGTGGCATTTCTGGGAAGAGGGAAAAGCTTTGGATGAGCCAAACACCTTGGGAAGTGAAGGAATCCCTGGAATTTTTGGCTTGGAGCCCTATAGGGATTTGGGATTGGGATAGAAGAGGAAAGTCTGGGATATGTGGAAAAACTGGGATGGGAAGTGTGGGGAAGAGTGGAATCCTGAATTTCCACCCCCATTTTTTTGGGATTCATTGAGAAGTGGGAGCATCAGGGATTTTTTCCAGTTCTCGTGGGGTTTTTGGGATCTAAGAGCCACAAAAATCTCAGGAATGTGGGATTTGGAGTGCTGGGAATGACAGAACTGAGCCAAACTCTCAGACTTTGGTCAGGATTTGGGCATCTGGGATTTCTTGGAGAAGAAGTGGGAAAAAAAAAAGAGGAAAAGAAGAGGGGAAAAAAAAGGAGAAGTGGTATCTGGGAGGTGACTTAGGTTTGACTCACTTGGAATATTTAGGGAGAATTCCTGAGAGTTTTTTTCCTCCTTTCTTTGGGAGTTGGAAAAATGAAGGGGTAGAGCAAATCCTTAAATTAACAAGGAAAAATCTGAAATTAGCAGGGAAAAATCCTTGAATTAACAGGGAAGAAAATTCACGTCCATCTTCCCTTCAGGTGTATCCTGGGTTTCTCCCCTTGAATCCCATCCTTAATCCAAATTTTCCCTGTTTTCCCCCATCATCGATCCCTGCAGCCCCTCACTGCTCCCCCTCTTGAATTCCTTCCCAAATCCCATCCCTAATCCCAATTTTTCCTTTTTTTTTCCCCATCACTGATTCCTGCAGCCCCTCACTGCTCCCCCCCTTGAATCCCTTCCCAAATCCTGTCCCGAATCCCAGAATTTTCCCAGTTTTCCCCATCACTGATTCCTGCAGCCCCTCACTGCTCCCCCCCTTGAATCCCTTCCCAAATCCTGTCCCCAATCCCAGAATTTTCCCAGTTTTCCCCATCATTGATTCCTGTCCCATAATCGATTCCTGCAGCCCCTCACTGCTCCCCCCCTTGAATTCATTCCCAAATCCTGTCCCTAATCCCAATTTTCCCCGTTTTCCCCCATAATCGATTCCTGCAGCCCCTCACTGCTCCCCCCCTTGAATCCCTTCCCAAATCCTGTCCCCAATCCCAGAATTTTCCCCGTTTTCCCCCATCATCGATTCCTGCAGCCCCTCACTGCTCCCCCCCTTGAATCCCTTCCCAAATCCCATGCCTAATCCAAATTTTCCCCGTTTTCCCCCATAATCGATTCCTGCAGCCCCTCACTGCTCCCCCCCTTGAATCCCTTCCCAAATCCTGTCCCTAATCCCAATTTTCCCCGTTTTCCCCCATAATCGATTCCTGCAGCCCCTCACTGCTCCCCCCCTTGAATCCCTTCCCAAATCCCATCCCTAATCCCAATTTTCCCCGTTTTCCCCCATAATCGATTCCTGCAGCCCCTCACTGCTCCCCCCCTTGAATCCCTTCCCAAATCCCATGCCTAATCCAAATTTTCCCCGTTTTCCCCCATAATCGATTCCTGCAGCCCCTCACTGCTCCCCCCCTTGAATCCCTTCCCAAATCCCGTCCCCAATCCCAATTCTCCCCTTTTTCCAGCTCTGAGCCGCCGCCCTCCTCCACCATGGGCGACTCTCCGGCTGGGAAGAGCCCCCCGGATGCGGGGAATTCCCAGGGGAGCGGCGCCGGGGGCTCGTCGCTGAGCGTCATCTCGGAAGGCGTGGGCGAGCTGGCCCTCATCGACGCCGAGGTGGCCAAGAAGGCCTGCGAGGAGGTCCTGGAGAAGGTCAAGCAGCTCCGCGGCGTTCCCGACGCCGTGGCCAACGGGGAGAGCTGCTCCGCGCGCTGCCTGGACGACCCGCCCGGCTCGCGGATCCGCGAGGAAGAGGAGGAGAGCCCCGGCGCGGCGAGGACGGCGCGGAAGCGCCAGCACCAGGCCAAGCAGTCGTGGCTGCTGCGCCTCTTCGAGTCCAAGCTCTTCGACATCTCCATGGCCATCTCCTACCTGTACAACTCCAAGGAGCCCGGCGTGCAGGCCTACATCGGGAACCGCCTGTTCTGCTTCCGCGACGACGAGGTGGATTTCTACCTGCCGCAGCTGCTCAACATGTACATCCACATGGACGAGGACGTGGGCGACGCCATCAAGCCCTACATCGTGCACCGCTGCCGCCAGAGCGTCGACTTCTCGCTGCGCTGCGCGCTGCTGCTGGGCGCCTACTCCTCGGACATGCACATCTCCACGCAGCGGCACTCGCGCGGCACCAAGCTGCGCCGCCTCATCCTCTCCGACGAGCTGAAGCCGGCGGGCAGGCGGAGGGAGCTGCCGGGCGCCGACGCCGGCCTCTCGCCCTCCAAGCGGACTCACCAGAGGTCCAAGTCGGACGCCACGGCGTCCATCAGCCTCAGCAGCAACCTGAAGCGCACGGCCAGCAACCCCAAGGTGGAGAGCGAGGAGGAGGTAAAGCTGGGATGTTCCCGAGGGAATTCTGTGGGAATTGTGGGGCTGGGATGGAGCTCCAAGGGTCAGCAGCAACCCCAAGGTGGAGAGCGAGGAGGAGGTAAAGCTGGGATGTTCCTGAGGGAATTCCATAGGAATTGTGGGTTTGGGATCGGGCTCCAAGGCTCAGCCCCCGATGGAGAGCGAGGAGGTAAAGCTGGGATGTTCATGAGGGAATTCCGTGGGAAGTGTGGGTTTGGGATTGGGCTCCAAGGCTCAGCCCCCGATGGAGAGCGAGGAGGAGGTAAAGCTGGGATGTTCCTGAGGGAATTCCATAGGAATTGTGGGTTTGGGATCGAGCTCCAAGGCTCAGCAGCAACCCCAAGGTGGAGAGCGAGGAGGAGGTAAAGCTGGGCTGCTCCCGAGGGAATTCCATAGGAATTGTGGGTTTGGGATTGATCTCCAAGGCTCAGCCCCATGTGGAGAGCGAGGAGGTAAAGCCTGGATGTTCCCGAGGGAATTCCGTGTGGTTGTGCTCCAAGGATCGGGTGTTGGGAAAATCCCGTGGTTGTTCCTTGGGATTCATCCCGGATCTCCTCTGGGATCGGGGTTGTGCTCCAAGGATGTGATCATTCCTTGGGATTCATCCCGGATCTCCTCTGGGATCGGGGTTGTGCTCCAAGGCTCACCCTGGCATCAGCTGGGAATTCCAAGCAGGAAAGGAGCCCCGAGCTGGTGCTGGAAGCAGATTTTGGGAGCGGCGCTTCCCAAATCCGGGAAAAACAAATCCTCCAGAGGGTGGAATGAACCCCGGGAAAACTGGGAATGCCTGGGGATGGTTGGGAATTCCCAGGAGTTCCTGGGAAATGGATCAGAAATCAAAGCTTTGATTCCACTGGGAATTCCACTGGGAATCCTTGGAAGGAGCCAAGGATTGTTCCAAGCTCTGGGAATTGGGATAAGGATGGAAGGAAGGATTGGGATGGAATTTTCCAGGCCGGATTCGGGATCAAAACACCCCGGAAAAATCCGGGGCCGTTCCCGCCGGGATGAATTTTTAATATGGAAAAGGAGGAGGTGGAAACCGGAGCTTTTCCATAAATTATGGATGAGGAAACTCCTGGAAACGATCCTGAGAAAGCTGGGAAAGCACAAAACCAGGGAGGCTCCAGCCCTGGATCCCGACTGTCCCTCAAAAATCCTGGAGTTCTTGGAAGCGCTGGGTGTTTTTCCCTCCAAATCCAGGGATTCTCGGAAAAAAATGGGGAAAATTGGTGGGAAATGATCCCAGGATTCATCAGGGAAGGGAAAATGGATCCCTTTTAGGAAGAAAAGAATGAATTGATGGACCCCAAGCGCTGGAATTCCGGGATATTTGGGATGGGAATTGCTTGGGATGGAGCTTGGAGGGCGATGTGGGAATGGCAGGAAAACCTGGGATAGAGCAGGAATTTCTCAGTGATAAAAAGGGCCTAAAAAATTGGGATTTTGGGAATTTTCAGGATCGTTTCCGTGGGATTCGTTTGATGTGCTGAAATTCGGGAGAAACCGGAATCCAGGGAAGGGAAAAAAACGTGGGTTTGTTGATGGAAAAGGTCAGAAATCCAAGGAATTCGGAGCTGGATCCATCCTGGTCCTTCTGGGCCGGGATGAGGAATCCCAGAGAGGAGGAAAACCGGGAAAATCCCGGGAATTCAGCGCTAGGATCTGCTCCGCTTTGGTCCCATCCTGCTTGAGAATCCCGTAGAATTTTCCTTCCTGGAATTTTTCTGGCAATTCCAAGAGGACGGGACCAAAAAAAACTTGGGAATCGCTGGAAGTGAAGCGGGAGCTAAACTTTGCTTTTTCTCCCCGTTTTCCCTGCTCCTTCCTCTCTTTCCTGTGGAAAAAAAATCCCCAAAAAACTGCCCCAAATCCCCCTTTTCCTGCTTTTCCCAGGAATTCTCCTCGAGTACGGAAAGCCTGGATAAATCCCTGGCTCCCGTAAGTTCCAATCCCGTTTTCCGGAGGCTCCCTCTTCCCACCGCAGCATTTCCTCAGTTCCACCCCTCTGGAATTTCCTGGCATTCCCCAAATATTCCCAAAAAAAACCCAAAAAAATCCTGGCATTGCCACAGCGATGCTTCCTCAGAATGGGAATTCCAGGAAAATTCGTTCCAGTTGGATAAAATCCAGGAAAATCTCATTTTCCCACCAAATTCCATCCGGGAATGAGGGGATTCCCGCTTTTCCTGCATTTCTGTGGCAGGTGGAAGAGGAAATGCTGTTTTCCCTTGGAATTTGGCTCCCAAAATTCTCGGCCGGATGGGATTAATTTGCTTTTTTTTTCCATGGTTTTTTCCCGCCAATCATTCCTTGATTCCATTCTTTTAACTCCTTCTTTTTTTCCATGAAAATTCCAATCGAATCCTGGCGTTTTCCCTGATTTTTCTCTCCCGAATGAACCCTTTCCCTGTTTTTTCCATTGTTGGTTTTTTTTTTTTTTGGGAATCTTTCCCTCTTTTCCCGGTGGGAATGTGTAGTCCATGATTCCCTCCAGGACGGGGAGTTTGGGAAGAATTCCATGAATTTTTTTAGGCTTTTCTGGGAATTCCTGGATTCCAACCCAGCTCTGATCCTGCTGGGAATTCCCAGGCATTATTCCCATGCCTGGATTTGGGAATTTTTTCAGGATTTGATCCCAAATTTCAGGCTCATCCTAAATCCCGCTGCTTTTAGGGATGACAGGATGCTTGGGATGAGCTCCAAGCCCCAAATTCCCGCCCAAAATTCCAGGAATTCCTTGATTTCCACCCATTCTTGCTCCTCCCACCCCAGCCAACGGCTCCTCTCCAGGTTTTTTTTGGGAATCGACAGAAAACAGGGATAACTCCTCCTTCCCTGTGGAATGTTCTGCTGGAGTGGGGAATCTTGGGAATGCTGGCATAAGGAATGGGATGAAAAGGAAAATTCCCTCTGGGATTTCCCTTTGGAATGGGAAGAAGTGAAGAACTCCCCTCTGGAATGGGATGAAGAAGAGGAAGATTCCCTCTGGAATTTCCCTTCGGAGTGGGATGAAGAAGAGGAATTTTCCCTCTGGAATGGGGTGGAGAAGACATTCCCGTTGGAATGAGATGAGGAAAATTCCCCTCTGGAACGGGATGGGATGAAGAGGAAGATTCTCCTTCGGAATGGGAGGAAGAGGAATTTCCCTCTGGAATGTGATGGAATTTCCCAAGCCCTGTGGCTGGAAGATCCCAGAGCTCCAAAGTTCCCAGCGGGCCCAGAATTCCAGAGGCTCTGAACGGATCCCGGCGCCGCTGGAATATTCCTGAGCTTGGGAGAAGATCCTTAGGAAGCATTTTGGGATCCCTGGAAAATCCAGGAGCTCCCCTGGATCGAGGCGGGGCTGATCCAGAGGGATCCCTGGATTGATCCCAGATTCCCAAATTCCTCGGGATATTCCGCCGGGAAAAGCATTTCCTGGTATTCCGAGGGGACAACATCCGTGGAAAACCTGCATGGGAGGAGCAGGAATATCAGAACCACCGGAATTCCACGGGAAAAGCTGGGAAGCATCCATGGGACATCCCGGTTTTTGCAGGAATGGGATTCAGTCCATGGAGAGCTGAGGGAATTTTTGGGATCCGGCTGGGATCGGGAGCCTCTGGAATATTCCTCCTGTGCCTGGAGCCTGGTGGGGCAGGGGAGCCGAGCGTTATCCTGGAATTCCTGAGGGAATTTTTGGACGTGGACTACAAATCCAACGGATTCCCAGCCGGGAATGCCCATCCCGATCCTTCCTTCCCTGGTTTTTCCTTATCTTTTCCTCTTGCTCTGCGATCTTCCCGATTTTTCCGGCGTTTTCCGTTGCTTCCCTCGTCCCGATCCGTGGCTTTCTGCATGCGCCGTTTCAGCATGGTCGGAGCGCTCGGTGATCCCGGAAATCAGCCCCCGGTTATTCCCGAGTTTTGGGAACGTGGAGCGGAAATCCGGGATCCGCGCCGGGAGGGGCTCCTGCATCCAAGGGGAAATCCCAAATTCCCGTGGGATTGTTGGATTGGGACACCAGGGAGGGGCGGGGGGAGGATCCTCCCAAATCCCGGGAATCCAGCGGGACTGGGAGATCCCTCCGGGAACGTTGGCTCTGGAATTCTGGGGGGCAGGAAAAGGCCCCGGGATCCTGCTCTGCTGGGGGATGGACGGGACTCCCAAATTTCCAGGAGCTGGGAAGAGGGAAGGGCGGGAAGAGGGAGGAGCAGGAATTTGATCCCACTGGAACACCACCGGCACCGCCTCCGTTTTCCTCCTTCTTCCCAGAGTTTTTATTTTTATCCAGCTCCTTTTCCAGCTGGCGGGCTCCGGAGCAGGGAAAGGGGAGGGCTGGGCTGCGGATCCTTCGGGATGGAATGGGAAAAGGGAAAGACAGGGAAAGGGGAGGCTGGGCTGCGGATCCTTCGGGATGGAACGGGAAAAGGGATGAGCAGGGAAAGGGGAGGCTGGGCTGCGGATCCTTCGGGATGGAACGGGAAAAGGGATGAGCAGGGAAAGGGGAGGCTGGGCTGTGGATCCTTCGGGATGGAACGGGAAAAGGGATGAGCAGGGAAGGGCAGAGATCGGGAAATTGCTCCCGCTAACAAACCACCGGCATCGCCTCCCGTTTTCCCCCCTTTTCCCAACCTTTTCCCTGGGATCCCGGCCCTTTTCCAGCTGGCCTGGCTGGCTCCAGAGCGGGAAGAGGGAAGGGCAGGGAAGAGGGAAAAGCAGGAAATGGATCCCACCGGCATCACCTCCATTTTCCTCCTTTCTCCCCCAACTTTTTCTTTTTCATCCTGAGCCTTCCCAAGCCTTTCGCAGCCGGGAAGAGCAGGGAGGAGCGAGGGGTGGGAAGATCCCATGGGATGGGGTGGGATGGGGTCAGTGGGATGGGTTGGATGGGATTGAAGGGATGGGATGGGATCAGTGGGATCGATGGGCTGGGGTCAGTGGGATGGGATCAGTGGAATGGGTTTGGATGGGATGGGATCAATGGGATGGGTTGGGATGGGTTGAAGGGATGGGATAGGATCGACGGGATGGGATCAGGGGAATGGGATGGGATCAGTGGGATGGGTTGGATGGGATTGAAGGGATGGGAAGGGGTGGATGGGATGGGTTGGGATGGATGGGATGGGTTGGGATGGGATGGGATCAATGGGATGGGATCGGTGGAATGGGATGGGATCAGTGGGATGGGTTGGATGGGATTGAAGGGATGGGATAGGTTGGGATGGATGGGATGGGTTGGGATGGGATTGAAGGGATGGGATCGATGGGATGGATGGGCTGGGGTTAGTGGGATGGGTTGGGATGGGATTGAAGGGATAGGATCGATGGGATGGATGGGCTGGGGTTAGTGGGATGGGTTGGATGGGATTGAAGGGATGGGATCGATGGGATGGTTTGGGATCGATGGGATGGGATTGATAGGATCGATGGGATCGATGGGACGGATGGGCTGGGGTCAGTGGGATGGATTGGATGGGATTGAAGGGATAGGATCGATGGGATCGATGGGATCGATGGGATGGGATCGATGGGATCGATGGGACGGATGGGCTGGGCTCAGTGGGCTGGGGTCAGTGAAGACCCTTCCCCACGGGCCGGGTGCCATGCTGTCCGTTCCCTCGTCCCGGCGCCGCCGGCCCGGCAGCCGGCGCGGCTGGCCCCGGAGCGCGAGTTCATCAAGTCGCTGATGGCCATCGGCCGGCGCCTGGCCACGCTGCCCACCAAGGAGCAGAAGACGCAGCGCCTCATCTCGGAGCTCTCCCTGCTCAACCACAAGCTGCCGGCGCGCGCCTGGCTGCCCACCGCCGCCTTCCCCCACCACGTGGTGCGCGTGCCCCACTCGCAGGCCGTGGTCCTCAACTCCAAGGACAAGGTGGGATGGCAAGGAGAGGGGTTTGGGGTTTGGGAAAGGGGGTTTGGGATGGTGTGGGAATGGTGGGAGAGCTGGGAATGGTGGGAGAACCCGAGGTGGTGATCTGTGGGATTCCAGCACCACGTGGTCCTCAACTCCAAGGACAAGGTGGGATGGGGAAGGAGAGGGGTTTGGGATTGGGAAAGGGGGTTTGGAATGGGAAAGGGGGTTTGGGATTGGGAAAGGGGTTTGGGATGGTGTGGGAATGGTGGGAGAGCTGGGAATGGTGGTGGTGATCTGTGGGATTCCAGCACCACGTGGTCCTCAACACCAAGGACAAGGTGGGATGGCAAAGGAGAGGGGTTTGGGATTGGGAAAGGGGGTTTGGGGTTTGGGAAAGGGGGTTTGGGATGGTGTGGGAATGGTGGGAGAGCTGGGAATGGTGAGAGAACCCGAGGTGGTGATCTGTGGGATTCCAGCACCACGTGGTCCTCAACTCCAAGGACAAGGTGGGATGGGGAAGGAAAGGGGTTTGGAGTTTGGGAAAGGGGGTTTGGGATGGGAGATGGGATTTGGAGTGGGAAAGGGGCTTTGGGATTTGGGAAATGGGGTTTGGGATTTGGGAGATGGACTTTTGGATGGGAAAGGGGGTTTGGGGTTTGGGAAAGGGGGTTTGGGGTTTGGGAAAGGGGGTTTGGGATTGGGAAAGGGGGTTTGGGATGGGAAAGGGGGTTTGGGATGAGAAAGGGGGTTTGGGATTGGGAAAGGGGGTGTGGGATTGGGAAAGGGGGTGTGGGATTGGGAAAGGGGGTTTGGGGTTTGGGAAAGGGGGTTTGGGATGGGAAAGGGGGTTTGGGATTGGGAAAGGGGGTTTGGGCTTTGGGAAATGGGGTTTGGGATGGGAAAGGGGGTGTGGGATTTGGGAAAGGGGGTTTGGGATGGGAAAGGGGGTTTGGGATTTGGGAAAGGGGGTTTGGGATTTGGGAAAGGGGGTTTGGGATTGGGAAAGGGGGTTTGGGCTTTGGGAAATGGGGTTTGGGATGGGAAAGGGGGTGTGGGATTTGGGAAAGGGGGTTTGGGATGGGAAAGGGGGTTTGGGATGGGAAAGGGGGTTTGGGGTTTGGGAAATGGGGTTTGGGATTGGGAAATGGGGTTTGGGATTGGGAAAGGGGGTTTGGGATGGAAAAGGGGGTTTGGGATTTGGGAAAGGGGGTTTGGGATGGGAAAGGGGGTTTGGGATTGGGAAAGGGGGTTTGGGATGGGAAAGGGGGTGTGGGGTGGCGTGGGAATGCTGGGAATGCTGGCAGAGCTGCAGGTGTCACTTCCAGCACTGGGAATGCCGGCACAGCTGGAGTCGGGCCCCTCCAGCTTCCAGCCCCTCTGGAATCCCCAGCCTTTTCCTAAAATCCCCGGGATTTCCCCCAAAGCCCGGCGCCGGGAATCTCCGGGGCCGCCGCTCAGCCCTCCGCCGTTCCCGCTTTCCCCAGGCTCCCTACCTGATCTACGTGGAGGTCCTGGAATGCGACAACTTGGACACGGCGAGCGTCCCGGCGCGCATCCCGGAGAACCGCATGCGGAGCACGCGCTCGGCCGAGAACCTGCCCGAGTGCGGGCTGGGCGCGGAGCAGCGCGCCGGCGGCTTCGGCACCGCGCCCGGCTGCGACAACGACGACGACGCCTGGGCCGTGGACGACATCGGCGAGCTCCAGGTGGAGGTGGGAGCCGGCAGCGGCCTCCTCGGGAGGGTTCCCGGGATCCTGTGGGAGCTGCGGCCGCCTCCTCCGGAGGGTTCCCTGTGGGTGCCACGGCAGCCGCCCTGGGATCCTGTGGGTGCTCTGGCAGCCTCATCCAGAGGGTTCCCGGGATCCTGTGGGTGCTCTGGCAGCCGCCCTGGGATCCTGTGGGTGCTCTGGCAGCCTCATCCAGAGGGTTCCCGGGATCCTGTGGGTGCTCTGGCAGCCGCCCTGGGATCCTGTGGGTGCTCTGGCAGCCGCCTCATCCAGAGGGTTCCCGGGATCCTGTGGGTGCCACGGCAGCCGCCCTGGGATCCTGTGGGTGCTCTGGCAGCCTCATCCAGAGGGTTCCTGGGATCCTGTGGGTGCTCTGGCAGCCCCCTCCTCCGGAGGGTTCCCAGGATCCTGTGGGTGCTCTGGCAGCCTCCTCCGGAGGGTTCCCGGGAATCCTGTGGGTGCTCTGGCAGCCGCCTCATCCAGAGGGTTCCCGGGATCCTGTGGGTGCCACGGCAGCCACCCTGGGATCCTGTGGGTGCTCTGGCAGCCCCCTCCTCCCCAGGGTTCCTGGGATCCTGTGGGTGCTCTGGCAGCCTCATCCAGAGGGTTCCCGGGATCCTGTGGGTGCTCTGGCAGCCGCCCTGGGATCCTGTGGGTGCTCTGGCAGCCTCATCCAGAGGGTTCCCGGGATCCTGTGGGTGCTCTGGCAGCCTCCTCCGGAGGGTTCCCGGGAATCCTGTGGGTGCTCTGGCAGCCGCCTCATCCAGAGGGTTCCCGGGATCCTGTGGGAGCCGCGGCCGCCTCCTCCCCGGGGTCTCAGGGGTTTGATGGTGTTGGGTGGGATTGGGATGGGATTTTAATGGGATCTGATGGGATTTTATTGGGATTTTAATGGGATTTTATTGGGATTTTAATGGGCTCTTATTGGGATTTTAATGGGATTTTAATGGGATTTTATTGGGTTTTTAATGGGCTCTTATTGGGATTTTAATGGGCTCTTATTGGGATTTTAATGGGCTTTGATGGGATTTTATTGGGATTTTAATGGGATTGTGATGGGATTTTATTGGGATTTTAATGGGCTCTTACTGGGATTTTATTGGGATTTTAATGTGATTTTAGTGGGCTTTTAATGGGATCTGATGGGATTTTATTGGGTTTTTAACGGGCTCTTATTGGGATTTTAATGGGCTTTGAATGGGATTTGATGGGATTTTAATGTGATTTGATGGGATTTTAATGGGATCTGATGGGATTTTAATGGGTTTTTAATGCGATCTGATGGGCTTTTAATGGGATTTTAATGGGGTCTGATGGGATTTTAATGGGATTTTAATAGGATTTTGATGGGATTTTAATGGGATCTGAAGGGATTTGAATGGGATTTTAATAGGATTTGATAGGCATTTAAATGGGATTTTAATGGGATTTAACAGGGTTTTAATGGGATTCTAACGGGATTTGGTGGGATTTCATGGAATTTTACGGGGTTTTCCCGGGATTCCCGCAGCTCCCGGAGATGCACACCAACAGCTGTGACAACATCTCCCAGTTTTCCGTGGATTCCATCACCAGCCAGGAGAGCCGGGAGCCCGTCTTCATCGCCGCCGGAGACATCCGGTGAGCTCTGGGAAAACCGGGAGCTGTTCCACAAAAAAACCCGGAATTATGGCACTTCCCAGAGCGGAATTCCAGGAATTTTCCCTCGAAAATTCCCCAGGATCCCGACATTTCTCAAAGCAGAAATGCAGGAATTTTTAAAACCCCGGAATTCCAACATTCCCCAAAGCAAAAATGCAGGAATTTTTAAAACCCCGGAATTCCAACATTCCCCAAAGCAAAAATGCGGGAATTTTTAAAACCCCGGAATTCCAACATTCCCCAAAGCAAAAATGCAGGAATTTTTAAAACCCCGGAATTCCAACATTCCCCAAAGCAAAAATGCAGGAATTTTTAAAACCCCGGAATTCCAACATTCCCCAAAGCAAAAATGCGGGAATTTTCCCTGGTAAAACCCACAGAATTCCTACATTCCCCAAAAACAAAAATGCAGGAATTTCCCCTCAATAAAACCCTGGAATTCCAATATTTCCTGGAGCAAAAATGCAGAAATTTTTCATGATAAAACCCTGGAATTCTAGCGTTGCCAGAGCAGGCAAGGTTTTCCCACAGGGTTTTTCCGTGAAAAAGCCGGAATGTGGGGTTTTCCCGTGGGGTTTTCCATGGAAAATCCAGAACGCAGGGTTTTTCTGTGGGGTTTTTCCGTGGAAAAGCTGGAATGTGGGGTTTTCCATGGAAAATTGGGAACGCAGGGTTTTTCCACGGGGTTTTTCCGTGGAAAAGCTGGAATGTGGGTTTTCCCGTGGGGTTTTTCCATGGAAAATCCAGAACGCAGGGTTTTTCCGTGGGGTTTTTCTGTGGAAATGCTGGAGCGCAGGGTTTTCCATGGGTTTTTCTGTGGGTTTTTCCATGGAAAATCCAGAACGCAGGGTTTTTCAGTGGGGTTTTTCCCCTGGAAATGCTGGAACTCGGGGTTTTCCATGGGTTTTCCCGTGGGTTTTTCCCTGGAAAATCCAGAACGCAGGGTTTTTCCATGATTTTTTCTGTGGAAAAGCTGGAATGTGGGGTTTTCCCGTGGGTTTTTCCATGGAAAATCCAGAACGCAGGGTTTTTCCATGATTTTTTCTGTGGAAAAGCTGGAATGTGGGGTTTTCCCGTGGGTTTTTCCATGGAAAATCCAGAACGCAGGGTTTTTCCATGATTTTTTCTGTGGAAAAGCTGGAATGTGGGGTTTTCCCGTGGGTTTTTCCATGGAAAATCCAGAACGCAGGGTTTTTCCGAGGGGTTTTTCCCTGGCAATGCTGGAACTCGGGGTTTTCCATGGGTTTTTCTGTGGGGTTTTCCATGGAAAATCCGGAACGCAGGGTTTTTCCGTGGGGTTTTTCTGTGGAAATGCTGGAACTCGGGGTTTTCCATGGGTTTTTCTGTGGGTTTTTCCATGGAAAATCCGGAACGCAGGGTTTTTCCGTGGGGTTTTTCTGTGGAAATGCTGGAGCGCGGGTTTTCCGTGGGTTTTTCCATGGAAAATCCAGAACACAGGGTTTTTCCACGGGGTTTTTCCCTGGCAATGCTGGAACTCGGGGTTTTCCATGGGTTTTCCTGTGGGGTTTTTCCATGGAAAATCCAGAACACAGGGTTTTTCCGAGGGGTATTTCCCTGGCAATGCTGGAACTCGGGGTTTTCCATGTGTTTTTCTGGGGGTTTTTCCATGGAAAATCCAGAACGCAGGGTTTTTCCGTGGGGTTTTTTCCCTGGCAATGCTGGAACTCGGGGTTTTCCGTGGGTTTCCCGTGGGTTTTCCATGGAAAAGCCGGAATCCCGCGTCCCGTCCCGCAGGCGGCGGCTGTCGGAGCAGCTGGCCCACACGCCCACGGCGTTCCGCAGGGATCCCGAGGATCCGTCGGCCGTGGCCCTCAAGGAGCCCTGGCAGGAGAAAGTCAGGTGGGGACGCGGAATTCCCGGGAATTGCCGGGAATTCCAGGCAAATCTCACCCAGGAATCCCCTGCGGCCCTGCCCAAATCCGGGGCTTTGCCCGAATTCCCGGATTTTCAGGCAGCTCTGAGCTCCAAAGGGTTTTGGCTCTTTTCCTGGGATGAGGCCACTGGAATTCCGAGGCCGGAGTTCCTCCAGGGAAAAGCCCTGGGGCTGAGGAGTTCTGGGGAGTGCCGGCTTGTCCTGATGGGAATTGATGGGATTTGATGGGAATTGATGGGAATTGATGGGATTTGATGGGATTTGATGGGAATTGATGGGAATTGATGGGAATTGATGGGATTTTAATTGGATTTGGGAATTGATGGGATTTTGATGGGAATTGATGGGAATTGATGGGATTTTAATGGGATTTGATGGGAATTGATGGGATTTTAATGGGATTTGATGGGATTTGACGGGATTTTAATTGGATTTGATGGGATTTGATGGGATTTGATGGGATTTTAATTGGATTTGATGGGATTTGATGGGATTTGAATGGGATTTGATGGGATTTGATGGGATTTGATGGGATTTGATGGGATTTTAATGGGCTTTTAATGGGATTTTAATGGGATTTTAATGGGCTTTTAAATGCATTTGATGGGATTTTGATGGGAATTGATGGGATTTTAATTGGATTTGATGGGATTTGAATGGGATTTTGATGGGAATTGATGGGATTTGAATGGGATTTTGATGGGATTTGATGGGATTTTAATGGGATTTTAATTGGATTTGATGGGATTTTAATGGGTTTTTGATGGGATTTGATGGGATTTTAATGGGCTTTTAATGGGCTTTTAATGGGCTTTTAATGGACTTTTAATTGGATTTGATGGGATTTTAATGGGATTTTAATGGGATTTGATGGGATTTGATGGGATTTTAATGGGCTCTTATTGGGATTTTATTGGGATTTTAATGTGATTTTAATGGGCTTTTAATGGGATCTGATGGGATTTTAATTGGATTTTGATGGGATTTGATGGCATTTTAATGGGATTTGATGGCATTTTAATGGGATTTCTATGGGCTTTTAATGGGCTTTTAATGGGCTTTTAATGGGATTTTAATGGGATTTTAACGTGTTTTCATGGGATTTTAATGGAATTTTAATGGGATTTTAATGGGTTTTTAATTGGATTTGATGGGATTTTAATAGAATTTTGATGGGCTTTTAATGGGATTTTAATGGGCTTTTAATTGGATTTGATGGGATTTTAATAGAATTTTAATGGGATTTTAATGGGATTTTGATGAGATTTGATGGGGTTTTGATGGGATTTCTATGGGCTTTTGATGGGATTTTAACGTGTTTTGATGGGATTTTAACGTGTTTTGATGGGATTTTAACGGGATTTCTTGCGATTTCAGTGGGATCGGACGGCGCGAAGACAATTCCGCGGAGCTCCCGGGTCTCCTCCCGAGCCGAAGGCTCCGGTGATCCCGTTTTCCCGTTTTTCCCGTTTTTCCGCAGGCGGATCCGGGAAGCGTCTCCCTACGGCCACCTGCCCTCGTGGCGCCTCGTCTCCGTCATCGTCAAGTGCGGCGACGACCTGCGGCAGGAGCTGCTGGCGTTCCAGGTGCTCAGACAGCTCCAGGTGCGCCATCCCGGAATTCCGGGAAAACCCGAGCCCGGGAGCGTCCCGCTGCTCCCCGGGGCTGCGGTGCCTTTTTAACGGGCATTTCTGGAATTTTGATACGGCCCAATGGGCATTTCAACCAGCGTTCCACTAGGATTTAATGGCATTTCTTGGCATTTTAATATGTTTATTTTTTTGGGATTTCAATGGGATTTTAAAACATTTTATTGTGTTGGTTTTTTGGGGTTTTTTTTACATTTTACAGGTCTTTAACAGGATTTTAAAAAAAAAAATTTAATGGGATTATACTAGCGTTTCAATTAGGTTTGATAGTTTTTTAAGAGGATTTCTGTTATTTCACATAATTTAATCCCGTTTCAGTCAGATCTGCTGGGATTTTAATGGGATTTTTAAAAATTTCACATCATTCTAACAGCATTTCAGATTTGCCGGGATTTTAAGAGTGATTTCTGTAATTTTGCCCAATTTAGCCCCGTTTCAGGCAGATTTGATGGAATTTTACCAGGATTTCTGAAATTCCACCCCATTAACCCCATTTCAGCTGGAATTTCACTGGGATTTCTGCAATCCCACCCCATTTAACCCCATTTCACTCGGATTTGATGGAATTTCACTGGGATTTCTGCAATCCCACCCCATTTAACCCCATTTCACTCGGATTTGATGGAATTTTAATGGGATTTCTGTGATCCCACCCCATTTAACCCCATTTCAGTGGGGTTTGCTGTGATTTCCCTGGGATTTCTCTCATCCCCATTTAACCCCATTTCACTCAGATTTTCTGTGATTTCATTGGGATTTCTCTCATCCCCATTTAACCCCATTTCACTCAGATTTTCTGTGATTTCTCTGTGATTTCTGCAATCCCCATTTAACCCCATTCCAGTCAGATTTTCTGTGATTTCATTGGGATTTCTGCAATCCCCATTTAACCCCATTTCACTCAGATTTTCTGTGATTTCACTGGGATTTCTGCAATCCCCATTTAACCCCATTCCAGTCAGATTTTCTGTGATTTCATTGGGATTTCTGCAATCCCCATTTAACCCCATTCCAGTCAGATTTTCTGTGATTTCATTGGGATTTCTCTCACCCAATTTAACCCCATTCCAGTCAGATTTTCTGTGATTTCACTGGGATTTCTGCAATCCCCATTTAACCCCATTCCAGTCAGATTTTCTGTGATTTCCCTGGGATTTCTCTCACCCCATTTAACCCCATTTCACTCAGATTTTCTGTGATTTCACTGGGATTTCTGCAATCCCCATTAACCCCATTCCAGTCAGATTTTCTGTGATTTCACTGGGATTTCTGCAATCCCCATTTAACCCCATTTCAGTCAGATTTTCTGTGATTTCCCTGGGATTTCTGCAATCCCCATTTAACCCCATTTCACTCAGATTTTCTGTGATTTCATTGGGATTTCTGCAATCCCATTTAACCCCATTTCACTCAGATTTGCTGTGATTTCTCTGTGATTTCTGCAATCCCATTTAACCCCATTTCACTCAGATTTGCTGTGATTTCTCTGTGATTTCTGCAATCCCATTTAACCCCATTTCACTCAGATTTGCTGTGATTTCTCTGGGATTTCTGCAATCCCCATTTAACCCCTTGTTCCCCGCAGTCCATCTGGGAGCAGGAGCGCGTCCCGCTGTGGGTCTCTGCAATCCCACCCCATTCCAGTCAGATTTTCTGTGATTTTATCCCGGATTTCTGTAATTTCCCCCGTTAACCCCTCGTTCCCCACAGTCCATCTGGGAGCAGGAGCGCGTCCCGCTGTGGGTTTCTTCAATCCCACCCCATTCCAGTCAGATTTTCTGTGATTTCCCTGGGATTTCTGCAATCCCACCCCATTTCACTCAGATTTTCTGTGATTTCTCTGTGATTTCTGCAATCCCACCCCATTCCAGTCAGATTTTCTGTGATTTCCCTGGGATTTCTCTCATCCCATTTAACCCCATTCCAGTCAGATTTTCTGTGATTTCCCTGGGATTTCTCTCATCCCATTTAACCCCATTTCACTCAGATTTTCTGTGATTTCACTGGGATTTCTCTCATCCCATTTAACCCCATTTCACTCAGATTTGCTGTGATTTCTCTGTGATTTCTGCAATCCCCATTAACCCCTGGTTCCCCGCAGTCCATCTGGGAGCAGGAGCGCGTCCCGCTGTGGGTTTCTTCAATCCCACCCCATTTCACTCAGATTTTCTGTGATTTCCCTGGGATTTCTCTCATCCCCATTTAACCCCATTCCAGTCAGATTTTCTGTGATTTCTCTGTGATTTCTGCAATCCCATTTAACCCCATTTCACTCAGATTTTCTGTGATTTCTCTGTGATTTCTGCAATCCCCATTAACCCCTCGTTGCCCGCAGTCCATCTGGGAGCAGGAGCGCGTCCCGCTGTGGGTGCGGCCCTACAAGATCCTGGTGGTGTCTGCGGACAGCGGGATGATCGAGCCGGTGCTCAGCGCCGTCTCGCTGCACCAGATCAAGAAGCAGTCGCAGCTGGCGCTGCAGGATTATTTCCTGCAGGAGCACGGCTGCGCCAACAGCGAGAGCTTCCTGTCGGCGCAGCGCAACTTCGTCCGCAGCTGCGCCGGCTACTGCCTGGTCTGCTACCTGCTGCAGGTCAAGGACAGGTAATTAACGGCTAATTAACCCAGTCGGGATGGCTGCGCCTCAAGGATTGGTGCATCTCAGGGTCTGGGAAGTTTTGAAGAATTTTTTTCAGGGTTTTTCTATATTTTGTTTTTGATCTTTTCTGGATTTTTGCGATTTTTTCCTCAGGGCACGGTGGCAGAGCCGAGGGAATTTGAGCAGGATTTCATTTTCATTGTTGTGTTTTTTTAAATTCCCGTGGTGTTTCTGGGACTCTCTGGATTCCTGCGGGATCCTGAGGGAATTCCTGGAATTCTGCCCAGGCACAATCCTGCTGGACGCCGAGGGCATTCTGAGGGATTTTAGCAGGATTAACGTGAATTTTACTGGATTTTTTAAAATTCCAATGGGGTTTTCTTGGAATCCCGTGGGATTCCACGGGATCCTGAGGGAATTCCCTGGAATTCTGCCCAGGCACAATCCTGCTGGACGCCGAGGGCATTCTGAGGGATTTTAGCAGGATTAACGTGAATTTTACTGGATTTTTTAAAATTCCAATGGGGTTTTCTTGGAATCCCGTGGGATTCCACGGGATCCTGAGGGAATTCCCTGGAATTCTGCCCAGGCACAATCCTGCTGGATGCCGAGGGCATTCTGAGGGATTTTAGCAAGATTAACGTGAATTTTACTGGGTTTATTTAAATTTCCTTGGGGTTTTCTTGGAATCCCGTGGGATTCCACGGGATCCTGAGGGAATTCCCTGGAATTCTGCCCAGGCACAACGGGAACATCCTGCTGGACGCTGAGGGCCACATCATCCACATCGACTTTGGCTTCATCCTGTCCAGCTCGCCGCGGAACCTCGGCTTCGAGACCTCGGCCTTCAAACTCACCTCCGAGTTCGTGGACGTGAGTGCGGCATTCCCGGCATTCCAGGGAATTCCAGGGGGGATTCCAGGGGGGATTCCAGGGGGGGATTCCCATTCGGGGTGGGGATTCCAGGTGTTGTCATCCTGGATTCCCAGGGGGTTCCCAGAGTTCCCATCCTGGAAGAATTCCCAGAGCTCCCATCCCAGATCCCCAGAGTTCCCGTCCCGGGGGATTCCCGGCGTTCCGGGAGCTGATCCCGGGAATTCCCGCAGGTGATGGGCGGCCTGGACGGGGACATGTTCAACTACTACAAGATGCTGATGCTGCAGGGGCTGATCGCGGCCCGCAAGCACATGGACCGCGTGGTGCAGATCGTGGAGATCATGCAGCAAGGTGGGGATTCCGGGAATTCTGGGAATTCCGGGGATTCCGGGAATTCCGGGGATTCCGGGGACTCCTCCCGCCCCAAACCCGCTGCTGGATTCCCCGTTCCTCCCTTCGCCGGGATCCTGAATCCCTTTTCCCCTCACCCCATCCTGAATTTCCCCTTTCCCAGGCTCGCAGCTCCCTGATCCCATTCCCCCCATTCCAAACCCAGATTCCCGATATTCCATCCCAGTTTTTCCTGTTTTTCCAGGCTCTCAGCCGCCATTTTTCTCCCATTTCTCCAGTCTCCAAGCCACCCTTTTTCCCATTTTTCCCATTTTTCCAGTCTCCCGCCGCCGTTTTTCCCATTTTCCCCGTTTTTTTTCCCTGTTTCCCAGTCTCCTGCCTCCGTTTTTCCCATTTTTCCCATTTTTTTCCCCGTTTCCCAGTCTCCCGCCGCCGTTTTTCCCATTTTCCCCGTTTTTTCCCCGTTTCCCGCCACCGTTTTTCCCATTTTCCCCTCTTTTCTCCCCGTTTCCCCGTCTCCCGCCGCCGTTTTTCCCATTTTCCCGTTTTTCCCCCGTTTTTTCCCCGTCTCCCGCTGCCGTTTTTCCCATTTTTTCCCCGTTTTCCAGGCTCCCAGCTGCCGTTTTTCCCATTTTCCCCTCTTTTCCCCCGTTTTTTCCCCGTCTCCCGCTGCCGTTTTTCCCATTTTCCCATTTTTTCCCCGTTTTCCAGTCTCCCGCTGCCGTTTTTCCCATTTTTTCCCCGTTTCCCCGTCTCCCGCCGCCGTTTTTCCCATTTTCCCAGTCTCCCAGCTGCCGTTTTTCCCATTTTCCCCGTTTTTTTCCCCCGTTTCCCCGTCTCCCGCTGCCGTTTTTCCCATTTTCCCCGTTTTTTTCCCCATTTCCAGGCTCCCAGCCGCCGTTTTTCCCATTTTCCCCGTTTTTTTCCCCGTTTTCCAGGCTCCCAGCTGCCGTTTTTCCCATTTTCCCCTCTTTTCCCCCGTTTTTTCCCCGTCTCCCGCTGCCGTTTTTCCCATTTTCCCATTTTTTCCCCGTTTTCCAGTCTCCCACTGCCGTTTTTCCCATTTTTTCCCCGTTTCCCCGTCTCCCGCCGCCGTTTTTCCCATTTTCCCAGTCTCCCAGCTGCCGTTTTTCCCATTTTCCCCGTTTTTTTCCCCCGTTTCCCCGTCTCCCGCTGCCGTTTTTCCCATTTTCCCCCTTTTTTCCCCATTTCCAGGCTCCCAGCTGCCGTTTTTCCCATTTTCCCCGTTTTTTTCCCTGTTTTCCAGGCTCCCAGCTGCCGTTTTTCCCATTTTCCCTGTTTTTTTCCCCGTTTCCCCGTTTCCCGCTGCCGTTTTTCCCATTTTCCCCCTTTTTCCCCCGTTTTCCAGGCTCCCAGCTGCCGTTTTTCCCATTTTCCCCCTTTTTCCCCCCCTTTCCCAGTCTCCTGCCGCCGTTTTTCCCATTTTTTCCCCCTTTTCCAGGCTCCCAGCTGCCGTTTTTCCCATTTCCCCGTTTTTTCCCCTTTTCCAGGCTCCCAGCTGCCGTTTTTCCCATTTCCCCGTTTTTTTCCCCATTTCCAGGCTCCCAGCTGCCGTGCTTCCACGGCTCCTCCACCATCCGGCACCTCAAGGAGCGTTTCCACATGAACCTGACGGAGGAGCAGCTGCAGCTGCTGGTGGAGCAGCTGGTGGACGGCTCCATGCGCTCCATCACCACCAAGCTCTACGACGGCTTCCAGTACCTCACCAACGGCATCATGTGAAATTCCAGCGGGAAAAAATTCCCGGGAAAAAACCGAAACGAACCAAAACAAAAAAATATTTCCTTCCCCCCGCCCCCCGCCAGGAGGAAACGGGAGGATTCCAAAATTCCCGTTTTTTCTGCCCTGCCCCGAAAGCGACCTCGGGGCTGAGACTCTGCTGGAAAATGGGACAGAATTCCATGGAAAAGCCGGGAAAAGCGGCAGGAAGAGAAAGCCCGATGGGAACGGGGAGGGAATGCGGGGAGCTCCCCCTTCCCTCTGCTTGGAATTCCCTGGAATTTGCCCCCCCAATCCCGTGGAATGTGTGGGATGGGAGGGGGGAGGGGTCTCCTGAAGGTTGGGAATCCCCAAATCCCGAAATTCCTGGAATTCCCGGCCCTGTGGGGTCCTTCCCACTCCTGGGACACGCGGGGGTGGCTGGGGGGGATTCCAGCTGAGATTCCCAGCCGGAATTCCCAGGCGGGATTCCGGGTGAAAATTCCAGGTGGGGAATTCCGGGTGGGATTCCCGCTGTTGTCCCTCTCCGTTTCCCGGGGAATTCCCGCCGGGAATTCCGGGCTGGAGTGTCGGATACGAGGTGGGGGCGGTTTGGGGGATCCCAAATCCCAAGTCGGGGAGGATCCGGAGCTTCCCAGGGAAGGAAAATTTCCTGGGATTTCCCCAGGCCCGGCCTGTGGGACCTGTGGGGTGTCCCTTGGGTGTCCCCCCGTGTCCCTTGGGTGTCCCCCTGTGTCCCCGGGGTGTCCCCTGGGTGTCCCCCCGTGTCCCCTGGGTGTCCCTTGGGTGTCCCCCGGGTGTCCCCCAATGTCCTCCCGTGTCCCTCAGTGTCCCCCTTTCTTTTCTTTTTTTTTTTTTTTTCCCATTTTTAGCGTTAAAAAACCCCAAAATTTGGATTTTCAGCCCCCCGGGGGAGGGGGACACCGGGAGGGGACAGAGGGGGGACCCCGACCCTTCCCAAGCCCCTTTTTTGGGGGGCAGGACCAAAATTTGGGGATGCAGCCGGAGCCCCCCCCCCCTCCCCATTCCCATTCCCGGGAGCTTTTCCTGGGAAAAGCGAAATCCCGGGAGGAGCCGAGGCTGGCACAGAGGGTGAAACCACTGGAGTTTAATGGAGTCGATTCCTACAGAATAAAGAATTCCTGAGAGCCTCTCGAGCCCGCGGCTTTCCATCAGCACATTCCCAAAATCCCGGCAGACATTCCCGAAATTCCGGGGGGAACATCCCCGAAATTCCGGCCCCTCCCTCCCTCCACCCCAATCCAGCTCAAGGCACTGAAATGCTGGAAAACCGTGGGTCCAAAGCCATTTTTCCATAGTTTTGTTTTTGTTTTTTTTTTTTTTTTGGGGGGGGGGGAATTTTTTTTCCTTCTAAATCTCGTAGAAACTTTAATTCCTTCTCTATATTTACACCCGGCCCGGAAGATTTTTGGGAATGGCCGATTCCACCTGATTTTTCCCAGTTTTTTCCATCCATCCACCTGCAGGGAAAAAAGGGGGAACCCCTCATTCCTGCTTGGAAAAAGTCAGAAAAACCGGGAATAAAAACCCAGGGGAAAAAAAAAAAAAAAATCAACCCCAAAGCAACTTCTGCCATCCCGAAAAACGCAAAAAACCGGGAAAAAACCCCTTGGAAAAGCAAACCACATCCCAGAATGAGCACAGCAGTTGGTGGGACTCGTGGAGTTTAGTGTACGATACAGCTTTACAGGGAAAGGGCAGGTTGTCCACAGGGAATCCCGGGAATTCTTCCAGGAATTCTGGGAACAGCGGGGCCGGAGGGGCTTTTCCAGAGGATTTTTTTGGGGGATTGGAAGTGGGAAATGTCCCGGAAGCTGAGGGGAAGGAGGAGCCGGAAAAAGCTGGAAAAGTCCCCAGACCTCACCCTCAGCCTGGAATCTGGGAGCGTTTTCCCACTTTTCCTTCAGAAAAGGGTCCTGGCTGGGATCTGAGGGATCCCTTCCCAATCCTGGTTTTTTTTTTGGGTCGTTATTCCTTTGCCAAAGGAAAAATCTCCTCTTTTCCTTCTTTTCTCTTTTTTCCAGCCTTTTTCCTCCTCCTGCTCCTCGGCCGCGTGTCCCAGTGTCCTTCCCGGGACCTCCGGAATTCCAGGGCTCTGGAATCGCCTCCTTCCCACCAAAACACACCGGGAACGTTCCCAAAGGGGAAAAAGTCCAGGAAAAACAAACAAAACCCAAAAAATAATAACGAAAAAAGGTGGATTTTGCTGGAAAAGCTTCCCCTGCCCCATCCGCATCCGGGAATTTCTGGGAAAACCCAAATTCCCCCAAAATCCAACATTCCCAGGGGATTTCCAGTGGGATTTGGGATCATCCCAATCCCAGTGCCATTCCCAACTTTCCCTCGGACACCGGGAAGGGCTCTGGGGGTGTTTTATGTACACGGTGCCGATTCCCGGCCTCGCAGCTGATCCCGGGATTCCGGGAATTCTGAGATTCCCAGGAAGGCTCAGTTCTCCTTGCTTCTCATCCTGGAATTCCGGGAATGCTGAGATCCCCGGGAACGCTCCGCTGTGCCGGGGCTGATCCCAGAGTTCTCCTCGGGTCTCATCCTGGAATTCCAGGAATTCTGAGATCCCCGGGAATGCTCTGCTGTGCCGGGGCTGATCCTGGATTTCTGGGAATTCTGATGTTCCCGGGAAGGCTGAGTTCTCCTCGGGTCTCATCCTGGAATTCCGGGAATGCTGAGATCCCCGGGAACGCTCCGCTGTGCCGGGTGGATCCTGGAGTTCTCCTCGGGTCTCATCCTGGAATTCCGGGAATGCTGAGATCCCCGGGAACGCTCCGCCGTGCCGGGTGGATCCCGGGATTCCCGGGAATGCCGGCAGGGCTCAGTTCTCCTCGGCTCCCTGCCGGGCTCGGATGAACGCCATCCCGTGGGTCCGGAAATGCGTCTTGAGGGTGAGCTGGGTGTCGAAGGTCCTCCCGCAGACTTTGCACTCCAGCTTCCCCTCGGCGTTCCCGGCGTTCCCGGCGTTCCCGACGTTCCCGGCGCTCCCGGCGCTCCCGTCGCCGCCTCGGGAAGCGCTCCCGGAGGAATCCTCGGGCTCGGCGCCCTTCTTCTTCTTGTGGGAGATGAAGCGGTGGCGGCCGAGCGCGGCGGGCGAGGCGAAGCAGAGGCCGCACTCGCGGCACTGCGGCGCGCCGGCGGCGCGCTGCTGCGGGACGCGCGCCTGGAATTGCGGCTGGAATTGCGGCTGGAATTGCGGCTGGAATTGCGGCTGGAATTGCGGCTGGAAGCCGCAGCGGCGGCGGCGCGCGGCGCGGCCCCGCGGGCCCCGGGCCGGCGGCGTGGTGCTGTCCGGCTCCTCGCCGCACGACTCCTCCGACGACGGCCTCGGCCGGCGGCCCGGCGCCTGCGGGGACGGCCGGGATCCCGCCCGCGCCTTCCCGGGAATTCCGGGAGGGGCCGGGATGGGAACGCACCCCTGGGAATTCTGGGAATGGCCGGGATGGGAACGCACCCCGGGGAATTCCCTGGGAATGGCTGGGATGGGAACGCACCCCGGGGAATTCCCTGGGAATGGCTGGGATGGGAATGCACCCCGGGGAACGCACCCTGGGGAATTCCCTGGGAACGCACCCCTGGGAATTCTGGGAACACACCCCTGGGAATTCCGGGAACACACCCCTGGGAATTCCCTGGGAACGCACCCCTGGGAATTCTGGGAACACACCCCTGGGAACACACCCCTGGGAATTCCGGGAAGGGCCGGGATGGGAACACACCCCTGGGAATTCCGGGAAGGGCCGGGATGGGAACGCCCCCCTGGGAATGCACCCTGGGAACACACCCCTGGGAATTCTGGGAATGGCCGGGATGGGAACGCACCCCGGGGAATGCACCCCAGGGAATTCCCTGGGAATGGCTGGGATGGGAATGCACCCCGGGGAACACACCCCTGGGAATTCCGGGAAGGGCCGGGATGGGAACGCACCCCGGGGAATGCACCCCTGGGAATTCTGGGAACACACCCCTGGGAATTCCGGGAAGGGCCAGGATGGGAACACCCCCCTAGGAATTCCCTGGGAATTCTGGGAACACACCCTGGGGAACGCACCCCTGGGAATACCCTGGGAATTCCGGGAATGGCCGGGATGGGAACGCCCCCCTGGGAATGCACCCCGGGGAACGCACCCCTGGGAATTCCCTGGGAATTCTGGAAAGGGCCGGGATGGGAACACCCCTCTGGGAATTCCCAGGAATTCCAGGAAGGCCCGGGCTGGGAACGGCTGCCTGGGAATTCCTGGGGAACTGGGGCAGCTCCCAGAAGGAATTCTGGGATGAGGAGCCTCCGATCCTGCCACAAACACTGGAATTCCAAGAAACCCCGGGAATTCCCGGATAATCCCACCTGGGCAGTCCTGGACCCAAAACCTCCCCACTTGGGTAAAGTTTAGGGCTGGATTTGTGCGTTCCCAGCAGGAATTCCAGGATAAAAACCTGCCCCAACCCCCCGAAATTGCCAGGAAAAGCGGGAATTTTGGGATCATCCCACCTGGGCGGGCCCGGGCGGGCCGCGGGCGATGAGGACCTCCTGGCTGCGGGCGGGGTCGGTCCCCTGGATGCCGTGGCGCACCTGGATGTGCTTCTCCAGGATCAGGCGGCTGCTGAAGGTTCTCTTCCCCTCCGTGCAGTACCTGCGGCGCGGCAGCCCCGTTTTCCCGGGAATTCTGCAGCCCGGAATTGCCCAATCCCAACCCCAAACGGGAGGGACGCGAAGCCTGGAGTCCTTCCCCAAATCCTGCTCATCCCCGGAATTTCAGTTCCCATCCTGGGCGGAGCAGGTGGGAATTGAGCCCTGATTTTCCTGGGAATTGCACCCTGATTTTCCTTGGGAATTAAACCCTGATTCCTTGGGAATTACACCCTGATTTTCCTGGGGAATTACACCCTGGTTCCCTGGGAATTAAACCCTGATTTTCCTTGGGAATTAACCCTGATTCCCTGGGAATTAAACCCTGATTCCTTGGGAATTACACCCTGATTTCCCTGGGAATTAAACCCTGATTTCCCTGGGAATTAAACCCTGATTCCTTGGGAATTACACCCTGATTTCCCTGGGAATTACACCCTGATTTCCCTGGGAATTAAACCCTGATTTTCCTTGGGAATTAACCCTGATTCCTTGGGAATTACACCCCCCTGATTCCTTGGGAATTACACCCTGATTTTCCTTGGGAATTAACCCTGATTTCCCTGGGAATTAAACCCTGATTCCTTGGGAATTACACCCTGATTCCTTAGGAATTACACCCTGATTCCTTGGGAATTACACCCTGATTTCCCTGGGATTTAAACCCTGATTTCCCTGGGAATTACACCCTGATTTTCCTTAGGAATTACACCCTGATTCCCTGGGAATTAAACCCCGATTTTCCTGGGAATTAAACCCTGATTCCCTGGGAATTAAACCCCGATTATCCCCTGGGATTTAAACCCTGATTTTCCTGGGAATTATACCCTGATTCATTGGGAATTGCACCCTGATTCCCTGGGAACTCCCCCCGTTCCCTCCTCAGCCCCACCGCGCTCAGTCCTGCCCGCTCCCTCTGAGCTCCTGGCCATCCCAACCCATCCCAACCCATCCCAAACCATCCCAACCTATTCCAATCCCATCCCAATCCCAACCCATCCCATCCCAACCCATCCCAGCCCACCCCACCCCAATCCCAATCCAATCCCAACCCATCCCAAACCATCCCAACCTATTCCAACCCCATCCCAACCCCATCCCAACCCATCCCATCCCATCCCAATCCCATCCCATCCCATCCCAATCCCATCCCATCCCCACCCCAATCCCACCCCAACCCCACCCCAACCCCACCCCAACCCCACCCCAACCCCACCCCAACCCCACCCCATCCCACCCCAGCCCGCCCCGCTCCCCCGGAGCCGCGGCGCTCCCGCCGGGCTCCCGGCAGTACCGGCAGGGGTAGACGCGCTTGATGCCCTCGTGGTTGACGCGGACGTGGCGGCGCAGGCTGGGCGCCGAGCAGAAGGAGCGCTCGCACAGGTGGCACGGGAACTTCTTCACCGACTGCGGGGACAGCCCGGCTCAGCGCCGCGGGATCGCCGGCATCGCCGGGATCGCCGGGAGCGGCCGCGGGCCCTGACCTTGCCGTGCTCCCTCTTCATGTGCGCCACGTACTCGTCGCGCTCGGCGAAGCGCGCGCGGCACGCGCCGCAGCTCCAGCCGCCGGCCCGCGCCGCGGCGCCGGCCTCGCGCGGGAAGCGGCTGCGCTTGGCCCGGCGCAGCTCCGGCGAGCTCGGCGCCTCCTCCTCCTCCTCCTCCTCCTCCTCCGTGGAGCTCGAGGACTCCTCCGAGTTCCGGGACACCGGAGCCTCCAGCGGCTCCGCCTTGGGCGCCAGCAGCGCCGGCCATTTCGCGCAAGAGTCCTCCTTGGATTTCTGCGGCTGGTGGGTGTTCTGGGAAAGGGAGATTCGGGAATTTCGGGCCGGGAGGGACGTTCCCGCGCGGAATAACCCGGGACGGGGTCTGGGATTCGTCCTGAAAATCCCAAAGGAACCAGGACAGGGAATCCTGCAATGGGGCTGGAAAGATCCTGAAACCCCCCAAGAGCACAGCTCCCATTTCCTCCACTCCCCACCCGACTGGGGCTGCAATTTTGGCACTTTTGGCCGGAATTTTGCCTTTTCTGGCCGGAATGTTGCCTTTTTTGGCCGGAATTTTGCCTTTTCTGGCCGGAATTTTGCCTTTTTTGGCCGGAATTTTGCCTTTTCTGGCCGGAATTTTGCCTTTTTTGGCCGGAATTTTGCCTTTTCTGGCCAGAATTTTGCCTTTTTTGGCTGGAATTTTGCCTTTTCTGGCCGGAATTTTGCCTTTTTTGGCTGGAATTTTGCCTTTTCTGGCCAGAATTTTGCCTTTTCTGGCCGGAATTTTGCCTTTTTTGGCTGGAATTTTGCCTTTTTTGGCCGGAATTTTGCCTTTTTTGGCCGGAATTTTGCCTTTTTTGGCTGGAATTTTGCCTTTTTTGGCTGGAATTTTGCCTTTTTTGGCCGGAATTTTGCCTTTTCTGGCCGGAATTTTGCCTTTTTTGGCCGGAATTTTGCCTTTTTTGGCTGGAATTTTGCCTTTTTTGGCCGGAATTTTGCCTTTTCTGGCCGGAATTTTGCCTTTCTTGGCTGGAATTTTGCCTTTTCTGGCCGGAATTTTGCCTTTTTTGGCCGGAATGTTGCCTTTTTTGGCCGGAATTCCATCCGGGCTGGCGCCTGACCTCGAGGTGCTCGAGCATTTCTGTGCCCCGAGCGCTCCCCACTCCCACTTGGCCAAAGTGGGAGGACAGTCCCACTGTGAGCGGCTGGAATTCCGGCATTCCCGCCGGGAATTCCGGCGTTCCCAGCTGGATTCCCGCCTGACCTTGAGGTGCTCGAGCATGGTGCGCTTCTGGGCGAAGAGCAGCGGGCACTGCGGGCAGCGGAAGACGCTGACGCGCTGCGGCAGCAGGTGCTGGTCGAAATGCGACGACAGCAGCGGCTTGTGCGTGAACACCGTGTCGCACATGGCGCACTTGTAGATCATCCTGGGGCGAAAACGGGGAAAAACGGGAAAAAACGGGACGGGGGGAGGCGGGAGAGCGAGGGGAAAGGAAGTGAGAAAGGAGGGGGAGGACGGGAAAAAGGGAGGGGGAAAAGGAGGGAAGGAAAGAGGAAAAAGAGGGAAAAGGGGGTGGGAAAAGGAAGGCGGGAGCTGAGCTCATCCCAGCACGGAGGAGGTTCTGCCCAGCATGGAATATTCCCAGTCCTCCCAGTCCTGGAGTCCTGGAATGCTCAGGCAGGGAAAGCCCTCTGGGATCACCACATCCCTCATTCCCAAGTGTCAAATATTCCCAAATTTTCCAGCAAATTCTCCGTTCAATACCAGCCAATTCTCTGTTCCCACAACAAAACATTCCCAACTCTCCCATCCCAGCTTCTTACGCCCAGGTCTCCCATCCCAATTCCCAAATTTCCCATCCCAATTCCCAACTCTCCATCGCAATTCCCAACTCTCCCATCCCATTTCACAACTCTCCCATCCCAATCTCTCATTCCCATCTCTCCCACCCCATTCCCAGGTGTTCCATCCCCATTCCCCAGTGTTCCATCCCCGTTCCCACTTCTCCCACCCCATTCCCGTCCCTCCCACCCCATTCCCAGGTGTCCCACCCCCATTCCCACCTCTCCCACCCCATTCCCTGGTGTCCCATCCCCATTCCCATCCCTCCCACCCCGTTCCCTGGTTTTCCATCCCCATTCCCACCTCTCCCATCCCTGTTCCCCTCTCCCACCCCGTTCCCCTCTCTCCCATCCCCATTCCCAGGTATTCCACCCCGCTCCCGTCCCTCCCACCCCGTTCCCCGATGTTCCACCCCCGTTCCCCTCTCTCCATCCCCATTCCCTGGTGTCTCACCCCCATTCCCACCCCTCCCACCCCATTCCCCTCTCTCCATCCCCATTCCCCGATGTTCCACCCCCGTTCCCATCCCTCCCACCCCATTCCCACCCCTCCCACCCCATTCCCCGGTGTTCCATCCCCATTCCCACCCCGTTCCCTGGTGTTCCATCCCCATTCCCACCCCGTTCCCTGGTGTTCCATCCCCGTTCCCACCCCTCCCACCCCATTCCCCTCTCTCCCATCCCATTCCCACCCCGTTCCCCGGTGTTCCATCCCCATTCCCACCTCTCCCACCCCGTTCCCACCCCTCCCACCCCATTCCCCGGTGTTCCATCCCCATTCCCACCCCATTCCCCGGTGTTCCATCCCCGTTCCCACCCCTCCCACCCCATTCCCCTCTCTCCCACCCCATTCCCCTCTCTCCCACCCCATTCCCACCTCTCCCATCCCCATTCCCACCCCTCCCACCCCGTTTCCTGGTGTTCCATCCCCATTCCCCTCTCTCCCATCCCCATTCCCACCCCATTCCCGGTATTCCACCCCGTTCCCACCCCTCCCACCCCGTTCCCCGGCATTCCCGCTGGGTCCGTGGCGCTGACTTGGCGGGCTGGCTGCCGAGGCCGGGGTGCTGCGCGTGGCCGTGGGCGTGGGCGCCGGGCGCGGATTTGAATGCCATGGGGCACACGGGGCACTTGTGGAACACCTCGCAGTGCGAGCCCTGGATGTGCGCCTTGATGGAGCCGACGCCGCCGAACACCACCGAGCAGCTGGGGCACCTGGCAATCCCGTGGGAACGGCATGGATCCGGGAATTCCAACGGGGACAGGGATCCAGAGCGGCTCCGGGAATTCCAACAGGGACCGCCATGGATCCGGGAATTCCCAGGGGGACCGGCATGGGTCCGGGAATTCCCAGGGGGACCGCCATGGATCCGGGAATTCCCAACGGGGACCGCCATGGATCCGGGAATTCCAACAGGAACCGCCATGGGTCCGGGAATTACCAATGGGGACTGCCATGGATCCGGGAATTCCCAACGGGGACCGCCATGGATCCGGGAATTCCCAACGGGGACCGCCATGGATCCGGGAATTCCAACAGGAACCGCCATGGGTCCGGGAATTACCAATGGGGACTGCCATGGATCCGGGAATTCCCAACGGGGACCGCCATGGGTCCGGGAATTCCAGCGGGGACCGCCATGGATCCGGGAATTACCAATGGAAACCGCCATGGGTCTGGGAATTCCCAATGGGGACCGGCATGGATCCGGGAATTCCCAATGGGGACCGCCATGGATCTGGGAATTACCAACGGGAATGGCCATGGATCCGGGAATTCCCAATGGGGACCGGCATGGGTCCGGGAATTCCCAATGGAAACCGGCATGGATCCGGGAATTCCCAACGGGAATGGCCATGGATCCGGGAATTCCAACGGGGACCGCCATGGATCCGGGAATTCCAATGGGAACGGCCATGGATCCGGGAATTCCCAATGGGGACCGCCATGGGTCCGGGAATTCCCAATGGAAACCGCCATGGATCCAGGAATTCCCAATGGGAACCGCCATGGATCCGGGAATTCCCAATGGAAACTGGGATCCAGAGCGGATCCGGGAATTCCCAATGGAAACCGCCATGGATCTGGGAATTACCAATGGAAACTGGGATCCAGAGCGGATCTGGGAATTCCCAGTGGAAACTGGCATGGATCTGGGAATTCCAACAGGGGCCGGGACCCAGAGCAGATCCAGGAATTCCCAATGGAAACTGGGATGCTGAGCAGCTCTGGGAATTCCCAATGGAAACCAGGATCCAGAGCCGCTCCAGAAATTCCGAATGGAAACCGGGATCCAGAGTGGCTCCAGGAATCCCAACTGGGGACCGGCATCCAGAGCAGTTCTGGGGAAATTCCAACTGGAACCGGGATCCCAAACAAGCTTTCCCAGATTTCTGGGGTTCCCGGGCTGTACCTGCATCCCACCCTGAGGAGCCCTCGCGGTGGCAATTCCAAGTTTTCCAGCAGGAGATTCCTGCCGCGCTCCTTGGGCACACTCCATTTCGGGATCCCCCCAGTTCCCCCTCTGGAATTCCTGGAATTCCCGGGCCGTACCTGCATCCCACCCTGAGGAGCCCTCGCGGTGGCAATCCCAAGTTTTCCAGCAGGAGATTCCTGCTGCGCTCCGTGCGCAAACTCCATTTCTGGATTCCCCCCAGTTCCCCCTCTGGAATTCCTGGAATTCCTGTGATTCCCGGGATTCCCGGGGCTCCGGGCCGTACCTGCATCCCACCCTGCGGAGCCCTCGCGGTGGCAATCCCAAGTTTTCCAGCAGGGAATTCCTGCCGCGCACCGTGGGCAAACCCCATTTCTGGATCCCCCCAGTTCCCCCTCGGGAATTCCCGGGATTCCCGGGATTCCCGGGATTCCCGGGCCGTACCTGTAGCCCACCCTGCGGGAGAAGTGCAGGCAGGAGTCCCGGAGGTGGCTCTGGAAGTTGGCCAGCAGGAAGTTGCCGCCGCACTCGGGGCAGACGTGCGGCGGGCGGCTGCGGTGCATGCGCTGGTGCGCGCCGAAGCTGCAGCGGTTGGGCAGCATCATGGGGCACGCCGAGCACACCTGCGGGCGGGCACCGCGGCTCACCGGGGGCACCGGGGGCACCGGGGACACCGGGAGGGACTGGGAGTCACTGGGAGGGACTGGGAGTCACCGGGGGCACCGGGACTCACCGGGAGGGACTGGGACTCACCGGGGGCACCGGGGGCACCGGGGGCACTGGGAGGGACTGGGAGTCACTGGGGGCACCGGGGCTCACCGGGGGCACCGGGGGCACCGGGAGGGACCGGGACTCACCGGGAGGGACCGGGAGGGACTGGGAGTCACCGGGACTCACCGGGAGGGACTGGGACTCACCAGGAGGAACTGGGAGTCACCGGGGGCACCGGGACTCACCAGGGGCACCAGGAGGAACTGGGACTCACCAGGGGCACCGGGGCTCATTGGGGGCACCGGGGCTCACCGGGACTCACCGGGGGCACCGGGGCTCACCGGGGCTCATTGGGGGCACCGGGAGGGACCGGGACTCACCGGGAGGGACCGGGAGGGACTGGGACTCACCAGGGGCACCGGGAGGCACCGGGGGCACCGGGGCTCACCGGGAGGCACCGGGAGGGACTGGGGCACCGGGACTCACTGGGGGCACCGGGAGGCACTGGGGGCACCGGGAGGGACCGGGACTCACCGGGAGGGACTGGGAGGAACTGGGAGTCACCGGGGGCACCAGGACTCACCGGGGGCACCAGGAGGGACTGGGAGTCACTGGGGGCACCGGGACTCACCAGGGGCACTGGGAGGGACCGGGACTCACCGGGAGGGACTGGGAGGGACTGGGAGGGACCGGGAGGGACCAGGGGCACCAGGGACACCGGGAGTCACCGGGGGCACCGGGAGGCACCGGGGGCACCGGGAGGCACCGGGAGGTGCCAGGAGACACCAGGAGGCACCAGGAGGGACCGGGAGGCACCAGGAGTCACCGGGAAGGACTAGGAGGCACCGGGAGGCACCGGGAGGCACCGGGGGCACCGGGAGGGACCGGGAGGCACCGGGAAGGACTAGGAGGCACCGGGAGGCACCGGGAGGCACCGGGGGCACCGGGAGGCACCGGGGGCACCGCCGGGGCTGGGAACGGCGTCCCCCCCGCCCGGGGGCGGCTCCGCCAGGGAACGGGGCTGGAACGGGGCTGGGGTCCTGGGAATTCCAGCTGGGATTGGGATCCCAAGGAATTCTGGGAGAATTCCAACTGGGATTGGGATCCCAAAGAATTCTGGGAGAATTCCAGCTGGGATTGGGATCCCAAAGAATTGTGAGCAAACTCTGCAGGGATCAGGATCAGTTGTGGGAAAATTCCAGCAGGGATCAGGATCCCAACCAGTTCTGGGAGAATTCCGCAAGGATCAGGATTGATGGGAGGGGATGCACGGATCCATCTCCCACCGTTTCCCAGTGCCTTCCCAGTCCTTCCCAGTCCCTCCCAGCACATCCCAATCCCCTCCCAGTCCCTCCCAGTGCCCTCCCAGCACATCCCAGTGCTTTCCCAGCCCTTCCCAGTGCCCTCCCAGCCCTTCCCAGCACATCCCAGTGCCTTCCCAGCACATCCCAGTGCCCTCCTAGCACATCCCAATCCCCTCCCAGCCCTTCCCAGTGCCCTCCCAGTCCCTCCCAGCACATCCCAATCCCCTCCCAGTCCCTCCCAGCCCTTCCCAGTGCCTTCCCAGCCCTTCCCAGTCCTTCCCAGTCCCTCCCAGCACATCCCAGTCCCTCCCAGCACATCCCAGTCCCTCCCAGCACATCCCAATCCCCTCCCAGCCCTTCCCAGCACATCCCAATCCCCTCCCAGCCCCTCCCAGCACATCCCAGCCCCTCCCAGCACATCCCAGTCCCTCCCAGCACATCCCAATCCCCTCCCAGCCCCTCCCAGTCTCTCCCAGCCCTTCCCAGTGTTCTCCCAGCCCTTCCCAGTCCCTCCCAGCACATCCCAGTCCCTCCCAACACATCCCAATCCCCTCCCAGTCCCTCCCAGCACATCCCAATCCCCTCCCAGTCCCTCCCAGCACATCCCAATCCCCTCCCAGTCCCTCCCAGCACATCCCAATCCCCTCCCAGCCCCTCCCAGCACATCCCAATCCCCTCCCAGCCCTTCCCAGTCCCTCCCAGCACATCCCAATCCCCTCCCAGCCCCTCCCCGCTCTCACCGTGCTGCTGCTGCCGGTGGCCACGGCGACCTGCTGGAAATGCGCCGCCAGCCCGGCCTTGTCCTTGCACTGCTCCTTGCACTCGAGGCACCTGAAGCAGCTGTAGCTGCTCTGCTCGGCGCCCAGCGGCAGCACCGGCGGCTCCTGCGCCGCGCCGCCGCCGTCCTGCGCCGCCTTGGCGGGCGGCAGGGCCAGCGAGGCCAGCGGGGCGACGTCGGGCTGGCCGATCATCTGCTCCAGCGCCACGGGCCGCATCACCAGGTGCGAGCACTGCATCACCAGCCCCTTGTCCTTGTGCTCGCGGGCGTGCAGCAGCAGGCTGCACTTGTTGAAGAACACCAGGCGCTTGGTGCAGTGGTTGCAGGTGACCTCGATGCGCATGCTGCGCCGGTCGTAGTGCCGCGCCAGGCTCTTCTCCAGCGCGAAGGCGTCGCCGCACTCCAGGCAGCGGTAGCCGGCGGGCGGCAGCGCCAGGCTGGACTCGGCCGGCGGGCTCAGGTTGGGCTTGTAGGTGGGCAGCAGGTTCTTGCTGTTGAGGATCTTGTTGAAGGCCTCCACCAGGCTGGACTGGCTGCGGGAGATGACGGTGCCGGCCACGCCGGGCGCCGCTTTGGGCGCCGCCGCGCCGCCACCGGCCTTGGCGCCGCCGTCCCCCTTGGGGAGCGGCTGCGGCACCAGGCTGAGGATGTTTTTAGCCACGGATTTCCCGGATTTTCCCGGCAGGACCACGGATTTCTGCTGGGCCACGCTGGCGGCGATCAGCATGGCGCTGCTGGCGCTCTGGATGGTGGCCACGGGCAGCACGGTGCCCTTCAGCCTGGCGCCGTTGCCCAGCTGCACGCTGACGATCTTGGGCCCCTCCGCGCCCTTCGGGGGCCCGCAGAGCTCCGACCGCTCCGCCGCGCCGCCGGCCGGGCATTCCGAGGGCTCCTGGGAATTCTGCTCGCCGGGGGCTCTGGCGGAGGGCGGCTCCGAGTCCGAGGACACCCTGGTGACCGTCCTGGTGATGCTGCCGCAGGAGGTTTTGATGGTTTTGATGCGCACCTTGAGCGGCCGCGAGGAGCTGGAGGACGGCGAGTTGGCGTTCTCCTCCTCCTCCTCGTCCTCCTCGCCGCTGGAAACGCTCGGAGGGCTCCCCAGGGATTTGCCCAGCATCTCCCGCTCTTCCTTCAGGGACAGCTGCCTGGGGGAGGGCGGGATGGCAATTCCCGGGGAGGAGAAGGGCTCCCGAGGGCTCCCGGGCGAGCGCTTGAGCTCGGCCGCGGCGCCGCTGCCGCCGTCCGGCAGCGCCGGCTCGGCCGCCGGCCAGGGAGATCCCTCGGCCGAGAAGCGGACGGTGACGGACTTGAGGTGATCCAGCAGCAGCCCCTTGGGGCCGCAGCCCCTGGCCGGAGCCTCCTCCGCGTCCGCCTCCTCCTCCTTGACGCGGGCCGCGCCGTGCGCTCCGTCGCCGGCCGCTCCCGCCCGGAAGGGCGCCGGGAACGCCGGCTCGGCGTGCCGCAGCCCCGGGCTCTCCGCGCGCTGCCCCAGGGGCTCCTTGCAGTCCAGGGCCGGGCCGGCCGGCGACTTCTCCTTGGCTTTGTCGTCGATGAGATCGGCGCCGTCCTCGCCGGGATCGGGGCTGAAATGGGAGAACAGCTCCAGCGCCTTGGGATTCTTCTCCTTGGCCCAGCAGTCGCCGTTGGAAGCGGCGTCGGCGGCGCCGGGCGAGCGGGGCGCGTCGGGGGCGCCGAAGCCGTTGTGCAGCAGGCGCGGCGCGGCGCCGTGCCCGTCCTTGCCGCGCGGCTCGGCGCCCTCGGGCTGCTCGGGGCACACGGTGTTCTTGACGATGACGCTGACGGCCGAGATGTCGGCGTGCGGCAGCGCGTGCTCCGGTGCCGGCGCCGCCGCGCCCGGCTCGCCCGGCAGCGGCTTGGCGTGCGCCTCGGGCTCCTCGTGGTGCGCGTGGATGGCCTCGTTGGCGTCGATGTCGGGGATGTCGAAGGCGGCCAAGAGGTCGTCGAAGTCCGGGGTCTTCATGTCCCCCATGGCTGGCAACGGGAAAGGGGTGCAGGGAATTCGGGGTTTCCCACTGGGAATTGCCGGGTTTCCATCCCAACAAACGCCAAAGGAATCCGGATGTTCCTTTGGGGTTTCCCTGTAGGAATTCCCGGGTTTCCATCCTGACAAACCCCAGGGAATCCTGATGTTCCTTTGGGGTTTCCCTGTGGGAATTCCCAGGTTTCCATCCTGACAAACCCCAGGGAATCCTGATGTTCCTTTGGGGTTTCCCAGTGGGAATTCCCGGGTTTCCATCCCAACAAACCCCCGGGTATCCTGATGTTCCTTTGGGGTTTCCACCCCAACAAACCCCGGGGAATCCTGATGTTCCTTTGGGGTTTCCCTGTAGGAATTCCCGAGTTTCTATCCTGACAAACCCCAGGGAATCCTTATGTTCCTTTGGGGTTTCCCATTAGGAATTCCCGGGTTTCCATCCCGACAAACCCCTGGGTATCCTGATGTTCCGCAGCCTTTTCCATTCCCACTCCCACTCCAAACGTTCCTCTCCACCCCAAAAATTCCCCCTTTTAGCCCAGAAATCCCCCTCCCATCCCAAAAATCCCCTTCCCACCCCAGCCCTGCTGCCGGTCCATCCCCTAAATTCCCGGAACTGCCGGGAAAGCCGCAGGATCCGAGCCCACCCCGGCAATTCCGGCCCCATCCCAGCTCAATCCCGGCCCTGTTCCCGACCTGGAGCCGGGCCCAGGACCTGCCACATCCCGGGCACAACAATTCCCGTTATCCCCTGGAATCCCGGCACTTCCAGCAGCCCCGGGAGCTCCAAGGATTTTTTGTTTCTTTAGGGAAAAAATTCCTTTCATGAGGAGGGGTTTTGATCCCACGGTTTTCCAGCTTGGAAACTGGGAAAAAGGGGAAAGAGCCGTGGATCCAACCTCAATTCCAGCCCCAAACTGCCTCTGGATCTGAGGCTCCCAGGAAACCCCAAGCAGGTGGGATTCCATTCATTTTCCCTCTGGAATGTGCCTGGGGATGGGAGAGGCCTTTTCCTTCCCAAATCCCCCTTTTCCTGCCCTTTCATCCCCTGGAAAGCCTCCCCAGGCAGGGAATGAATCCTTTGGAAAAGCTGGGAATTGTCTTCCAGGGGGGGAATCGCGCTCTTTGTCCTTTCCCATTCACATCCAAATCCTCGGGATGGATCCCGGATTTCCCCACCCCGACTCCCGGATCCCGATCCCGGCTTCTTCCTGGGGATAAACCCAGCCAGGCCTGGAAAATCCGGGAGGAGCTGTTTGGGATCAGGGTTTGGAAAATCCTGCCCGGCTCAGTTCGCCAGGGAAAAGGAGGCGGGGAAAGCAGGGAGGGATTATCCCAAAATTCCACCTGTGGCAAATTCCAAACCGACCCCAAATCCCCGATCCCAAATCCCCGATCGCCCCAAAAGCCCCGTCCCGCTCCCGCCCCCATCCCCGCAGCCGGGATTAAATTCCCGGGATTTGGAGGGAATTAATTCCCGGCCATCTGCCGGCCCCGATCCCGAGGGATCCCGAAAATCCCGAAAGGAAAAAGAACAGCTCCAGCCCCGCCAGGAGGGCTCGGCATTCCCGATTTTCTCGGCATTCCCGATTTTCCCAGGGTTCCCAAAAGGGCTGGGGGCATCCGGGCAGGGATTCCGTGGGATTTCGGGGTTTTCCCAAATATCCAGGATCCCAAAGCCCCTATCCCAGTCTCAAGCTTCCAATCCCACATTCCCCATCCCGGTCCCAAAGTCCCCATCCCAAACTGCCCATTCCCACCCCAAACTCCCCCACACCGATCCCAAATTCCCCAAAATTCCAGGATGGAGGGGATGGCCGTGACCTCTCCCAATCCCAGGATTTGGGATGGGGAAGGACTGACCGTGACCCCCCAGAATTTCAGGATGGGGGGGATGATCCCAATCCCCACAAATCCCGGGGTATTTTTTGTAGGAAAACGTGAGCATGACCCCCCCAAATCCCGGGATATGGGATGGGAGAGGGGGGGCTCCAGACCTCCCCAAATCCCGGGATTTGGGATGGGAGGGAGGAGCTCCAGACCCCCCCAAAATCCCGGGATATGGGATGGGAGGGGGTGACCGTGACCCCCCCAAAATCCCGGGATATGGGATGGGAGAGGGGGGAGCTCCAGACCCCCCAAAATCCCGGGATTCGGGATGGGAGGGGGGGGGCTCCAGACCCCCCAGAATCCCGGGATTTGGGATGGGAGGGGGTGACCGTGACCCCCCAGAATCCCGGGATTTGGGATAGGAGGGGGGAGCTCCAGACCTCCCCAAATCCCGGGATTTGGGATGGGAGGGGGTGACCGTGACCCCCCAAATCCCGGGATTTGGGATGGGAGAGGGGGGACTCCAGACCCCCCCAAATCCCGGGATTCGGGATGGGAGGGGGTGACCCTGACCCCCCAGAATCCCGGGATTTGGGATGGGAGGGGGGCTCCGGAACCCCCAGAATCCCGGGATTCGGGATGGGAGGGGGGGGCTCCAGACCCCCCAGAATCCCGGGATTTGGGATGGGAGGGGGGGGCTCCAGACCCCCCAGAATCCCGGGATTCGGGGCCCCCTCAGGCCGCGCTTCCCGCCCGGGCCTCGCCCCCCCCAGGCCCCGACCCCCTCAGGCCGCTCGGGCCCCGCTACCTGCGGCGGGCGCGGGGCGCGCTCCCGCGGCCGGCTCCGGCTGCCGGGCCCGATTCCCGGTCCCGGTCCCGATTCCCGATCCCGATCCCGGTTCCCGGTTCCCGGCCCGGTCCCGCTCGGGCCCCTCAGCGCCGCCGCTTCCCCTCCGCCACTTCCTGCTTGGCCCCCCCCGCCCCGCCGGCCGCTCGCGCCGCGCGGCCCCGCCCCCGCGGCGCGTTCCCATTGGCCGCACGGCCCGTCACTCAACAAAACCCACATTTCGATTGGTTCGTTCCGCTGTCGCTCAATGCTAAGCGCGGCCGTCCGCACTCCCCATTGGCTGAGCGGGACCCGCCCCACGCCGGGCGTGTTGATTGGGAAGCGCGGGTGTCATTCAACCCGCAAAGCCCCGCCCACCGCGAGGTCCTCGTTTCCTATTAAATGCCAGCGCTGGCGCATCTCGCTGCCGATTGGTTGAAAGCGCTGTCTATCAATTAACTCCGGCCTGATCTCGCTTCTCATTGGTCAGAGCGCACTGTTTATCAAGCGCGGCTTCCGGCCGCCATTGGCCTCAGGGAGCGTCCATGGCGGCGTCTCCCAGCCGCGGGATTCTCCCCTCAGCACCGGAGCCCGCCCACCCCGGGCCCGGAATGACTTCAACCCCCTCCACCCATTAGCTGCCAGCGCCGTCACTCACGGAGGCGTCTGAGGGCATGTCCCGCCCACGCCCCAATGTTGCGCGATACCATTGGTGCATAGAGCTGTCACTCAAGGCCGCCTTTGTCTCTTCGCTCTCCCATTGGCTGGCGTGCCCAAAAGGCCGCCAAGCCAGTTTTCGCCGCTCATTGGTCCGCAGAGCTGCCACTCATATTTAACCCCGCCTTCCTCCCATCGTATTGGCCACCGCAACGACAAGATCCGCCCTTTCCATTCGGTGATTGGTTGATTATTATGTCAATCAACAGTTCGGCCCCGCCCCAGACTGAGGGTAAACAGCGCGCGGGGCATGCCGGGAGCTGCTGCGGGAATTCCCAATTCTCCAATTCCCGGGAATTCCGGGGAATTCCCGCTCCCAGCAACGCCAGCACGGGGAACTGCTGCCATTCCCACAATGCCCGTGAAATCCCTTTGATCACCGCCGCCGTTCCCCGGGAATTCCTTTTATTCCCAAGGAATTCCTTTTATTCCCCAGAAGTCCCCCAAAAATTCCACTTATTCCCTGGCAATCCCATTTATTACCCAAAAATTCCATTTATTGCCTGGAAATCCTGTTTATTCCCTGGCATCTCCATTTAATTTCAATCAATCCCGTTTATTCCCTGGAAATTCCATTTATTTTCAAGAAGCTCCATTTATTCCCTGGAAATTCTGTTTATTCCCCAAAAATTCCTTTTATTCCCCAGTAATTTCTGTTTCTTCCCCAGAAATCCCGTTTCTTCCCCAGAAACCCCGTTTACTCCGCGGGGGTTCCGTTGGCTGCGCTCTCATTTCTTGTCCTGCTCCTTGCCCTCGCGGCTCTCCCGGTTTTCCCGGTTTTCCCGGATTTCCCGGTTTTCCCGGTTCTCCCGGTTCTCCCGGCCCTCGGCGCGCGCCGCCTGCGAGGCCAGCGAGCCCATGGCGTTGCGGATGGCCTCGTTGTTGGGGTCCACGCCGGGCAGGTTCTCCAGGACGCTCTGCAGGAACTCGGGGTCCTGCATCACGTCGTAGTCGTCCTCCTCCTGCGGGGGCAATTCCAGGGGGTTTGGGGTAATTCCAGGGGGTTTGGGGTAATTCCAGGGGGTTTGGGGCATTCCAGGGGATTTGGGGTAATTCCAGGGGGTTTGGGGTAATTCCAGGGGGTTTGGGGTAATTCCAGGGGGTTTGGGGTAATTCCAGGGGGTTTGGGGCATTCCAGGGGGTTTGGGCATTCCAGGGGGGTTTGGGGTAATTTCAGGGGATTTGGGGTAATTCCAGGGGATTTAGGGGAATTCCAGGGGGTTTGGGGTAATTCCAGGGGATTTGGGGTAATTCCAGGGGGTTTGGGGGCATTCCAGGGGGGTTTGGGGTAATTCCAGGGGATTTAGGGGCATTCCAGGGGATTTGGGGGCATTCCAGGGGATTTGGGGTAATTCCAGGGGGTTTGGGGTAATTCCAGGGGGTTTGGGGTAATTCCAGGGGGATTTGGGGTAATTCCAGGGGGTTTGGGGTAATTCCAGGGGGTTTGGGGTAATTCCAGGGGGTTTGGGGAAATTTCAGGGGGTTTAGGGGAATTCCAGGGGGTTTGGGGTAATTCCAGGGGGTTTGGGGTAATTCCAGGGGGTTTGGGGTAATTCCAGGGGGTTTGGGGAAATTTCAGGGGGGTTTGGGGTAATTCCAGGGGGTTTGGGGCAATTCCAGGGGGTTTGGGGTAATTCCAGGGGGTTTGGGGGCATTCCAGGGGGTTTGGGGGCATTCCAGGGGGGTTTGGGGTAATTCCAGGGGGTTTGGGGAAATTTCAGGGGGTTTGGGGGCATTCCAGGGGATTTGGGGTAATTTCAGGGGATTTGGGGTCAGCACGGGAGGTTTGGGGGCATTCCAGAGGGTTTGGGGCATTCCAGGGGGTTTGGGGCATTCCAGGGGATTTGGGACAATTCCAGGGGGTTTTGGGTAATTCCAGGGGGATTTGGGGTAATTCCAGGGGGTTTGGGGTAATTCCAGGGGATCTGGGGCATTCCAGGGGGTTTGGGGTAATTTCAGGGGATTTGGGCATTCCAGGGGGGTTTGGGGTAATTTCAGGGGGTTTGGGGTCAGCACGGGAGGTTTGGGGTCATTCCAGGGGATTTGGGGCATTCCAGGGGATTTGGGGCATTCCAGGGGGGTTTGGGGCATTCCAGGGGGGTTTGGGATCATCCCAGGCGATTTGGGATCATCCTGGAGGATTTGGGATTGTCCCAGGGGGATTTGGGATCATCCTCAGGGATTCATGGTTGTCCCAGGGGATTCAAGATTGTCCTGGGGGATTTGGGATTGTCCCAGGGGGATTCGGGATCCGCCCAGGAGGATTTGGGATCAGCCCAGGGGATTTGGGATCAGCCCAGGAGGATTTGGGATCAGCCCAGGGGATTTGGGATCAGCCCAAGGGATTCGGGATCAGCCCAGGGGATTTGGGATCCGCCCAGGAGGATTTGGGATCAGCCCAGGAGGATTTGGGATCAGCCCAGGGGATTCGGGACCGTCCCACTCCAGAGGGTTCCGGAGGGACTGGGATCCCTGGAGCGCGGGATGGGGAACCCACGGAATAACCGGGACAGGATCCGGGATCCATTCCCGGAATCCCAGAGGAAGCAGGCCCGGGAATCCCGGAATGGTTTGGAATGGGAGAGCCCGGGAATCCTGGAATGGTTTGGGATGGGAGAGCCCGGGAATCCCAGGAATCCCGGAATGGTTTGGGATGGGAGAGCCCGGGAATCCCGGAATGGTTTGGGATGGGAGAGCCCGGGAATCCTGGAATGGTTTGGGATGGGAGAGCACGGGAATCCCGGGAATCCCGGAATGGTTTGGGATGGGAGAGCCCGGGGGATGATCCCATTCCCAGCGCGGGAATCCTGGAATGGTTTGGGATGGGAGAGCCCGGGAATCCCGGGAATCCCGGAATGGTTTGGGATGGGAGAGCCCGGGAATCCCGGGAATCCCGGAATGGTTTGGGATGGGAGAGCCCGGGGGATGATCCCGTTCCCAGCCCGGGAATCCCGGGAATCCCGGAATTCCGAGCCCCACCTTGGCGGGCTCCGAGGTGTCCATGGCCGCTCCGCTGTCCACCTCGGCCGCCTCAGCCTGGGCGAACTCTGCAAAATCCCAAAATTCCATGGAATTTCCCCGGATTTCCTGAGAGTTTTCTCAAGGGATATCCCCCAGGGTTTTCCAGGTATTCCCCAAGGGTTTTCCCAGGGATTTCCCAAGGGTTTTCCCAGTGTTTCCCAAGTGTTTTCCTGGTGTTTCTCAAGGGTATTTCCTGAGAATTTTCCTGGTTTTTCCCTATATTTCCCAGGGGTTTTCCCCTGTATTTCCCAGGGGCTTTCCTGGTGTTTCCCAGGGTTTTCCCAGCATTTCCCAGGGGTTTTTCCCTGTATTTTCCTGTTGTTTCCCGGGGGTTTTTCCCGGGGTTTCCCGGGTGTTTTTCCTGTTGTTTCCCGGGGGTTTTTCCCGGTGTTTCCCAGTGTTTCCCAGGGTTTTCCCGTTGTTTCCCGGTGTTTCCCGTTGTTTCCCGGTATTTTCCCGTTGTTTCCCGGGGGTTTTTCCCGTTGTTTCCCGGGGGTTTTTCCCGGGGTTTCCCGGTATTTTCCCGTTGTTTCCCAGGTGTTTTTCCCGGTATTTTCCCGTTGTTTCCGGGTTTTTCCCGTTGTTTCCCGGGGTTTTTCCCGGTGTTTCCCGTTGTTTCCGGGTTTTTCCCAGTGTTTCCCGTTGTTTCCCGGGTGTTTTTCCCGTTGTTTCCCGTTGTTTCCCGGGGTTTTCCCGTTGTTTCCCGGTATTTTCCCATTGTTTCCCAGGGGGTTTTCCCGGTGTTTCCCAGGGGTTTTTCCCGTTGTTTCCCGGTATTTTCCCGTTGTTTCCCGGGGGTTTTTCCCGGTGTTTTCCCGTTGTTTCCCGTTGTTTCCCGGGGGTTTTTCCCGTTGTTTCCCGGTATTTTCCCGTTGTTTCCCGGGGGTTTTTCCCGTTGTTTCCCAGGGGTTTTTTCCGTTGTTTCCCGGGGGTGTTTCCTGGTATTTTCCCGGTATTTTCCCGGGGGTTTTTCCCGTTGTTTCCCGTTGTTTCCCGGGTGTTTTTCCCAGTATTTCCCGGTGTTTCCCGTTGTTTCCCGGGTGTTTTTCCCGGTGTTTCCCGGTGTTTTCCCGTTGTTTCCCGGGGTTTTTCCCGTTGTTTCCTGGGTGTTTTTCCCGTTGTTTCCCGGTGTTTCCCGGGTCCCCGGCGCACGCACCGGCGCCCTGCAGCGACATCTGCATGGCGTAGGCGATCTGCTCCTCCTCGCTCATGGAGCTCAGGTCCGGCAGCCCCGCGCGGCCGAACTCCGGCTGCCCGATGGTCATCTTCAGCAGCGCCTCGTCCGACTCTGCGGGAGCGCCCGGCATTCGGGAATGCTCGGCATTCCGGAGTGCTCGGCATTCCGGAACGCTCGGCATTCGGGAATGCTCGGCATTCCGGAACGCTCGGCATTCCGGAACGCTCGGCATTCCGGAACGCTCGGGGCGTCCCGGGAATCCAGGGGGTGTCCCGGGAATCCAGGAGGTGTCCCGGGAATCCAGGCGGTGTCCCGGGAATCCAGGGGGTGTCCCGGGAATCCAGGCGGTGTCCCGGGAATGCTCGGGGTGTCCCGGGAATGCTCGGGGCGTCCCGGGAATCCAGGGGGTGTCCCCACCCACCCAGGGAAGGGTTCATCCCAAACCCATCCTGCTTTTGGTTCCTCCTCATTCCCATTCCATCCTTTCCCCTCATTCCCCTCAAATCCCATCCCATTGATCCCATAAATCCCATCCCACAAATCCCGTCAAACCCCACCCCAATCCCATTCCCAATCCCATTCCCAACCCCAATTCCAATCCCATTCCCATCCCAACCCCATTCCCACCCCAAATCCCATCCCAATCCCATTCCCACCCCAACCCCATTCCCAACCCCAATTCCAATCCCATTCCCATCCCATTCCCACCCCAAATCCCATCCCAATCCCATTCCCACCCCAACCCCATTCCCAACCCCATTCCAATCCCACTCCCATCCCAATCCCAAACCCATTCCCACCCCATTCCAATCCCATTCCCATCCCAACCCCATTCCCACCCCAATGCCATTCCCACCCCAATCCCATCACAATCCCAACCCCATTCCCAACCCCATTCCAATCCCAATCCCATTCCCACCCCAAATCCCGTCCCAATCCCATTCCCAACCCAACCCCATCCCAATCCCATTCCCATCCCAATCCCACCCCAATCCCACCCCATTCCCAACCCCATCCCAACCCCATCCCAATGCCATTCCCACCCCAATCCCATTCCCAATCCCATTCCCATTCCCACCCCATTCCCATTCCCACCCCAACCCCATTCCCACCCCAATCCCATCCCAACTCCAACCCCATTCCCATCCCATTCCCACCCCAACCCCATTCCAATCCCATTCCCAGCCCCATCCCAACCCCATTCCCACCCCAACCCCAATCCCATTCCCACCCCAATCCCATTCCCAACCCCATCCCAACCCCATTCCAACCCCATTCCCATCCCAACCCCATTCCCAACCCCATCCCAACCCCATTCCAATCCCATCCCAACCCCATCCCAACCCCATTCCCATCCCAACCCCAATCCCACCCCAATCCCATCACAACCCCATTCCCACCCCAACCCCATTCCCACCCCAACCCCATTCCCACCCCAATCCCATCACAATCCCAACCCCATCCCAACCCCATTCCAACCCCATTCCAACCCCATTCCCATCCCAACCCCAATCCCACCCCAATCCCATTCCCATCCCAACCCCGTTCCCAACCCCATCCCATTCCCGTCCCAACCCCAATCCCATTCCCATCCCAACCCCATTCCCACCCCAATCCCATCCCAACCCCGTTCCCAGCCCCGCTCCGGCCCCTCACCGTCCCCGCCGGTGGCGCCGATCCCGGCCTCGGCAGCCGAGGCGGCGGCCGCCCTGCGCGCCTCCTCCTCCTGCCGCTGCCGCTGCTCCTCCATGGACACCCGCAGCGCCTGGAAAACCACCGGAGCCTGGGATCCGGGAAGGGCCGGGAGCCCTCGGGACACAGCCCGGCCCTCAGGGGATCCCGACGCGCGGAGCTGCCCCCGCCCCAGAATTCCCGGGCTGGACTGGGGCTCCGCAGCATGGGAACGCCGGGAATTGCTGGGAATTGCCAGGAGCTCTGGGATCCCTACCAGGGCCAGCAGTGTGCCGGATCTGGGCTCTGTGGGACGGGAATTTGGGAATTGCCAGGAGCTCTGGGATCCCTAACAGGGCCAGCACTGTGCTGGATTTGGGCTCTGTGGGACGGGAATTTGGGAATTGCGGGAGCTCTGGGATCCCTACCAGGACTAGCACTGTGCCGGATCTGGGCTCTGTGGGACAGGAATTTGGGAATTGCGGGAGCTCTGGGATCCCTACCAGGGCCAGCACTGTGCCGGATCTGGGCTCTGTGGGACAGGAATTTGGGAATTGCGGGAGCTCTGGGATCCCTACCAGGGCCAGCACTGTGCCGGATCTGGGCTCTGTGGGACGGGAATTTGGGAATTCCAGGAACCACGGGATCCCTACCAGGACTAGCACTGTGCCGGATTTGGGCTCTGTGGGACGGGAATTTGGGAATTCCAGGAGCTCTGGGATCCCTACCAGGACTGCACTGTGCCGGATCTGGGCTCTGTGGGATGGGAATTTGGGAATTCCAGGAACCACGGGATCCCTACCAGGACTAGCACTGTGCCAGATCTGGGCTCTGTGGGACAGGAATTTGGGAATTGCGGGAACCACGGGATCCCTACCAGGGCCAGCTCGGGGTCGGCGCTGTGCCGGATTTGGGCTCTGTGGGACGGGAATTTGGGAATTGCCAGGAATTGCTGGGAATTATGGGATCCCTACCAGGGCAGCTTGGGGTCGGCGCTGTGCCGGATCTGGGCTCTGTGGGACAGGAATTTGGGAATTCCAGGAGCTCTGGGATCCCTACCAGGGCCAGCACTGTGCCGGATTTAGGCTCTGTGGGATGGGAATTTGGGAATTGCGGGGGGTCGGCGCTGTGCCGGATTTAGGCTCTGTGGGACGGGAATTTGGGAATTCCAGGAGCTCTGGGATCCCTACCAGGGCAGCTTGGGGTCGGCGCTGTGCCGGATCTGGGCTCTGTGGGACGGGAATTTGGGAATTCCAGGAGCTCTGGGATCCCTACCAGGGCCAGCACTGTGCTGGATTTGGGCTCTGTGGGATGGGAATTTGGGAATTGCCAGGAATTGCTGGGAATTATGGGATCCCTACCAGGGCCAGCTCGGGGTCGGCGCTGTGCCGGATTTGGGCTCTGTGGGACGGGAATTTGGGAATTCCAGGAGCTCTGGGATCCCTACCAGGGCCAGCACTGTGCTGGATTTGGGCTCTGTGGGACAGGAATTTGGGAATTCCAGGAGCTCTGGGATCCCTACCAGGGCCAGCACTGTGCCGGATCTGGGCTCTGTGGGATGGGAATTTGGGAATTGCGGGGGGTCGGCGCTGTGCCGGATTTGGGCTCTGTGGGACGGGAATTTGGGAATTGCGGGAACCACGGGATCCCTACCAGGGCCAGCTCGGGGTCGGCGCTGGGATCCACGCCGAACTCGAAGTCGGAGGCGCCCAGGCCCAGCATGGCGCCGCCCTCGCCCGCCAGGATGGGCGAGCTGATGAGGGCGTCGGCCAGGCTGGGCCCCGGCGGCACGGTCACCAGGTGCGAGCCGCTGCCGTCCTTGCCGTTCAGCGCCGTGATGAACGCCGTCAGCTTCTCCGTGTTGGCCTCCTGCGGGCCGGGATTGGGGCAGCCGTGGGGCTTTTTACATTTAACTTTTCCTTCCTGGCTCTTCCCAAGGTTGGGAAGTTCTCACAGAACCGCTACGGCCAGCCGGTAACGTTTGGAGTTTCTACCAGAGCTCTCGCGAGTATTTGCATCAATAACGATTGGTTCGTGCTCCTCTTTGTCAGAAAATCAATAAACTGCCGGTTTGGCAGCGTGGCTGGATGGTGGCAATCCCATCTCCGAGCCACGGAACCTCCGGAATTCCAGGAATCCCGAGCCTCCAATGGAACTCTCCAGGAGCTTGAGCAGGAGAGGGCTCTGGGAACGCCAACTCCCAGCGGGAATTCGGCGATGGGGAGGGACGGGGCTCCAGGGAAAGGCTGGGAATTGGGGATTTCCCTGGAATGTCAACCTCGGAAAAGCCCCCAGAATCCTCAAGGATGCCCTCATTCCCAAAAACACCCGCCAGGATCTTCCGGCCCCAGAATCCTCCCCTCTGGAAGGGGGCAGCTCCCGGGATCCTCACCTCCTCCCCGAAGTTGATGATGTCCACGTTGACCTTCTCCTTCTTCAGGCGCTTGGCCAGCTTCACCAGCTGGGAAAAGCGGGAATTCCGCGGGATCAGCGGGCCGGGGCCGCGGATCCCGGGGGGCTCGGGGTCCCCCCGCCCCACTCACGTCCTTGTCGCTGTCGTGCACGGGGCTGCCCACGAAGGCGATGATCCTCATCTTGTGGTTCTTGCCCTGCCGGTGCTTCAGCGCCAGCTGCACCGAAACCGCCGGCTGCGCCATTCCCAGGAAAACCGGGACCACCGCGCCCCCATCCCCCCAATCCCGGCTGCGCCATTCCCGGGAAAACCGGGACTGCCGCGCCCCCATCCCGGCTGCGCCATTCCCGGGAAAACCGGGACCGCCGCGCCCCCATCCCGGCCGGGCCATTCCCGGGAAAACCGGGACCGCCGCGCCCCCATCCCGGCTGCGCCATTCCCGGGAAAACCGGGACCACCGCGCCCCCATCCCGGCTGCGCCATTCCCGGGAAAACCGGGACCCCCGCGCCCCCATCTCCCCCATCCCGGCCGGGCCATTCCCGGGAAAACCGGGACTGCCACGCCCCCATCCCCCCAATCCCGGCCGCGCCATTCCCGGGAAAACCGGGACTGCCGCACCCCCATCCCGGCTGCGCCATTCCCGGGAAAACCGGGACCCCCGCGCCCCCATCCCGGCTGGGCCATTCCCGGGAAAACCGGGACCGCCGCGCCCCCATCCCCCCAATCCCGGCTGCGCCATTCCCGGGAAAACCGGGACCGCCGCGCCCCCATCCCGGCACCGAGGGGGGCCCAGCGGGGCTGGGCGGAGGATCTGGGACTTAGGGGGAGTTTCGGTGACATTCCCCTGGATTTACGGTGGATTTCCAGGGATTTATGGTGGATTTCCAGGGATTTATGGTTGATTTCCCTGGATTTCTGTGACATTCCTCTGGATTTCTGTGACATTTCCAGGGATTTGTAGTTGATTTCCCTGGATTTCTGTGACATTTCCATGGATCTGTGGTGGATTTCCACAGATTTATACTGAACTCAGGGGGAATTTCTGTGAAATTTCCATGGATTTATGGTGGATTTCCCTGGATTTCTGCTCTATTCCCATGGATTTATGGTGGATTTCCAGGGAATTTCTGTGACATTCCCATGGATTTCTGCTCTATTCCCATGGATTTATGGTGGATTTCCAGGGAATTTCTGTGACGTTCCCATGGATTTCTGCTCTATTCCCATAGATTTATGGTCGATTTCCAGGGAATTTCTGTGCCATTCCCATGGATTTACGGTGGATTTCCCTGGATTTCTGTGCCATTCCCATGGATTTACGGTGGATTTCCCTGGATTTCTGTGCCATTCCCATGGATTTATGGTGGATTTCCCTGGATTTCTGTGCCATTCCCATGGATTTATGGTCGATTTCCCTGGATTTCTGTGCCATTCCCATGGATTTATGGTGGATTTCCCTGGATTTCTGCTCTATTCCCATGGATTTATGGTGGATTTCCCTGGATTTCTGTGCCATTCCCATGGATTTCTGCTCTATTCCCATAGATTTATGGTCGATTTTCAGGGAATTTCTATGCCATTCCCATGGATTTATGGTGGATTTCCAGAGAATTTCTGTGACATTCCCACGGATTTCTGCTCTATTCCCATGGATTTATGGTGGATTTCCCTGGATTTCTGTGCCATTCCCATGGATTTATGGTGGATTTCCCTGGATTTCTGTGCCATTCCCATGGATTTATGGTGGATTTCTCTGGATTTCTGTGCCATTCCCATGGATTTATGGTCGATTTCCCTGGATTTCTGCTCTATTCCCATGGATTTATGGTGGATTTCCCTGGATTTCTGTGCCATTCCCATGGATTTATGGTGGATTTCCCTGGATTTCTGTGCCATTCCCATGGATTTCTGTTCTATTCCCATAGATTTATGGTAGATTTCCAGGGAATTTCTGTGCCATTCCCATGGATTTATGGTGGATTTCCAGAGAATTTCTGTGACATTCCCACGGATTTATGGTGGATTTCCCTGGATTTCTGCTCTATTCCCATGGATTTATGGTGGATTTCCAGGGAATTTCTATGCCATTCCCATGGATTTATGGTGGATTTCCAAGGAATTTCTGTGCCATTCCCACGGATTTCTGCTCTTAAAACCTCCCCCACCATTCCCACCCCAAGCACCGACGGCAAACCCGAACTGCCCCGGCTGAGAACCGGGAGACGCGGATTCCCACCTCCCGCCCTCAATGCCAGGGGATTCCCGGGAATTCCCGGGAATTCCCGGGGCACTCACGTGGGCCACGCGGATGCCGGTGCCGAAGGTGATTTTGCCCTTGGGCTGCACCGTGTGCAGCTTGGACAGGATGCGCCCGGTGTCCGGCGTCAGCGTGGTCAGCACCTCGCAGTTACTGCGGGAGAGAGCCGGGAATGCCTGGGAATTCCTCGGGAATGGGCAGGGAATTCCTTGGGAATGGGCAGGGAATTCCTCGGGAATGGGGCAGGGAATTCCTCGGGAATGGGGCAGGGAATTCCTCGGGAATGGGCAGGGAATTCCTCGGGAATGGGCAGGGAATTCCAACAGGGAATGGGCAGGGAATTCCTCGGGAATGGGCAGGGAATTCCCACAGGGAATGGGGCAGGGAATTCCTCGGGAATGGGCAGGGAATTCCAACAGGGAATGGGCAGGGAATTCCAATAGGGAATGGGCAGGGAATTCCTCGGGAATGGGGCAGGGAATTCCTCAGGAATGGGCAGGGAATTCCCACAGGGAATGGGGCAGGGAATTCCTCAGGAATGGGCAGGGTCCTCAGGAATTGGACAGGGAATTCCCTAGGAACCAGGCAGGGAATTCCTCTCGAACTGTACAGGGAATTCCTCAGGATACAGGCAGGGAATTCCTTGGAAGCTGCACAAGGAATCCCTTGGGAATGGGGCAGGGAATTCCTTGGGAACCGCAGAGGGAGTTCCCTTGGGAACTGGGCAGGGAACGATTCCTGGGAATTGCGCAGGGAATCCCCAGGTCCCAAATCCCAGATCCCACATCCCAAATCCCGATCCCAAATCCCAGACCCCAGCTCCCAAATCCCAGATCCCACATCCCAAATCCCAGATCCCAGCTCCCAAATGCCGATCCCAAATCCCAGATCCCAGCTCCCAAATGCCGATCCCAAATCCCAGATCCCACATCCCAAATCCCAGATCCCAGCTCCCAAATCCCAATCCCAAATCCAAACGCCGATCCCAAACGCCGAGCCCGCCGCCGCACTTGGCCAGGGTGATGAGCCCCACGTTGTTCTCGGGGTTGCTGCGGGTCTTGGAGTGGCAGACGATGTTGACGGCGTCCTGCTGCGCCTGCAGCCGCGTGGGCAGGAAGTCCCCGTTCCGCATGTACTCGCTGTTGTCCACGCTGCAATTCCCAAAAAAAAAATGGGAATGGCTCGGGGCAATCCTGGGAATTCCCTCTGCCGGGGTGGCTGGGGTTTAGCTGCCTAAAATCTGCTTTATTTCAGGGCAAAAGGAGATTTGTTCCCATGTGAAATGGGTTTCTATGGGCACTGCGAGGTTTATCCCTAAACTCTCATTTTTGGGGCCGGCCGGGCTCCACCCCCCGGATCCGTCACTTTCTGGGAATAATCGCTGACGTTGTCCCCACAAAATCCGGGGTTTTTTGGGGAATAACTGAAGCTCACCCCACACAACCTGACCCGTCTCTGCCTCAGACCCTCCCTGTCCCCTCCTGTCCCCTCTGTGTCCCGCCTGTCCCTCCCTGTCCCCCCATCCCTCTCTCCCCTCTGTCCCCCCGTCCCTCCCTGTCCCCTCAGAATCTCCCTGTCCTCTCTGTCCCTTCTGTGTCCCTCTGTCCCTCCCTGTCCCCTCTGTCCCCCCGTCCCTCCCTGTCCCCTCAGACTCTCCCTGTCCTCTCTGTCCCTTCTGTGTCCCTCTGTCCCCCCCGTCCCTCCCTGTCCCCTCTGTCCCCCCTGTCCCTCTCTCCCCTCTGTCCCTCCCTGTCCCCCCGTCCCTCCCTGTCCCCTCTCTGTCCCTCCGTCCCTCCCTGTCCCCTCTGTGTCCCTCTGTCCCTCCCTGTCCCCTCAGACTCTCCCTGTCCTCTCTGTCCCTTCTATGTCCCTTCTGTCCCTCCCTGTCCCCTCCTGTCCCCTCTGTGTCCCGCCTGTCCCTCCCTGTCCCCCCATCCCTCACTCCCCTCTGTCCCCCCGTCCCTCCCTGTCCCCTCAGACTCTCCCTGTCCTCTCTGTCCCTTCTATGTCCCTTCTGTCCCTCCCTGTCCCTCCCTGTCCCCTCTGTCCCCCTGTCCCTCTCTCCCCTCTGTCCCTCCCTGTCCCCCCGTCCCTCCCTGTCCCCTCTCTGTCCCTCCGTCCCTCCCTGTCCCTCCCTGTCCCCTCTGTGTCCCTCTGTCCCTCCCTGTCCCCCTGTCCCTCTCTCCCCTCTGTCCCTCCCTGTCCCCCCGTCCCTCCCTTTCCCCTCTGTGTCCCTCTGTCCCTCTGTCCCCCCTGTCCCCCCATCCCTCCCTGTCCCTCTGTCCCTCCCTGTCCCCCCTGTCCCTCTGTCCCCCCGTCCCTCTCTCCCGTCCCTGTCCCCCCTGTCCCTCTCTCCCCTCTGTCCCTCCCTGTCCCTCTGTCCCCCCGTCCCTCCGTCCCTCTCTCCCGTCCCCGTCCCTCTGTCCCTCTGTCCCCCTGTCCCTCTGTCCCTCTCTCCCGTCCCTGTCCCCCCTGTCCCTCTGTCCCCCTGTCCCTCTCTCCCGTCCCCGTCCCTCTGTCCCTCTCTCCCCTCTGTCCCTCTCTCCCGTCCCTGTCCCCCCGTCCCGCTCCCCTCAGGCCGGGCCCGCTCCGCCCCCCCCGCCATGACTCAGGGGAAGCGGCCGGGGCCGCCCGGGGGGTGCCGTGGCTGTGCCGGGGCTGTCCCGGCGGTTTCCCGGGGCTGTCCCGGCGCTGTCCCGGGGCTGTCCCGGGCTGTCTCCCGTCTCCCCCTCTCACCACACCATGGTGCTCTCCAGAACCATCCTGCCGCCCCGCCGCCCTCAGCGCCGCCCGCTCGCCCCGGCCCAACAACGCGCCCGCCCATTGGCCCGCTCGCCCCGGCCCAACAACGCGCCCGCCCATTGGCCCGCTCGCCCCGGCCCAACAACGAGCCCGCCCATTGGCCCGCTCGCCCCGGCCCAACAACGCGCGCGCCCATTGGCCCGCGCCCCATCCGCTCCCCGCGGCCAATCGGCGCGCCGCGGCGCGGGGCACGCCGGGAGCTGTAGTTCCGCGCAGGGCGCCATGGCGGCGCGGGGCACCCCAGCGCTGTCCCCCGTGTCCCCCCCCAGCCAAATGCAGGAAAATTCCATGGATTCCATCCCAAATCCAGGAAAATTCCATGGATTCCATCCCAAATCCAGGAAAACTCCATGGATTCCATCCCAAATCCTGGAAAACTCCATGGATTCCATCCCAAATCCAGGAAAACTCCATGGATTCCATCCCAAATCCAGGACAACTCCATGGATTCCATCCCAAATCCTGGAAAACTCCATGGATTCCATCCCAAATCCTGGAAAACTCCATGGATTCCATCCCAAATCCAGGACAACTCCATGGATTCCATCCCAAATCCTGGAAAACTCCATGGATTCCATCCCAAATCCAGGAAAACTCCATGGATTCCATCCCAAATCCAGGAAAATTCCATGGATTCCACCCCAAATCCAGGACAACTCCATGCATTCCATCCCAAATCCAGGAAAACTCCATGGATTCCATCCCAAATCCAGGACAACTCCATGGATCCATCCCAAATCCAGGACAACTCCATGGATTCCATCCCAAATCCAGGACAACTCCATGGATTCCATCCCAAATGCAGGAAAACTCCATGGATTCCACCCCAAATCCAGGACAACTCCATGCATTCCATCCCAAATCTGGAAAAATTCCATAAATTCTGACCCAAATCTGGGAGAATTCCATAAATTCTGACCCAAATCCAGGAAAATTCCATGGATTCCATCCCAAATCCAGGACTACTCCATGCATTCCGTCCCAAATCTGGAAAAATTCCATAAATTCTGACCCAAATCTGGGAAAATTCCATAAATTCTGACCCAGATCCGGGAAAATTCCATGGATTCCGTCCCAAATCTGGGCAAATTCCATCCCTAGTCTGGGAAAATGCCAGGAAAATCCCAGGAAAAGTTCCAGGAATTCCATTCCCTACCCAGGAAAACTCCATCCCAAATCCAGGAAAATCCCATAAATTCTGACCCAAATCCAGGAAAGGTCCACGGAGTCCATCCCAAATCCAGGAAAATTCCATTCCCAAATCCAGGAAAAGTCCATAAATTCTGTCCCAGTCCCAATCCAGGAGAATTCCATGATAACTCCCTCCCAAATCCAGGAAAATTCCACAAATTCCATTCCCAAATCCAGAAAAAGTCCGTTCCGAGTCCATGAAAATTCCACAAATTCTGTCCCCGGTCCATGAAAATTCCATGAATTCCTCTCCAGTCCAGGGAAATTCCATCCCAATCCAGGAGAATTCCATGAATTCTGTCCCAATCCAGGAGAATTCCATGAATTCCATCCCAAATCCAGAATTCCGTTCCCAGTCCCTCCATCCCGGGAAGAGCCAAATCCTCTTTTTCTCCTGGAAAATTCCCCCCCCAGAATTCCCAAATTTTCTGTTCCCCCTTTGGAACAGGAAAATCCCAAAAAACCCCAAAACCAAAAAAAAAGCCCAAAACCCCATCCCAAAAATTCCAAGGGCGCCCCTCCCCCCCAGCCTCTGGATGAGAATTCCCAGGAAAAAGGGGAATTATCCCAAAAATAGTTAAATATTCATAAATATTCCACTCTGAGGGGCGGGAATTGGGAAAAAAATGGGGAAAAATTGGGAAAAAATCTGGGGAAATTGGGAAAAAATTGGGGAAATTTCCCCTCCTGATCTGATAAAAAATGGGAATAAACCAGGACTGGGAGGGAATTTGTCTAATATAGACAAATATTCCAAGGAAAAAGGGGAAATCCCATGGAATGTCCCCGAATTCCCGGCGGGAATTTCCCTGGAGCCGGGCTGAGGGACAAATCAGCTTTTCCTAAAAAAAATGGGATTTTCTTGGCACAAAAAGCACCAAATTCTCAGTTTCTGATAAAAAATCGGGATTTCCCCAGCGGGAATTTGGGAAAAAAAGGAGTTTTTTCCATTAAAAAAAATCAGGGATGGAGCAGAAATCGGCTCCAGCTCTGGAATTTTGGGATTTTGGGGATGGATCCGGGTGGGAAATTCCTCATCCCGGTTTTTTTTTGTTTTTTTTTTTTTTTTTTTCCTATCCCAAAATCTGCTCCGGGAATTTTGTGGGATTGTCAGAGCTGTTAAAAAATGGGATTTAGGGATTGGGAAAGTGGGATTTGAGCCGGGATTTTGGAAGGAAATCCTTAAAAAATCCGGGGGGGAATCCCGGGATGGGCTCGGATTTGGAGAATCCAAAAAAATCCCAAACATTCCCCAAAAAATCCCCAAAAAATCTGCAAAAAATCCCCAAAATTCCCAAAAAAATCCAAAAAATTCTTCCCGGATTGTGGGAAAAGCTTCCCAAAATTCCTGCTGGGAAAAGGGCGGAGGAGCCAGGAGCTTTTCCAGGATTTCTCCTCCTTTTTTTCCCTTTTCCAGGGGATTTCCCATGGGAAACCTGGAGGAAATCTGAATAAAAATTAATAATTCATAATTAATAATCCCAGGAATTCCCACAGGGCTGAAAACCGGGATGAGATCGTATGGAAATTCCATGAAATTAAAAAAAACAAATCGGGATAAAAACCCCAAAAAAGCCAAAATTGACCCAAAAATTTCCCAGAAAAATTCGGCACGGCTCCGATTCCCGCTGGGAATTTTCCAGGAGTTCTCTCCCACTGTTTCATCCCGAAATCCGGGAATTCCTGGGAATTTCAGGTCCCTTTTCCCGAGGTTCCTGTCCCTGTGCTCGGGTTCCAGGGGGAATGCCGACGTTCCCGCTCTCATTCCCGGTTTTCCAGCTCCGGGATCGCTGGGAAAAGGAATTCCCAGGGATTTTGGGATCCATCGGCGCCGATTCACTGCAGAGAGAAAGAAACAGGGAATGAGGGAAAAGTGGGAATGAGGGAAAAGTGGGAATAAGGGAAAAGTGGGAATGAGGGAAAAGTGGGAATGAGGGAAAAGTGGGAATAAGGGAAAAGTGGGAATGAGGGAAAAGTGGGAATGAGGGAAAAGTGGGAATTCTCCCCGTGGAACATCTGGGGTTTATCCCAAGAATTCCCAGCCCTGGGGAAGGAGGGAGAAATCCGGGAATGCTCCGGGTGGGATTTGGGACGCTCCAGACCCCGAGGCTGAGGGATTTTCCTCCTTTTTGGGCAATTCCCGGGAATCCGGGCGGCCCCAAAGCCTGGAAATTCCCAGGAAATTCCGGGATCCACCCGCCCAGTCCCCGGGAATTCCCGGATTTTTTTTTTTCCATGGAAAACACTCACGAAGCTGATCTCGGTCTCCTGCAGCTCCTCCAGCTCCAGGGGCAGGGAGAGCCCGGGGGATCCGCTGGGAAAGCAACGGGAAAAACGGGAATTCTGGGGGGAAATCCCGGAAATCCCAGCCCTACAGCCCGAGCTCTGCTGCTCCCACGGAATCCTGAGGAAATCCTGGGAAAACCCCCCTGGAAAGCATTGGAAAATCCGGCTTTTCCCATGGAAAACGTGGAGAAAGAGGATATTCCATGAAAATTCCATGGAATTCTTTAGCCAAGAGGGTCCTCGGGAATTCCCAGACTAAAATCCCACGGACAGATGGAATGTTCCAGGATACTTCCTTCTGGGAATTCCCTGGAATTTGTGGATGGAGGGAGCATTCCCTGGGAATACCATGGGAATTCCAGGCCAGGCTGGGAGCAGGACACGTGAAAACATCCCGGATTTTGGGAATTTCCCAAGAATTCCCGAGAATTTTTCCCAGGAGTTTCCCTGGGAAAGAAGGGAGCCCGGAAAGCTCCAAATCCCGGGATTTCCTGGAAAAGATTCCGTAAAAACGCCGGATCCGGCCTCACCTGGGCAGGGACGCTCCGGGAGCTGCTCCGGGCCCCGGGTGAACTTCCACCCCCACGGACCTGCGGGAATTCGGGATCAGCCGGGCCCAAACCCGGGAATGATCCCAAATCCGGGAATGATCCCAAACCCCCCGGGAATGATCCCAAACCTTGGGAATGATCCCAAACCCTCGGGAATGATCCCAAACCCCGGGAATGATCCCAAACCCCGGGAATGATCCCGAACCCTTTCCCAATCCCAAACCCCGGGAATGATCCAAACCCCGGGAATGATCCCAAACCCCGGGAATGATCCCGAACCCTTTCCTGATCCCAAACCCCGGGAATGATCCCGAACCTTGGGAATGATCCCGAACCTTGGGAATGATCCCAAACCTTGGGAATGATCCCGAACCCTGGGAATGATCCCAAACCCCCCGGGAATGATCCCAAATCCGGGAATGATCTCGAACCTTGGGAATTATCCCAAACCTTGGGAATGATCCAAACCCTGGGAATGATCCCAAACCCCCGGGAATGATCCCAAACCTTGGGAATGATCCCGAACCTTGGGAATGATCTCGAACCTTGGGAATGATCCCGAACCCCGGGAATGATCCCAAACCCCCCGGGAATGATCCCGAACCTTGGGAATGATCCAAACCCGGGAATGATCCCGAACCCTTTCCTGATCCCAAACCCCGGGAATGATCCCGAACCTTGGGAATGATCCCAAACCTTGGGAATGATCTCGAACCTTGGGAATGATCCCAAATCCGGGAATGATCCCAAACCCCCTGGGAATGATCCCAAACCCCGGGAATGATCCAAACCCTGGGAATGATCCCAAATCCCCCGGGAATGATCCCAAACCCCGGGAATGATCCCAAACCCCCCGGGAATGATCCCGAACCCCAGGAATGATCCCGAACCTTGGGAATGATCCCAAACCCCAGGAATGATCCCAAATCCGGGAATGATCCCAAATCCCCCGGGAATGATCCAAAACCTTGGGAATGATCCCAAACCCCGGGAATGATCCCAAACCCTTTCCCGCTCCCAAATCCCTTTTCCCGATCCCAAATCCCTTTTCCCGCTCCCAAATCCCTTTTCCCGCTCCCAAATCCCTTTTCCCGATCCCAAATCCCTTTTCCCGATCCCAAATCCCTTTTCCCGATCCCACCTGCTCGGGGCCGGGGCAGCGCCGGGCAGAGAGCGCGGGAGCACGTCCGGCCGGGAGCCTGCCGGGAAACCGGGAATGGGAAACTGGGAATGGGAATGGGAAACTGGGAATGGGAAACCGGGAATGGGAACGGGAAACCGGGAATGGGAACGGGAACAGGAAACCGGGAATGGGAACGGGAAACCGGGAATGGGAAACCGGGAATGGGAACGGGAAACTGGGAATGGGAACGGGAAACCGGGAATGGGAAACCGGGAATGGGAACGGGAAACTGGGAATGGGAACGGGAAACTGGGAATGGGAAACCGGGAATGGGAAACCAGGAATGGGAACGGGAAACTGGGAATGGGAACAGGAAACCGGGAATGGGAACAGGAAACCGGGAATGGGAACAGGAAACCGGGAACGGGAAACTGGGAATGGGAAACCGGGAATGGGAATGGGAAACTGGGAATGGGAACAGGAACTGGGAATGGGAACAGGAACTGGGAATGGGAAACTGGGAATGGGAATGGGAACAGGAACTGGGAATGGGAATGGAACCAGGAATGGGAACGGGAAACTGGGAATGGGAAACTGGGAATGGGGATGGGAAACCTGGAATGGGAACGGGAATGGGAACGGGAAACTGGGAATGGGGATGGGAAACCGGGAATGGGGCCGAGAAACTGGGAATGGGATTGGGAATGGGAATGAGATGGGGAATGGGAATGGGATCGGGAATGGGGATAGGAACCTGCAACAGGAAACCAGGAATGGGAAACTGGGAATGGGATTGGGAAGCTGAGAATGGGACACTGGGAATAGGGACAGGAAACTGGGAATGGGAAACCGGGAATGCGATCGGGAAACCGGGGTTGGGAAACCGGGAATGGGAACGAGAACAGGAACGGGAAACCGGGAATGGGAACCGGGAACGGGAAACCGGGAATGAGAAACCGGGAATGGGAACGGGAATGGGAACTGGGAATGGGAACGAGAACAGGAACGGGAAACCGGGAATGGGAACCGGGAACGGGAAACCGGGAATGGGAAACCGGGAATGGGAACGGGAATGGGAACTGGGAATGGGAACAGGAACTGGGAATGGGAATGGAACCAGGAATGGGAATGGGAAACCGGGAATGCGATCGGGAAACCGGGAGTGGGGACGGGAACCTGCAATGGGAGCAGGAACGGGCTCAGGAAATGGGAACGGAGTCGGGATTTTTGGGATGAAAGGGGGATTCTGTGGGAGGGAAGCAGGGATTTTCGGGATAAGAGGAGGATTTTCGGGATAAAAGCGGGATCTTGGGACAGCTCACCTTGCTCCGGGTCCCCCTCGGGGCCCGGCGGGGCCGCGGCGTCCCCCGGGATCGGGATCGGGATCGGGATCGGGATCGGGGCCGGGATCCCGCCCTGGCAGCTCCTCCGGGGCACGGCGCCGCCGCCCCGGCTCTTCTTGGACGGCGAGGGCTTCACTGGGAACGGGAATTCCATGAAAACGGGATCTTCCCGCCACTCCGGGCCACGGAGGAGGAAAAGATCCGTAGGGAAAGCGTTTCCCAGGGAAATCAAAGCGCTTTTTCAGGGAGTTGTTGGGTTTTTTTTTTTTTTTTCCCAGGGAGTTTTTAGGGAAAGAGAAGCAGAAGGAAAAGGTTGGAAAAGTGGGGGGGGGAAAAAAAATCCCTAAAATATAAAATGCACTTTTCCAACCTTTCCAGGCAATTTTTATGGCATGGAAAAGAACAACGAGCTGAAAAAAAAACCAGGATAAAAAAAAAAGCGATAAAAAAGCAGGAAGAGGGGGGAAAAAAAAACCATTAAAAAAGAACTTTTCCAGCCTTTTTTTTCGGGGATAGAGAGGGAGAAAAGGTGAAAAAGGCCAGGAAAAATCTGGGAATGCCGGAATTCCGGGCACTCACGTGGGATCCGCCGGAACACCGTGTGGCACATGAAGCGTTGGAAGCGCTCGGCGTAGAAGCTGGGCCGGTGCACGGACACCGTGTCCTGGGGGCCGGGAGAACGGGAATGAGCCCGAAATCCGGGAATTCCGGGAATTCCGGGCAGGGCGGGGCGGATGCCGGGGCTCTGGGAGGAACCGCGGGAAACTCCAGGGGTTTGGGAATCAATTCCCAACATTCCCCACCTGAATTGCCCACCCGGGGATTGCGGGGGGAAATCCCAGGGATTCAAGGAAGGAAATCCCAGGGTTTTGGGAATAAATCCTAGGAATTCATGGGGGGAAATCCCAGGGATTCATGGGGGGAAATCCCAGGAATTCATGGGGGGAAATCCCAGGAATTCATGGGGGGAAATCCCAGGAATTCAGGGGGGAAATCCCAGGAATTCAGGGTGGGAAATCCCAGGAATTAATAGGGGGAAATCCCAGGAATTCAGGGTGGGAAATCCCAGGAATTCATGGGGGGAAATCCCAGGGTTTTGGGAACAAATCCCAGGAATTCATAGGGGGAAATCCCAGGAATTCAGGGTGGGAAATCCCAGGAATTCATAGGGGGAAATCCCAGGAATTCAGGGTGGGAAATCCCAGGGATTCAAGGAAGGAAATCCCAGGAATTCATGGGGGGAAATCCCAGGAATTCATGGGGGGAAATCTCAGGAATTCATGGGGGGAAATCCCAGGAATTCATAGGGGGAAATCCCAGGAATTCAGGGTGGGAAATCCCAGGAATTCATGGGGGAAAATCCCAGGAATTCATGGGGGGAAATCCCAGGAATTCAGGGTGGGAAATCCCAGGAATTCATGGGGGGAAATCCCAGGAATTCATGGGGGGAAATCCCAGGAATTCATGGGGGAAAATCCCAGGAATTCAGGGTGGGAAATCCCAGGAATTCATAGTGGGAAATCCCAGGAATTCATGGGGGGAAATCCCAGGAATTCAGGGTGGGAAATCCCAGGAATTCAGGGTGGGAAATCCCAGGAACTCAGGGTGGGAAATCCCAGGAATTCATGGGGGGAAATCCCAGGAATTCAGGGTGGGAAATCCCAGGAATTCAGGGTGGGAAATCCCAGGAACTCAGGGTGGGAAATCCCAGGAATTCATAGGAGGAAATCCCAGGAATTCAGGGTGGGAAATCCCAGGAATTCATAGGGGGAAATCCCAGGAATTCATGGGGGGAAATCCCAGGAATTCATGGGGGGAAATCCCAGGAATTCAGGGTGGGAAATCCCAGGGATTCAGGGTGGGAAATCCCAGGAATTCATGGGGGGAAATCCCAGGAATTCAGGGTGGGAAATCTCAGGAATTCATGGGGGGAAATCCCAGGAATTCAGGGGAACAAATCCCAGGAATTCAGGGTGGGAAATCCCAGGAATTCAGGGTGGGAAATCCCAGGAATTCATAGGGGGAAATCCCAGGAATTCATGGGGGAAAATCCCAGGAATTAATAGGGGGAAATCCCAGGAATTCATGGGGGGAAATCCCAGGAATTCATAGGGGGAAATCCCAGGAATTCAGGGTGGGAAATCCCAGGAATTCATAGGAGGAAATCCCAGGAATTCATGGGGGGAAATCCCAGGAATTCAGGGTGGGAAATCCCAGGGATTCAGGGTGGGAAATCCCAGGGATTCAGGGGGAAAAAATCTTAAAATGTGGAATTTCCCTCAAAAGTTAGGGATTTTCCTTTGAAATTGGGAGTTTTCCATAAAGATTGTGGGTTTTCCATGAGAAAGTGCCATTTTTCCTTAAAAAGGCCATTTTGCCCTCAAAAGATTCTGCTTTTCTGTAAAACTCCCCATTTTTTCCATTAAAACTCCCGTTTTTCCATGGAAATTCCCGTTTTTCCATGGAAATTCCCACTTTTGCCATAGAAATTTGTTTTCCACTCACCCCATCGTGCACCAGGGCCTTCCAGGAGTGCTCGAGCTTCTTCACGAACCTGTGGGGAGGGAATGGAGCAGAAATTCCCAGAAATTCCCATGGAATTCCCGGGACTCAGAGCCCCGGGGAAACTCGTGACCCAGGGGGATCCCAAGGCTTGGGAAATGCGGGTTAATTAACGGGTAATTAAGCAGTCATTGATGAGTGACCTGTAGGACTGCAGGACATCGATGATGCCGATGAAGAGCAGCAGCCGCTCCCCCCGGGAATTCCTGGCGGGAATTCCGCCCATCCTGGGAAAACGGGGAGCAGGGAACGGGTCAGGAATGGGAATGGGATCGGGAATGGGGAACGGATCAGGGAATGGGGAATGGATCCCAGTAAACTCCAGTCCATCCCAGTGACTCCCAGTGACTCCAGTCCATCCCAGTGACTCCAGTCCATCCCAGTGACTCCCAGTGACTCCCAGTCCATCCCAGTGACTCCAGTCCATCCCAGTGACTCCCAGTGACTCCCAGTGACTCCCAGTGACTCCCAGTCCATCCCAGTCCATCCCAGTGACTCCAGTCCATCCCCAGTGACTCCCAGTGACTCCCAGGCCATCCCAGTGACTCCCAGTCCATCCCAGTGACTCCCAGTCCATCCCAGTCCATCCCAGTGACTCCAGTCCATCCCAGTGACTCCAGTCCATCCCAGTCCATCCCAGTGACTCCCAGTCCATCCCAGTCCATCCCAGTGACTCCCAGTGACTCCAGTCCATCCCAGTGACTCCCAGTCCATCCCAGTGACTCCCAGTCCATCCCAGTGACTCCCAGTGACTCCAGTCCATCCCAGTGACTCCCAGTCCATCCCAGTGACTCCCAGTCCATCCCAGTGACTCCCAGTGACTCCCAGTGACTCCCAGTGACTCCCAGGCCATCCCAGTGACTCCCAGTCCATCCCAGTGACTCCCAGCGACTCCTAGTGACTCCCAGTGACTCCCAGTGACTCCCAGTCCATCCCAGTGACTCCCAGTGACTCCCAGTCCATCCCCAGTGACTCCCAGTCCATCCCAGTGACTCCCAGTCCATCCCAGTGACTTCCAGTCCATCCCAGTGACTCCCAGTCCATCCCAGTCCATCCCAGTGACTCCAGTCCATCCCAGTCCATCCCAGTGACTCCAGTCCATCCCAGTGACTCCCAGTGACTCCCGGTCCATCCCAGTGACTCCCAGGCCATCCCAGTCCATCCCAGTGACTCCCAGTGACTCCCAGTCCATCCCAGTGACTCCCAGTCCATCCCAGTGACTCCCAGTCCATCCCAGTCCATCCCAGTGACTCCCAGTCCATCCCAGTGACTCCCAGTCCATCCCAGTGACTCCCAGTGACTCCCAGTCCATCCCAGTGACTCCCAGTCCCTCCCAGTCCATCCCAGTCCATCCCAGTGACTCCCAGTCCCTCCCAGTGACTCCCAGTGACTCCCAGTCCCTCCCAGTGACTCCCAGTGACTCCCAGTCCCTCCCAGTCCATCCCAGTCCATCCCAGTCCCTCCCAGCCCCTCTCACTGGTCGTCAGAGTGGATGGGTCCCCCTCTCGGCGCCTCGCCCTGGATGGACTCCATGGCGGTGGAGTAGAGCGCATCCCAGTGACTCCCAGTGACTCCCAGTGACTCCCAGTGACTCCCAGTGACTCCCAGTCCATCCCAGTGACTCCCAGTGACTCCAGTCCATCCCAGTGACTCCCAGTCCCTCCCAGTCCATCCCAGCCCCTCCCAGCCCCTCTCACTGGTCGTCAGTGTGGATGGGTCCCCCTCTCGGCGCCTCGCCCTGGATGGACTCCATGGCGGTGGAGTAGAGCGCATCCCAGTGACTCCCAGTCCATCCCAGTGACTCCCAGTGACTCCCAGTCCATCCCAGTGACTCCCAGTCCCTCCCAGCCCCTCTCACTGGTCGTCAGTGTGGATGGGTCCCCCTCTCGGTGCCTCGCCCTGGATGGACTCCATGGCGGTGGAGTAGAGCGCATCCCAGTGACTCCCAGTGACTCCCAGTCCATCCCAGTCCATCCCAGTGACTCCCAGTCCCTCCCAGTCCATCCCAGTCCCTCCCAGCCCCTCTCACTGGTCGTCAGTGTGGATGGGTCCCCCCCTCGGCGCCTCGCCCTGGATGGACTCCATGGCGGTGGAGTAGAGCGCATCCCAGTGACTCCCAGTGACTCCCAGTGACTCCCAGTCCATCCCAGTCCCTCCCAGTCCATCCCAGTGACTCCCGGTCCCTCCCAGCCCCTCTCACTGGTCGTCAGTGTGGATGGGTCCCCCTCTCGGCGCCTCGCCCTGGATGGACTCCATGGCGGTGGAGTAGAGCGCTCTCTGCGCCGCGGGCCGGCCGCGCCCGTCGCCCGGGCGCTGCCCCGCGGCCGCGCGCTCGCGCTGCGCCTGGTCCAGGCTGTGGATGGCCACCAGCAGGCTGTAGTCCATGATCTTGAAGCTCTGCAGCACCTGCAGGGCGGGAGAGGCACGAGCCCCGTGAAGAAACCCCACAGCACCCCGAATTCCCCCAAAAAACTGATTAAAAACCACACAACACCCCGAATTCCCCCCAAAAAACTGATTAAAAAACCACACAGCACCCCGAATTCCCACCAAAAAACTGATTAAAAACCCCACAACACCCCGAATTCCCCCAAAAAACCTATTAAAAAACCCCACAACACCCCAAATTCCCCCCAAAAACTGATTAAAAACCCCACAACAGCCCGAATTCCCCCAAAAACTGATTAAAAACCCTACAACGCCTCAAATTCCCCCCAAAAACTGATTAAAAACCCCACAACACCCCGAATTCCCCCCAAAACCAATAACAAAACCCCAGAACCCCCCGATTCGCCACCAAAACCCCATGAAAACCCCCCGAACCCCCCGATTTCTCCCCAAAACCCAATATCAGAACTCCAGAACCCCCCGATTCCCCCCCAAAACCCCACGAACACCCCCCGAACCCCCTGATTCCCCCCCAAACCCAATAACAAACCCCCAGAACCCCCCGATTCCCCCCCAAAACCCAATAACAGAACTCCAGAACCCCCCGATTCCCCTGAAAACCCCACGAACACCCCCCGAACCCCCCGATTCCCCCAAAAACTAATATCAGAACCCCAGAACCCCCCGATTCCTCCCCAAAACCCCACGAACACCCCCCGAACCCCCCGATTCCCCCCCAAAACCACTATCAGAACTCCAGACCCCCCCGATTCCCCTGAAAACCCCATGAACACCCCCCGAACCCCCCGATTCCCCCCCAAAACCCAATAACAGAACTCCAGAACCCCCCGATTTCCCCCCAAAACCCAATATCAGAACCCCAGAACGCCTCGATTCCTCCCCAAAACCCCATGAACACCCCCTAAACCCCCCGATTTTCCCCAGAAACCAATAACAGAACCCCAGAACGCCCCGATTTCCCCCCAAAACCCCACGAACACCCCCCGAACCCCCCCGATTCCCCCCCAAAACCCAATATCAGAACTCCAGACCCCCCGATTCCCCCCCAAAACCCAATATCAGAACCCCAGAACCCCCCGATTCCCCTGAAAACCCCACGAACACCCCCCGAACCCCCCCGATTCCTCCCCAAAACCCCACGAACACCCCCCGAACCCCCCGATTTCCCCCCCAAAACCCAATAACAGAACCCCAGACCCCTCCAATTCTCCCCCAAAACCCAATGAAAACCTCCAGAACCCCCCGATTTCCCCCAGAAACCAATATCAGAACCCCAGAACGCCCCGATTCCTCCCCAAAACCCCACGAACACCCCCCGAACCCCCCGATTCCTCCCCAAAACCCCACGAACACCCCCCAAACCCCCCAATTTCCCCCCCAAAACCCAATAACAAACCCCCCGACTCCCCCCGGCGCGCGCCCGAGCCCGCCGCGGACCAGGCAGTCGCGCTGCAGCGTCTTGCACAGGGCGCTGTGCATGTCGGCGTCCAGGAAGAGCCCGTCGGGCAGGTCCTGCAGGAAGTCCAGGTCCTTGAAGGTGGGGCAGGGCTTGTCGCGCTCGCGGGCCGAGGCGCGGCGCTTGCAGGTGGAGCCCTTGAGGTCGTACTTGAGGTGCATGCGCACGGAGCGCGGCAGCAGGTTGTTCATGACGGCGATGCGGATGTTGCGCCCGCCCGCCTGCACGCAGTACAGCCCGTAGAACTTGGGCAGCAGCGTGCGCGGGTTCTGGTTCAGGTTCTGCGGGGATGGGGATGGGGACGGGTCAGGGGCGGCGTGGCACAGCGGGGACAGATTCCGAGTGGAGGTTCTAGTGAGGTTTGAACTAAAGGGATGGCTGCTGGAATCGGTACTGAAGGAATTGCGACTGGAATCTGTGCTGAAGGAACTACCACTGGAATCTGTACTGAAGGAATTCCGACTGGAATCTGTACTGAAGGAACTCCTACTGAAGTTTGTACTAAAGGAATTCCGACTGGAATCTGTACTGAAGGAACTCCTACTGAAGATCCTGTGAGAATTTGTACTAAAGGAATTCCTACTGAAGATCCTATGAGAATTTGTACTAAAGGAATTCCGACTGGAATCTGTACTGAAGGAACTCCTACTGAAGATCCTGTGAGAATTTGTACTAAAGGAATTCCAACTGGAATCTGTACTAAAGAAATTCCTACTGAAGATCCTATCAGAATTTGTACTAAAGGAATTCCTACTGGAATCTGTACTGAAGGAACTCCTACTGAAGATCCTGTGAGAATTTGTACTACAGAAATTCCTACTGGAATCTGTACTAAAGGAATTCCTACAGAAGATCCTGTGAGAATTTGTACTAAAAGAATTCCTACTGAAGTTTGTACTAAAGGAATTCCGACTGGAATCTGTACTGAAGAAACTACCACTGGAATTTGTACTAAAGGAATTGCTACTGAAGTTCCTATGAGAATTTGTACTAAAGAAATTCCTACTGGAATTTGTACTGAAGAAACTACCACTGAAATTTGTACTAAAGAAATTCCTACTGGAATTCGTACTAAAGAAATCCCTATTGAAGTTCCTATGAGAATTTGTACTAAAGAAATTCATACTGAAGTTTGTACTAAAGAAATTCCTACTGGAATTTGGACTAAATGAATTACTACTGAAGTTTCTGCTGAAATTTGTACTGAAGAAATTCCTACTGGAATTTGTACTAAAGAAATTCCTACTGGAATTTGTACTAAAGAAATTCCTACTGGAATTTGTACCAAAGAATCCTACTGAAAATTGTACTAAAGAAATTCCTAATGAAGTTTCTGTGGCTGAAATTTGTACTAAAGAAATTGCCACTGAAATTGTTGGGGTTTTCCATGGATTGCTGGGGTTTTCCATGGATTGTTGGGGTTTTCCATGGGTTTTTGGGGTTTTCCATGGATTGTTGGGGTTTTCCATGGGATTTTAGGGTTTTCCATGGATTGTTGGGGTTTTCCATGGATTGCTGGGGTTTTCCATGGATTGCTGGGGTTTTCCATGGATTGTTGGGGTTTTCCATGGATTGCTGGTGTTTTCCATGGATTGTTGGGGTTTTCCATGGATTGCTGGGGTTTTCCATGGATTGTTGGGGTTTTCCATGGGATTTTAGGGTTTTCCATGGATTGTTGGGGTTTTCCATGGATTGCTGGGGTTTTCCATGGGTTTTTGGGGTTTTCCATGGATTGCTGGGGTTTTCCATGGATTGCTGGGGTTTTCCATGGATTGCTGGGGTTTTCCATGGATTGCTGGGGTTTTCCATGGGTTTTTGGGGTTTTCCATGGATTGTTGGGGTTTTCCATGGATTGCTGGGGTTTTCCATGGATTGTTGGGGTTTTCCATGGGTTTTTGGGGTTTTCCATGGATTGCTGGGGTTTTCCATGGATTCCTGGTGTTTTGGGCTTGGAAAGGGCCCCAACCCAGAGCCGCCAGCCCAAGGCTGCTGCCTCCAGCCATGTGAAGGAGTTTGCAGGGATTTCCTGGGAATTCCCAAGGAATTCCCGAGGATTTCCCGGGGGATTCCCGGCATTCCCGAGCTCTCACCATGTAGTACCCGGGCAGGAGCTTCTGCAGGAACTCGGCCTCCTTGTGCTGCACGGTTTTGATGATGAACTCGTCGTCGCTGGAGACGTAGAAGAGCGAGCCGCTGGCGCCCGAGTTGGAGAGCTCGATCAGGGGCTCGCTGCAGAGCGAGCACTGCGGGGACAGGGAACGGGAATGGGATTGGGAATGGGAATGGGATTGGGATTGGGAATGGGTACTGGGAATGGGATTGGGAATGGGATTGGAACGGGGATTGGGAATGGGATTGGGAACAGGGATTGGTGCCCGAGTTGGAGAGCTCGATCAGGGGCTCGCTGCAGAGCGAGCACTGCGGGGACAGGGAACGGGAATGGGACTGGGAATGGGAATGGGATTGGGTACTGGGAATGGGATTGGGAATGGGTACTGGGAATGGGAACGGGAATGGGACTGGGAATGGGATTGGGAACGGGGATTGGCGCCCGAGTTGGAGAGCTCGATCAGGGGCTCGCTGCAGAGCGAGCACTGCGGGGACAGGGAACGGGAATGGGATTGGGATTGGGAATGGGTACTGGGAACGGGGATTGGGTACTGGGAATGGGATTGGGAATGGGACTGGGAACTGGGAATGGGTACTGGGAATGGGATGGGGTACTGGGAATGGGATTGGGAATGGGATTGGGTACTGGGAATGGGATTGGAACAGGGATTGGTGCCCGAGTTGGAGAGCTCGATCAGGGGCTCGCTGCAGAGCGAGCACTGCGGGGACAGGGAACGGGAATGGGATTGGGATTGGGAATGGGTACTGGGAACGGGGATTGGGTACTGGGAATGGGATTGGGAATGGGACTGGGAACTGGGAATGGGTACTGGGAATGGGATGGGGTACTGGGAATGGGATTGGGAATGGGATTGGGTACTGGGAATGGGATTGGAACAGGGATTGGTGCCCGAGTTGGAGAGCTCGATCAGGGGCTCGCTGCAGAGCGAGCACTGCAGGGACAGCGCGTTGGGAACGGGATCAGGGATGGGATTGGGAATGGGATTGGGAACAGGAATAGGGATTGGGATGAAAATGGGGTGGGATTGGGCTGGGCATGGGCTGGAAATGGTCTGGGGTTGGGCTGGGAAAAGCGGAAAAGAGAATTTCAAGGAAGTCCAGAGAAGGAAAAAAGGAAACCAGAAAAGGAGAAGGAAATTTTAGGGAAGGGAAAAAGGGAAAAGGGAAAGGGAATTCCAGGGAAGGGAAAAGGGGAAGGCAAAGGGAATTCGGCGCCCAGCTCACCAGGTAGTCGTCGGGGCGGATCCCGAAGAGCTCCCGGAAGTAGCGGAAGGCCACGGGCGCGTAGGTCTTGAAGCGGAAATCGTTGTAGTGGTGGGCGGGGGTCAGGTTGCTGCCCTCGCTGCGGGGACACGGAACGTTCCGGACGGGATCCGCGGGACGGGATCCACGGGATGGGATGGATGGGATGGGATCCACGGGATCCACGGGATGGGATGGATGGGATCCACGGGATGGGATCCATGGGATGGGATGGGATCCATGGGATGGGATGGGATCCATGGCATGGGATGGGATCCATGGGATGGGATGGGATGGGATGGGATGGGATGGGATGGGATGGGATGGGATCCATGGGATGGGATGGGATAGGATCAATGGGATGGGTTCCATGGGATGGGTTCCATGGGATGGGACCCATGGGATGGATGGGATGGGATGGAATGGGATGGGATGGGATGGGATGGGATGGGATGGGATGGGATGGGACTGAAGGGATGGGATCAATGGGATGGGATGGGATCCATGGGATGGGTTTCATGGGATGGGACCCATGGGATGGGATCCATGGGATGGGACCCATGGGATGGGATGGGATGGGATGGGATGGGACTGAAGGGATGGGATCAATGGGATGGGATCAACGGGATGGGATGGGACTGAAGGGATGGGATCAATGGGATGGGATCAACGGGATGGGATGGGTTCCATGGGATGGGACCCATGGGATGGATGGGATGGGACTGAAGGGATGGGATCAATGGGATGGGATGGGTTCCATGGGATTGGACCCATGGGATGGGACCCATGGGATGGGATGGGACTGTAGGGATGGGACATTCCGGAGGCGGGCTGGCCCCGGGGCGCCCACCTGGGGAAGAAGATGCTCTCCACGACGTAGAAGTCCTGCATGAGCACGTCGCGCTCGGGCTTGGTGCTCAGGCTGCCCACGGTGTAGGTGATGCCCAACTGGATGGCGCCCTTCAGCGCCGACGACGTGGTCTGGGAACGGGAACGGGTGACAGCGGGAACGGCGACACGGGAACAACAGCGGGAATGGGAACGGGTGACAGCGGGAACTGGGACACGGGAAAACAGCGGGAACGGGAACGGGGACACGGGAAAACAGCGGGAATGGGAATGGGGACACGGGAAAACAGCGGGAATGGGAACGGGAACGGGTGACAGTGGGGACACGGGAAAACAGTGGGAATGGGAACGGGGACATGGGAACAACAGCGGGAATGGGAACGGGGACACGGGAAAACAGCGGGAATGGGAACGGGGACACGGGAAAACAGTGGGAATGGGAACGGGGACACGGGAACAACAGCGGGAATGGGAACGGGAATGGGTGACAGCGGGAATGGGAACGGGGTGACAGTGGGAATGGGAATGGGGACACGGGAACAACAGCGGGAATGGGAACGGGGTGACAGCGGGAACGGCGACACGGGAAAACAGCGGGAATGGGAACGGGAATGGGAACAGGGACAATGGGGACAATGGGGTTACAGCGGGAACGGGGACACGGGAACAACAGCGGGAATGGGAACGGGGTAATGGGGTGACAGCGGGAACAGGGACACAGGAACAATGGGAAAACAGCGGGAATGGGAACGGGGTAACGGGGTGACAGCGGGAACGGGGACACGGGAACAACAGCGGGAATGGGAACGGGGACAATGGGGACAATGGGGTTACAGCGGGAACGGGGACACGGGAACAACAGGAAAACAGCGGGAATGGGAACGGGAATGGGAACAGGGACAATGGGGACAATGGGGTTACAGCGGGAACAGGGAAACGGGAACAACGGGAACAACAGCGGGAATGGGAACGGGGTGACAGCGGGAAGGGGGACACGGGAACAACGGGAAAACAGCAGGAATGGGAACGGGGACAATGGGGTTACAGCAGGAACAGGGACACAGGAATAACAGCGGGAATGGGAACGGGGACAATGGGGACAATGGGGTGACAGTGGGAACGGGGACACGGGAACAACAGGAAAACAGCGGGAATGGGAATGGGGTAACAGGGTTACAGTGGGAATGGGGAAACGGGAAAAACGGGAAAACAGCGAGAATGGGAATGGGGACAACAGGAAAAATGGGAATAACAGCGGGAATGGGAATGGGGCTAACAGGGTTACAGCGGGAACGGGAAAATGGGAACAACAGGGAAACAGCGGGAATGGGCACAACAGGGACAACGGGGTTACAGCGGGAATGGGAACGGAGGGGATTACAGCAGGAATGGGAATGGGAATGGGCTGGGAATGGGAATGGAATGGGAATGGGACTGGACAAGGGTTACAGCAGGAATGGGAATGGGAACAATGGGATTGCAGTAGGAATGGGGCTGGGAACGGGAATTACAGCAAGAGTGGGAACTACAGTGGGAATGGGGCTGGGAATGGCCGGGGTGCAGCAGGAACAGGAAAAACAGGATGGGAATGGGAGAGATTTGATGGGAATGGTAACGGGAGCTCAGTGGGAATTCAGTGGGAATGGGAACTCAGTGGGAATGGGAAGGATCCAACAGGAACAGACAGAATTCAGTGGGAACAGGAGGAATTCAATGGCAATTAAAATCGGAAAAAAGCCCCAAAAATTCCCTTCTTCTGTCACTTCCGTCGTTTCCATGGAATCTCTTCTCATTCCCACAGCAATCCTGGGCAAAATTCCTTGGGAAAAGGGAATAAAAAGTGGGAATTTACCTTTTTGTAGGTGGTCTCCCCTGTGGAATCCACTCCTCTGTGGCCTTTCCGGATGGTTTGGGATCCTCCCGGCATCTTGGGAAAAGAAAAAATGGGAAGAGAGAGAAAAATGAGAAAATTTTATTTCTTCCAGGATTTTTCCCATCCAAAACCTCCTGGAAAAGTTTGGTTTTATTCCTGGAATCCATGGAAAGCTAGGCTGGGTTTCCCCCCATGGTAATTCCAAGGTTCCAGAAGGAATTTTAGGAAAGCTGAGAATCCAAATCCGGTGATTCCTGGCCCAGGGATCCAAGGATTCATCCAGGAGTTGTAAAATTGAATTTTTCCAAGGATTTTGGAGGTGGTTCCAGGATAAATGTGGGTTTTGGAGCAGGAATTCCCTTGGGAAGGGTAAATCCCCAAAATTCCCATGGGAGAAGCTGCCAGGGTCAGGCAGGCTTGCATAAAAGAGCAGGAAAAGCTGGAATTTGGGAATTTTCCAGGCTGGAACTCACCTCAGGAGTCAGGGATTTCTTGAAGGTGTTGGATCCTGCCAAAAGAAAGGGAAAATCCACGCTCAGAGAGGATCGATCCCAGGAAAGCAGGGGAAAATCCCAGCAAAACCCCAGGAAAAATCCCACAAAAACTGGGAAAAACCCTACAAAACACAAAAACTGAATTATCCCGCCTGCATAAGCTGCTCTCCTGGGGTTCCTGACTGCAAATTCCCAAAAAACCCCACGGATGCAGAGCCAGAAAATCAGGGATCAGGCCACAGATCCTTCCAGGGAAAACCGAGGAGCAGGGAACTCTTTCCCAGATGGAATCTCCATGGACCTGGGCCCAAAACGTAAGGTGGAAAAGGAGATTTGGAGCTGGAAAAAGTGGGATAAAGGGCTGGATTCCCCCAGGAACCCCGCCAAGTTCAGGAAAAGGCAGGAAAAGGAAAAACGCCGGCTCTAAAAGCCAAAAGTTTGCTTTTTTATCCCAGAAAAAAGGCTCCAAGCCAGCGAATTCCTGATTTTTCTTTTCCAGCCCTTTCCCTGGCTGCTTTTCCCGCTGAGCCAGACAAACCCCGCGGGTCTGCTGCCCATTCCCGGCTCTTCCCGGGGTTTTTCTGGGAATTCGGGATCCCCGCGAGCCCTGCCCACCCCCGTGAGTCACCGGACGGGAACGGGAATCGGATTTCCCTGGCACCAACAAACTTCTCCCTCCCCGCCCCAGTCCCACTCTGCTTTTCCTTTTTTTTTGGGAATTTCGGGCCTCTGGAGTGCCCCCCGTGCGTTCCCGGGTTTTCCACAGGGAAAGGGAAGCTCGGAATTCGGATTTTCCAGGGAAAATCTGGGCCCTGCCACCCCCCACGGCACCTCAGACACCCCCAGATCCCCCAAAATTCCCTCAGGAAGCTCAAGCCCCCTCCCCAAAAAAGTTCCCCCACAAAATAACCCCATAAAGACCCCCAAAACTCCCCCTCAGCCCCACAGTTCTACACCCCCCAAAAAACCATAAAGACCCCCAAAAATCCCCCTCAGCCCCACAGTTCTACACCCCCCAAAAAACCATAAAGACCCCCAGAAATCCCCCTCAGCCCCACAGTTCTACACCCCCAAAAGAGACCCCCAAAACCCCCTCAGTCTCCCAGCCATAACCACCCACAACCCCAAAGACCCCCCAAAAAACCCCTCACGACCCCAGACCCCTCATAACCCCCAAATCCCCCTCAGAACACCTCAAATCAACTTCATAACCCCCAAATCCTCCTCAAAACCCCCAAATCTCCCTCATAACCCGCCACATCCCCCTCATTACACCCATATCCCCCCATAACCCCCCAAATCTCCCTCAGAACACCTCAAATCCCCCAAATCCCCCAATAACCCCCACCCAGACCCCTCATAACCCCTCAAATCCTCTTCATAATCCCCAAATCCCCCTCATTACACCCATATCCCCCCATAACCCCCCAAATCTCCCTCATAACCCCCAAATCCCCCTCATAACCCCCAAATCCCCCAATAACCCCCACCCAGACCCCTCATAACCCCTCAAATCCTCTTCATAATCCCCAAATCCCCCTCATTACACCCATATCCCCCCATAACCCCCCAAATCTCCCTCAGAACCCCTCAAATCCCCCTCATAACCCCCAGATCCCCCAATAACCCCCATACCCCTCATAACCCCTCAGATCATCTTCATAATCCCCAAATCCCCCTCATAAACCCCCAAATCCCCCTCAAAACCCCCCAGACCCCTCATTACCACCCAAATGCGCCCCAGAACCCCTCCAAGCCTCCTCATTACCCCCAAATCCCCCTCAAAACACCTCAAATCCCCCTCACGACCCCCCAAGAGCCCCCCTCAGCCCCCCACGCCCTCAGAGCCCCCTCGCCCCCGCGCTCCCCGCGCATGCCCCGGCGCCCCCAGAGCCGCCCAGGCCCCTCCCCGGGCCCCGGCCCCCGCTCCGGGCCCCGTTCCCGGCCGGTACCGCCGGGGCCGCCACCGCTGCCGCCGGGCTCGGGCCCCGCCGCCGCCATCTTGGAGCGCGCGCTGCGCCCCCGCCCGCCGCGCCCGGCCCCGCCCCCGCCCCGCGGGCCCCGCCCCTTTCCGCGCAGACCACGCCCCCCGCCCATTGACAAGGCTTTGTGTGCGGGCACGGACACGCCCACCCGCGGCGAGGCCACGCCCCTCGCGGCTAAACCACGCCTCTGCTCCCTCTCGGCGCGAAACCACGCCCCCTCCGCGCTGAGCGCCGCCAATCAGGCGCGGCCACGCCCCTTTCTGTGCTAAACCCCGCCCCCCGCGGCGCGCCCCACGCGGCCGCGGGCGGTGTGGGGGGGAGCGGGGGCCACGCGGGCGGGCCCGCACGGCGCATGCGCAGCTCGGGGCCCCGCTGGGTCGCGTGGCGGGCGGCGCGTGGGTCGGGGTGACGTCACATGTTGAATGACGTCACCGTTCTGCACCGCACTCCCAGTCAGTGACGTCACGGGAACACACCCCCCGTCCTGTGACGTCACAACGGAGGCTCTTGCACCTCTGCCCTATGACGTCACAGAGCTCCGGCCCTGCCTGTGACGTCACAGCTCACCCGCCCCGTGACATCAGCGCACCCATGGCGTCACCACACATCTGATGCCACCATGCGCATAGCATCGTCACTCCCATGACGTCACCGCACACGCGAGGCAATCGCACCCATGACGTCACAGCGCGCGTTACGGTTTCCGCCCATGGCGCGTGACGTCACTCCGCCCGCTGCGCCGGAGCCGGCCGGTGACGTCACGATCGATGTTTCGGCGCTCGGCCGCGCGGGCGGGCGGCAGGCGGCGCGCGGATCGCCGAGATGAGCCTGGCCGAGGGCCGCGCCCCGCGGCGCACGGCGGGGAACCGGCTCCCGGGGCTGCTGCTGGCGCACGACGACGACGAGTTCTACCAGACCACCTACGGCGGCTTCAACGAGGCACCGAGCGGCGCCGGGCGGGAGCGCAGCGCGGGAAACGGCAGCGCAGCGGGGGAGGGCCGGGGGCACCGGGACCGGGGAGCGGCGGGGATGGGGCAGGGAACCGGGAATGGGCACCGGGAATGGGGATCCGGGAATGGGAACCGGGAATGGGGCAGGGAACCGGGAATGGGCACCGGGGATGGGCACCGGGACGGGGGAGGGCCGGGGATGGGCACCGGGAATGGGGCAGGGAACCGGGAATGGGCACCGGGAATGGGAACCGGGAATGGGCACCGGGAATGGGGAACCGGGGATGGGGCAGGGAACCGGGAATGGGCACCGGGAATGGGCACCGGGGATGGGGAGGGCCGGGGATGGGCACCGGGAATGGGAACCGGGAATGGGGCAGGGAACGGGAATGGGCACCGGGAATGGGCACCGGGACGGGGGAGGGAACCGGGAATGGGCACCGGAAACCAGGAATGGGCACCAGGAATGGGGCACTGGGAATGGGCACCGGAATGGGGACACCGGAAAAGAGCACCGGGAATGGGGAACTGGGAGTGGGGAACTGGGAATGGGCACCGGGAATGGGGCACCGGGAATGGGCACCGGGAATGGGCACCGGGAATGGGGAACCGGGGATGGGCACCGGGAATGGGCACCGGGAATGGGGCTGTCCTGAGAACGGGGGGGTGTTCAGGGAATGGGGCTGTCCCCATTCCTGATGTTCCCACATTCCCAATGTTCCCTGTCCCAGGAGCCCCGGGACAGTGGGGACCAGGGGCAGCACTCAGCGGGATCCCACAGTTCCCACTCCCACATTCCCAACATTCCCAATATTCCCAATATTGCCACATTCCCGATGTTCCCTGGGTGGGATTCCGGAGTTCCCAGTCCCACATTCCCAACATTCCCACATTCCCAGGAATCCGGGGACGACGAGTACCGCGGGGAGCACTCGCTGGGGTTCCCTGGCTCCCAACATTCCCAACATTCCCACATTCCCAGGAATCCGGGGATGACGAGTACCGCGGGGAGCACTCGCTGGGGTTCCCTGGCTCCCAACATTCCCAACATTCCCACATTCCCAGGAATCCGGGGATGACGAGTACCGCGGGGAGCACTCGCTGGGGTTCCCTGGTTCCCAACATTCCCACATTCCCACATTCCCAACATTCCCAACATTCCCACATTCCCAGGAATCCGGGGACGACGAGTACCGCGGGGAGCACTCACTGGGGTTCCCTGGTTCCCAGTTTTATTTTCCCACATTCCCACATTCCCACATTCCCAACATTCCCACATTCCCAGGAATCCGGGGACGACGAGTACCGCGGGGAGCACTCGCTGGGGTTCCCTGGCTCCCAACATTCCCACATTCCCAACATTCCCACATTCCCAGGAATCCGGGGACGACGAGTACCGCGGGGAGCACTCGCTGGGGTTCCCTGGCTCCCAACATTCCCACATTCCCAACATTCCCACCATTCCCACATTCCCAGGAATCCGGGGATGACGAGTACCGCGGGGAGCACTCACTGGGGTTCCATGGTTCCCAACATTCCCACATTCCCACATTCCCAACATTCCCACATTCCCAGGAATCCGGGGATGACGAGTACCGCGGGGAGCACTCGCTGGGGTTCCCTGGTTCCCAGTTTTATTTTCCCACATTCCCACATTCCCAACATTCCCACCATTCCCACATTCCCAGGAATCCGGGGACGACGAGTACCGCGGGGAGCACTCGGACAGCGATGACGAGGTGGACTCGGACTTCGACATCGACGAGGGCGACGAGCCGGGCTCGGAGCAGGACGAGGCCGAGCCCCGGCGCCGCCGCCGCGTGCTCACCAAGGCCTACCGGGTAGCGAGCCCCGCCCGGCCCTTTTGGGGCCAAAACCCCAAATCCCCAAAGTCCGGCGCCTTCAAAGCCGCTCCGCCCCGCAGGAGCCGCTCAGGAGCCTCCGGGCCAGGAAGGCGGAGGGGCCGCGGGCAGCGAGCCAGAGGGGCCGGGAGGTGAAACCCCCGGCCCTGGAGCTGCAGGAGGATGGGGCAGACAGTGAGTGGGGGTGGGATGGGGTGGGGATGGTGGGAATGGGGTGGGGATGGTGGGAATGGGGTGGGATGGGGTGGGGATGGTGGGAATGGGGTTGGAATGGGGTGGGAGTGGGGTGGGATGGGGTGGGGATGGACAGGATGGGGTTGGAATGGGGTGGGAGGGGGTGGGAATGGGGTGGGATGGGTGGGGATGGACGGGATGGGGTTGGAATGGGGTGGGATGGGGTGGGGATGCTGGGAATGGGGTGGGATGTGGTGGGAGTGTGGTGGGATGGGGTGGAAATGGGGTGGGGATGGTGGGAATGGGGTTGGAATGGGGTGGGGATGGTGGGAATGGGTTGGGATGGGGTGGGGATGGTTGGAATGGGGTGGGGATGGTGGGAATGGGGTGGGAGTGGGTGGGATGGGGTGGGGATGGACGGGATGGGGTTGGAATGGGGTGGGATAGGGTGGGAATGGGGTGGGATGGGTGGGGATGGACGGGATGGGTGCTCCAGGGGTTGGGAATGCGATCCCAGGAGAGTGCCCCTGGTTCTCCAAGGGCTGGGCATGGGATCCCTGGTGCTGGGATGGATCCCGGTGCCAGGATGGGATCCCTGGTGCTGGGATGGATCCCAGTGCTCTGGGCCAGGATCCCAGGAGTTGGGTTGGATCCTGGTGCTGGGATGGGATCCCGGAGCTGGGATGGATCCCTGAGCTGGGATGGATCCCTGAGCTGGGCTGGATCCCAGAGCCGGGATGGGATCCCAGGGGCTGGGATGGGATCCCTGAGCTGGGCTGGATCCCAGTGCCAGGATGGGATCCCGGAGCTGGGCCGGATCCCTGAGCTGGGCTGGATCCTGGAGCTGGGCTGGATCCCAGTGCCAGGAGGGATCCCGGAGCTGGGCTGGATCCCAGGGGCTGGGATGGGATCCCGGAGCTGGGCTGGATCCCAGTGCCAGGATGGGATCCCAGGGGCTGGGATGGGATCCCTGAGCTGGGCTGGATCCCAGGGGCTGGGATGGGATCCCTGAGCTGGGCTGGATCCCTGAGCTGGGCTGGATCGCAGTGCCAGGAGGGATCCCAGTGCCAGGAGGGATCCCGGAGCTGGGCTGGATCCCTGAGCTGGGCTGGATCCCAGTGCCAGGAGGGATCCCGGAGCTGGGCTGGATCCCTGAGCTGGGCTAGATCCCGGAGCTGGGCTGGATCCCGGAGCTGGGCTGGATCCCAGTGCCAGGATGGGATCCCTGAGCTGGGATGGGGTTCCAGGGGCTGGGATGGGATCCCGGAGCTGGGCCGGATCCCAGTGCCAGGAGGGATCCCAGTGCCAGGATGGGATCTCCAGTGCTGGGATGGGATCCCAGTGCCAGGATGGGATCCCGGAGCTGGGATGGGATCCCAGTGCCAGGATGGGATCCCGGAGCTGGGATGGGATCCCAGTGCCGGGATGGATCCCAGTGCCAGGAGCGATCCCGGAGCTCCCGTGCCCGCAGGCCGGAAGCACATGCGGCAGTCCACCACGGAGCACACGCGGCAGACATTCCTGCGGCTGCAGGAGCGCCAGGTGCAGTCCAAGAGGAAAAAGGGAGGCACCAGCCACGAGCGGCCCCTGACCCAGGAGGAGCTGCTGGAGGAGGCCAAGATCACCGAGGAGATCAACCTGCGCTCCCTGGGTGAGGGGTACTGGGACTGGGATACTGGGACTGGGATACTGGGGCTGGGATACTGGGACTGGGACTGGGATACTGGGACTGGGATACTGGGGCTGGGATACTGGGACTGGGATACTGGGACTGGGACTGGGATACTGGGGCTGGGATACTGGGGCTGGGACTGGGATACTGGGACTGGGACTGCCCTGTTCCCTGCCCCGCTCCTGATCCCGTTCCCTGCCCTGTTCCCTGCCCCGCTCCTGATCCCGTTCCCTGCCCTGTTCCCTGCCCTGTCCCATTCCCTGTCCCATTCCCTGATCCCATTCCCTGCCCCGTTCCCTGCCCTGTTCCCTGCCCCATTCCCTGCCCCCTTCCCTGATCCCATTCCCTGATCCCATTCCCTGATCCCATTCCCTGCCCCATTCCCTGCCCCCTTCCCTGATCCCATTCCCTGATCCCATTCCCTGATCCCATTCCCTGCCCCATTCCCTGCCCCATTCCCTGCCTGCTCCCTGCCCCATTCCCTGCCCCATTCCCTGATCCCATTCCCTGCCCCATTCCCTGCCCCATTCCCTGATCCCATTCCCTGTCCCATTCCCTGTCCCATTCCCTGCCCCATTCCTGATCCCATTCCCTGCCCCGTTCCCTGCCCCGTTCCCTGATCCCATTCCCTGCCCTGTCCCATTCCCTGATCCCATTCCCTGCCCCATTCACTGCCCCATTCCCTGATCCCATTCCCTGATCCCATTCCCTGTCCCATTCCCTGCCCCATTCCTGATCCCATTCCCTGCCCCGTTCCCTGCCCCGTTCCCTGATCCCATTCCCTGCCCTGTCCCATTCCCTGATCCCATTCCCTGCCCCATTCACTGCCCCATTCCCTGATCCCATTCCCTGATCCCATTCCCTGATCCCATTCCCTGTCCCATTCACTGCCCCATTCCCTGATCCCATTCCCTGTCCCATTCCCTGCCCCGCTCCTGACCCCGCTCCCCGCCCCAGAGAACTACGAGCGGCTGGAGGCGGACAAGAAGAAGCAGGTGCAGAAGAAGAGGAAGATCGTGGGCCCCGTGATCCGCTACTGGTCCCTGACCATGCCCCTCCTGCCCGAGCCCGGCCGCGACGACCCCGTGGACGTCGAGGGGTGAGTGGCACCAGAACCCCAAAGCCCAGCCTGGAGCCTCCCCTGGAGCAGCCCCGGAGGGGCTGGGCAGAGCTCCCAAATCCCCAAATTCCACTTTGGGTGGGTGGATTTGGGCCCTGAATCCCAGCCTGGAGCCTTCCCTTGGCTTTGTCCCACTTGGGGAGGGGGAAAGCACTTTGGAGCCCCAAATCCCGCTGGAAAAGCATTTCCTGAGCACCACCTTGGAACCCCCAAACCGCACAGGAGGAACAGCTCAGGTGGCAGGCTTGAGGCCCCGAATCCCATGGGAGCCACAGTTCCTGGGCACCACCACAAACCCCAAATCCCCCATGGGAATCAGCTTTTGAGGCCCCAAATCCCATGGGAGCCACCGTTCCTGGGCACCACCACAAACCCCAAATCCCCCATTGGAGCTGCAGTTTTTGAGGCCCCAAATCCCGTGGCAGTCTCAGTTTTTGGGCGCCACCATGAACCCCAAATCCCCCGTTGGAGCCGCAGTTTTTGAGACCCCAAATCCCGTAGCAGTCTCGGTTTTTGGGCACCACCACAACTCCCAAATCCCCCATTGGAGCCGCAGTTTTTGAGGCCCCAAACCCCATGTCAGTCTCAGTTTTTGGGCGCCACCACAACTCCCAAATCCCCCATTGGAGCCGCAGTTTTTGAGACCCCAAATCCCGTAGCAGTCTCGGTTTTTGGGCGCCACCACAAACCCCAAATCCCCTGTTGGAGCCGCAGTTTTTGAGGCCCCAAATCCCGTGGGAGTTGCAGTTTTTGGGCACCGCCACAAACCCCAAATCCCCCATTGGAGCCGCAGCTCCCGAGCCCCCGAACCCCTCTGGGCTCAGAGCTTTGCGCCGCCCCGGCCCCGCGGTTCCCCCCATGCCGGTCCCGGTGCCGTTGCAGGCTGGACCCCGAGGCGCAGCCCGGCGCCGCCGCGGCGCCGCCGTCGCCGGGGAAGTGCTCGCGCACCTTCATCTCCTTCAGCGACGACGCCACCTTCGAGCGCTGCTTCCCGCGGGCCAAGGCGCCGCGGCTGCCGGTGCGGGAGCTGTGCCCCGTCACCCACAAGCCGGCCCTGTACCGCGACCCCATCACCGACATCCCCTACTCCAACGCCCGCGCCTTCCGCATCATCCGCGAGGCCTACCGCAAGTACGTCACCGCGCACGGGCTGCCCAGCGCCGCCGCCGCCGCCGCCGCCGCGCCCGCCGACGGCCCCGCCGCGCGGCCCGGCCGGCAGAAGATCGTCATCAAGCAGAGCGTCGCCAGCGCCTGAGATTTGGGCTGTGGGGCGTGGGGTGTGGGAGTGTTCCTCACAAAATGGCAGAAAATTGTCATCAAGCAGAGTGTGCTCAGTGCCTGAGATTTGGGATTTGGGATTTGGGGTGTGGGAGTGTTCCTCCCAAAATTGTCATCAAACAGAACGTGCTCAGTGCCTGAGATTTGGGGTGTGGGGTGTGGGGTGTGGGAGTGTTCCTCACAAAATGGCAGAAAATCGTCATCAAACAGAGTGTGCTCGGTGCCTGAGATTTGGGGTGTGGGATTTGGGGTGTGGGAGTGTTCCTCACAAAATGGCAGAAAATCGTCATCAAGCAGAGTGTGCTCGGTGCCTGAGATTTGGGGTGTGGGATTTGGGGTATGGGAGTGTTCCTCCCAAAATCGTCATCAAACAGAGTGTGCTCAGTGCCTGAGATTTGGGGTGTGGGGTGTGGGAGACTGGAGAGTCCTTCCCAAAATCGTCATCAAACACGACGTGCTCAGTGCCTGAGATTTGGGGTGTGGGGCGTGGGGTGTGGGAGTGTTCCTCACAAAATGGCAGAAAATTGTCATCAAACAGAGTGTGCTCAGTGCCTGAGATTTGGGATTTGGGATTTGGGATTTGGGGTATGGGAGTGTTCCTCCCAAAATCGTCATCAAACAGTGTCCCCAGCCTGAGATTTGGGGTTTGGGGTGTGGGGTACCAGAGAGTCCTTCCCAAAATCGTCATCAAACACGACGTGCTCAGTGACTGAGATTTGGGGTTTGGGGTGTGGGGTACCGGAGAGTCCTTCCCAAAATGGCAGAGAATCGTCATCAAGCAGAGCGTGCTCAGTGCCTGAGATTTTGGGTTTGGGATTTGGGATTTGGGTTGTGGGAGAGTCCTTCCCAAAATGGCAGAAGATTGTCAAGCAGAGTGTTCCCAGTGCCTGGGATTTCAGATTTGGGGTATTGGGGTATGGGAGTGTCTTTCCCAAAATAGCAGAGAATTGTCATCAAACAGTGTCCTCAGTGCCTGAGATTTGGGATTTGGGATTTGGGAATGTCCCTCCCAAAATCATCATCAGAGCATTCCCAGTGCCTGAGATTTGGGGTTTGGGGTGTGGGAGCGTTCCTCCCAAAATCGTCATCAGGCAGAGCATCCCCAGCCTGAGATCCCGGATTTGGGGTTTGGATGTCGGGATTTTGGCGTTGACAGCGGTGAGGGTTTTGTTGAGGGGCTCCATCCCAGAGCAGCAGAAAATCTTCCTCAGCAAAGTGTCGGCACTGCCCGGAATCCTGGGATTTTGGGATACTGGGGTGTTGGGATTTGGGATTTAGGGATGTGGGATCACCTGGAGGGATGTTGTTTTGGGGTCACTGCTCAAAAGGTGTTGGAGGAGGGAATAAAGATGATTTGGGGGTTGGTTTGTGTGAGGTGGTGGGAGATCCTACAAAAATTCGGGGTGGGAGCCCCTTTCTTCAGGATACAATAAATAAAGTAGCTTGCAGAGCCCTTTCCCAGAAATCCTATAAAAAATAGGGAGTGAGAGCACCTTTTTGTAGGAAATTCTACAGAAAATACAGGCTGGGAACCCTTTTTCCAAGAAATCCTACAATAAACAAGGTTCACAAACCCATTATTTTCCACACGGTCCCACCATAATGTGGGATTCCTTTCACCAGAGAAGCCTAAAATAAACTTCATGGGATTCTCTTTTCCAGAAAACCCTACAAAATTAATTCCTAGCTCCCCCAAACCCCCTCCACCCCCCGAATTCGGGGCTTGTGGGGCCAAAACCTCCTTGAGCTTTGTGGGGTTTATGGAATTTGGGAAGGATCCGCTCTCCTTTGTGCCCCTGGCTGTTTTTGGGGTCGGAGCTTTGTGGGGTTTATGGAATTTGGGAAGGATCCGCTCTCCTTTGTGCCCCTGGCTGTTTTTGGGGTCGGAGCTTTGTGGGGTTTATGGAATTTGGGAAGGATCCGCTCTCCTTTGTGCCCCTGGCTGTTTTTGGGGTCGGAGCTTTGTGGGGTTTATGGAATTTGGGGAGGATCCGCTCTGCCGTGTTCCCCTGGCTGTTTTTGGGGTCGGAGCTTTGTGGGGTTTATGGAATTTGGGGAGGATCTGCTCTGCCGTGTTCCCCTGGCTGTTTTTGGGGTCGGAGCTTTGTGGGGTTTATGGAATTTGGGGAGGATCTGCTCTGCCGTGTTCCCCTGGCTGTTTTTGGGGTCGGAGCTTTGTGGGGTTTATGGAATTTGGGAAGGATCCGCTCTGCCGTGTTCCCCTGGCTGTTTTTGGGGTCGGAGCTTTGTGGGGTTTATGGAATTTGGGGAGGATCCGCTCTGCCGTGTTCCCCTGGCTGTTTTTGGGGTCGGAGCTTTGTGGGGTTTATGGAATTTGGGGAGGATCTGCTCTGCCGTGTTCCCCTGGCTGTTTTTGGGGTGGGAGCCCTGTGGGATCTGTAGGATCGGGGAGGATCCGCTCTGCCCTGTTCCCCTGGCTGTTTTTGGGGTCGGCGGGGCCGGGGCGGGGCCCCCCGTTCCCGATAAGGGCCGGGCGGCGGATCCGCCCCTCCGGCCCCAGGAAAGCGCTGATCTCATGCCCCGCGCGGCCCCGCAGCTTTGGGATCGCCTTTGGGATCGGCCCCGGGGCTCCGGGATCGCCTTTAGGATCCCCCCCGGCTTTCGGATCGGCCGCGGGATCGGCCCCAGGTACGGCCCCGTTGTCCCCGCGTTGTCCCCGCGCTGTCCCCGCGTTGTCCCCGCGCTGTCCCCGCGCTGTCCCCGCTGTCACCTCCCCCTCCCCCACAGGGATTTTGGGGTCTGGGGGTCCCGGAGCCGCTTCCCAAAGGAATTCCCCCTTCCCAAAGGAATTCCCCCGCTCCGACGGGGGTGGGCCGGGCAGGTGCGTCCCCACCGCCGCCCCGGGGACAGCGGGGGTCGCGACATTTGGGGACGCGCGGCTCGTCCCCGCTGTCACCCGCGGCGGGGTGTGACCCTGGCAGGTGACAAAGGTTGGGGACAACTTCTGGGGACGCTCCTGGGGTGCGCTCGGTGTCCCCAAGCGCTGATCCCTGCTCAGCGGCGGCACGGAGGGGTCCCCCCGTGTCCAGGGTGTCCCCACGGTGCCACCCCGGTGTCCCCCCGGTGTCCCCACGGTGCCACCCCGGTGTCCTCCCGCTGTCCTCCCGCGTTCCCCACGGTGCCACCCCGCTGTCCCCACCGGTGCCTCGCTGCTGTCCCCACGTTGTCCCCTGCTGTCCCCACGGTGCCACCCCGGTGTCCCCCCGCTGTCCCCGGTGTCCCCCCGCTGTCCCCGCTGTCCCCGCTGTCCCCCCGCTGTCCCCGCTGTCCCCCCGCTGTCCCCGCTGTCCCCGCTGTCCCCCCGCTGTCCCCACGTTGTCCCCTGCTGTCCCCACTGCTGCCACCCCGCTGTCCCCGCTGTCCCCAATGCTGTCCCCCCGCTGTCCCCCCGCTGTCCCCCCGGTGCCACCCCGCTGTCGCAGGTCCCCGCGGCCATGACGCCGTACCGGCAGGAGCTGGAGAAGTACCGCGACATCGACGAGGACAAGATCCTGCAGGAGCTGTCCCCGGAGGAGCTGGCGCAGCTGGACGCCGAGCTGGCCGAGATGGACCCCGAGGTGGGCGCGGGCCGGGGGCGCGGGGTCCCCGCGGGCGGCACGGGGTGACGGCGCGGTGCCTCCTGCCCCAGAACGTGCTGCTGCCCGCGGGGCTGCGCCAGCGCGACCAGACCCGCAAGAGCCCCACGGGGCCCCTGGACCGCGAGGCGCTCCTGCAGCACCTGGAGCGGCAGGCGCTGGAGGCCGAGGAGCGCCAGGACCTCGTGCCCTTCACCGGCGAGAAAAAAGGTCTGGGGACAGCGGGGACAGCGTGGGGACAGCGTGGGGATGGGCTGGGGACAGCGGGGACAGCATGGGGACAGCGGGGACAGCGTGGGGACAGCGTGGGGATGGGCTGGGGACAGTGGGGACAGCGGGGACAGCGTGGGGACAGCGTGGGGATGGGCTGGGGACAGCGGGGACAGCGTGGGGACAGCGTGGGGATGGGCTGGGGACAGCGGGGACAGTGTGGGGACAGCGGGGACAGCGTGGGGACAGCGTGGGGATGGGCTGGGGACAGCGTGGGGACAGCAGGGACAGCGGGGACAGCGTGGGGATGGGCTGGGGACAGCAGGGACAGCGCGGGGACAGCAGGGACAGCGTGGGGACAGCGTGGGGACAGCGGGGACAGCGTGGGGATGGGCTGGGGACAGCAGGGACAGTGGGGGGACAGCGTGGGGACGAGCTGGGGATACCGAGGGGACAGCGTGGGGACAGTGTGGGGATGGGCTGGGCACAGTCTGGGGACAGCGTGGGGACACCCAGGGGACCGGGCCCCCAGGCTCGGGTATATTTAGCTCGGCCTCGCCAGCGGCTCGGGTGTCCTGGGCGAGCTGGGCCCCCGCCAGCCCCGGGCACGGCCACCAGCCCTGGCAGTGTCACCCCCAGGGACAGCAGTGCCAGCCCGGGATGGTCACAACCCAGGGACAGCAGTGCCAGCCTCAGGGAGGCCGCCCCGATGATGCCACCTGAAGCTGTTTGTCCCCGTGTCCCCTGTCCCCAGGGAAGCTGTTTGTCCCCATGCCCAGTGTCCCCATGTCCTCGAGTTCCCTGTGACCTGTCCCTGTCCCCAGGGAAGGTCCCCGTGTCCCCAAGCTCCCCGTCCCTGTCCCCAGGGAAGCTGTCGGTGTCCCCGTGTCCCCAAGCTCCCTGTGACCTGTCCCTGTCCCCAGGGAAGCTGTCGGTGTCCCCGTGTCCCCAAGCTCCCCGTCCCTGTCCCCAGGGAAGGTCCCCGTGTCCCCAAGCTCCCCGTCCCTGTCCTCAGGGAAGCTGTCGGTGTCCCCGTGTCCCCAAGCTCCCCGTCCCTGTCCCCAGGGAAGCCGCTGGTGTCCCCGTGTCCCCAAGCTCCCCGTCCCTGTCCCCAGGGAAGGTCCCCGTGTCCCCAAGCTCCCCGTCCCTGTCCCCAGGGAAGCTGTCGGTGTCCCCGTGTCCCCAAGCTCCCTGTCCCTGTCCCCAGGGAAGCCGTTTGTCCCCAAGGCGGCGGGGCCGGCGCTGCCGCGCGAGGAGCAGGTGACGCTGGAGCCGGAGCTGGAGGAGGCGCTGGCCAACGCCACCGAGGCTGAGATGTGCGACATCGCCGGTGCGTGGGGACGGCGGGACGGGATGGGATGGGAATGGGAATGGGATGGGAATGGGATGGGAATGGGATGGGAATGGGATGGGACCAGGAGCGGGATGGGAATGGGATCGGGATTGGGAATGGGGACATGGATGGGGTTAGAATGGGGGTGGGATTTCTAAAGGATGGGATGAGATGGGGTTGGGATGGGATTTCCATGGGATTGGGATGGGATGGGATCTCCATGGCATTCCCATGGGATGGGAACGAGGCCGGACTCTGCGCAGGCCGGGATCCCCGCGGGGCCGGGAGCGGCACCAGGAAGGGCCTTGGCCGAGGGTAACGCTGTCCCCGAGGGGCTGCGCGTGTCACACGGCGTCACACGGTGTCACTCGGTGTCATACAGTGTCACACGTCACCCGGGAGGGACACCGAGCACAGCCCAGCACGGCCCAGCTGTCCTCGTGTCACTGTCACACACCCGAGTGTCACACACCTGAGTGTCACACGGTGTCACCCGGGAGGGACACCGAGCACAGCACAGCACAGCTGTCCTCGTGTCACTGTCACACACCCCAGTGTCACACACCTGAGTGTCACACAGTGTCACCTGGGAGGGACACCGAGCACAGCCCAGCACAGCTGTCCTCGTGTCACTGTCACACACCCCAGTGTCACACACCTGAGTGTCACACGGTGTCACCCGGGAGGGACACCGAGCACAGCACAGCACAGCTGTCCTCGTGTCACTGTCACACACCCCAGTGTCCCACACATTGTCCCACAGTGTCACACTCTGTCCCCCCTCACCCTCTGTGTCCCCTCAGTTAAAGTGGCTCCATCCCCACCTTTGGCTCCCAGTGCCACCCCCCTGGGGGGACAGCGGGGTCCCCGTGTCCCCCTGATGTCCCCTGATGTCCCCTGATGTCCCCGTGTCCCCGCAGCCATCCTGGGCATGTACACGCTGATGAGTAACAAGCAGTACTACGATGCCATCTGCAGCGGGAACATCTGCAACACCGAGGGCATCAACAGTGAGTGACAGGGGACAGGGACAGGGAGTGACAGGGGACAGGGAGTGACAGGGGACAGGGAGTGACAGGGGACAGGGACAGGGAGTGACAGGGGACAGGGAATCCACAGTGGGTGACACAAGGACAGAGGGACAAGCGCCTCCACGGGGTGACTGGGGCAGCATTTGGGGACCAAACTCGTGTTTCCCCGTGTCCTGAGCACTGTCCCCATGTCCCCACGCCGTCCCCACGCCGTCCCCATGTCCCCACGCTGTCCCCATGTCCCCACGCTGTCCCCACACCATCTCCATGCTGTCCCCATGTCCCCACGCCATCCCCATGTCCCCACACTGTCCCCATGTCCCCACGCCGTCCCCACGCCGTCCCCATGCTGTCCCCATGTCCCGACGCTGTCCCCACGCTGTCCTCATGTCCCCACGCTGTCCCCACACCATCTCCATGCTGTCCCAATGTCCCCACGCTGTCCCCATGTCCCTGAGCGCTGTCCCCATGTCCCCACGCCGTCCCCACGTCCCCATGCTGTCCCCACGCTGTCCCCATGCCATCCCCATGTCCCTGAGCGCTGTCCCCACGCTGTCCCCACGCCGTCCCCACGCCATCTCCATGCTGTCCCCATGTCCCTACGCCGTCCCCATGTCCCCATGCTGTCCCCATGTCCCCACGCTGTCCCCACGCTGTCCCCATGTCCCCACGCTGTCCCCACGCCGTCCCCATGTCCCCACGCCGTCCCCACGCCGTCCCCACGCCGTCCCCGCGCTGCCCAGGCGTGGTGCAGCCGGACCGGTACCGCCCGGTGCCGGACGAGCCCCCGAACCCCACGGACGTGGCCGAGACGCTGCGGCGGCTGCAGGACAACGACCCCGAGCTGCAGGACGTCAACCTCAACAACATCAAGGTGACACCGCGCTGCCGCCGTGTCCCCACGTCCCCATGGTCCCCAGGGCCAGCACCCGAGGCTGGTCCCTGTCCCCGGCGTGTCCCCGAGGTGCCAGCCCCAGCCGGGTGACGCCGTGTCCCCACCCGTCCCCAGGACATCCCCGTGGCCACGCTCGAGGCCATCTGCGAGGCCATCAAGACCAACACGCACGTGCGCAGCCTCAGCCTGGTGGCCACGCGCAGCAACGACCTGGTGGCCAACGTGAGTCCCCCCCCCAATGTCCCCAAATGTCCCCGCGCCTGCCCGCCCACGCCCGGGACACCGGGGGGGCTGTCCCCACCGTGCCACCGCGGTGCCACCCTGGTGCCACCGCGGTGTCCCCAGGCGGTGGCCGAGATGCTGGAGCAGAACCGGAGCCTGCAGAGCCTCAACCTCGAGTCCAACTTCATCACCAGCGCGGGCATGCTGCGGCTGCTGGCCGCCATCGGGCACTGCCCCACGCTCAGCGAGCTGCGCGTGGACAACCAGGTGACAGCGGGGACATTGTGTGGACAGCCAGGTGACAGGGGGACAGCAGGGCAGGGACAGCAGGGACATTGTGTGGACAGCCAGGTGACAGGGGGACAGCAGGGCAGGGACAGCAGGGACATTGTGTGGACAGCCAGGTGACAGCGGGGACATTGTGTGGACAGCCAGGTGACAGGGGGACAGCAGGGCAGGGACAGCGGGGACATTGTGTGGACAGCCAGGTGACAGGGGGACAGGGACAGGGACAGGGACAGCAGGGACATTGTGTGGACAGCTAGGTGACATTGGGGACAGCAGGGACAGGGACAGCGGGGACATTGTGTGGACAGCCAGGTGACAGTGGGGACATTGTGTGGAAAACCAGGTGACATTGGGGACAGCAGGGACAGGGACAGCGGGCTGCGCGTGGACAACCAGGTGACAGGGGGACATTGTGTGGACAGCCAGGTGACATTGGGGACAGCAGGGACAGGGACAGCGGGGACATTGTGTGGACAGCCAGGTGACAGGGGGACAGCAGGACAGGGACAGCGGGGACATTGTGTGGACAGCCAGGTGACAGGCGGACAGCAGGGGAGGTGACAGTGACCTGACTGTCACCAATCCCGCAGTGCCAGCGCCTGGGGGACACGGTGGCGACGGGGCTGTGACACTGACCCTGCCCCTGTCCCCAATGTCCCCGCAGTGCCAGCGCCTGGGGGACACGGTGGCGATGGGGCTGTGACACTGACCCTGCCCCTGTCCCCAATGTCCCCGCAGTGCCAGCGCCTGGGGGACACGGTGGAGATGGCCATGGCGGCCACCCTGGAGCAGTGCCCGTCCCTGCTGCGCTTCGGCTACACCTTCAGCCAGCAGGGCCCGCGGGCGCGCGCCGCCGCCGCCCTCACCCGCAACAGCGAGCTCCGTGAGTGCCCGGGGGTCCCCGGGGGTCCCCGGGGCCACCCAGGGGTCCCCACAAGTGTCCCCAGCTCAGAGTCAGCCCCTCAGTGTCCCCAGGTGTCCCCTCCCCACCCCTGACCCTCCCCTTTTCTGTCCCCTCAGGTCGCCAACAGAAGAAATCCTAAAAATTCCCCCGTGCCCGCCCCGAGCTCAGGAGCCGCTGGGAATAAAGTGGAAAAATTTTCCCAAAAAATTCCCCCTTTATTCCCGGGGCTCTGGGGACGCCTGGGGACGTCAGGCCGGTGGCAGCGGGGGCGGCTCCTCCTCGTCGGAGTCGAACTCGGCGTTCCCGTCCTTCACCCAATTCCCAGCGGGATCCTGGAGCCAGCCCCGGCTGGGACGCAGGGAAAGGGGTTTTTTGGGGATTTTGGGGGATTTTTTGGGGTGTTTTTAGTAGGTTTTGGGGGTTTCTTTGGGTTTCTATGAGGCTTTTTTTTTGGGAAGTATTTTGGGATATTTTGGGGGATTTTTGTGGGGATTTTTTGGGGGATATTTTTGTGGGGATCTTTGTAGGGATGCTTCTGGGGGACATTTTTGGGATTTTTCCCCGAATTCCCAGATCCCAACCCACCTGCGCAGGTGCAGGTGGTGCCGCAGGATCCGCAGGCGCTCCGGGCTCGGCCCTTCGGAACATCGGGAATTTTCTTCCGGCCCTTGGGAAATCCGGGAATTTCCTTTCCTTCCCCGTTTCCTGTCCTTGGGAACGCCTGCGGGAGCGAGGGAGGGGCTGCTGGGAATTCCAGGAATGGGGAATTCCCGGGAAAACCCCCTGGCACGGGCGGGCTCTCACCCTCTGTGTGTGCGGGGCTGGGGGTTTCGGAATTCCCGGAGTTCCCGGGGTTCTGGCAGGACTCTGGCAGCATCTGGGAATTTTTCGGGATCATCCTGGGGATTCCGGCCTGGGAGCTGCTGCCCTTTGTCCTGGGAAGGAGAAGGGAGAGGGGGTGAATCCCAAAACTTTCCCTTTCCTGGAATTTCGGGGTTTTTCCCCAGTTCTCCTCATCCCACCCATCCCTGTCCCAAGAATTCCAGAGCTTTTCCCATCCTTCCCAGGCCCTTTCCTGGGAATCCCAGAACTTTTCCCTGCTTTTCCTGTGTCCCTTTCCTGGGTTTTTCCTGGTATCCCTGAGTTCCTTTCCCATCTTTCCCAATTTTCCCCATCTTCCCTCTTTTTTTACCCATTTTCCGCATTCCCCCCCCGTTTCCCCCATTTTCCCCAATTTCCCATTTCCCCCATTTCCCTCCATTTCCTCACATTTTTCCCCATTTCCCCCCATTTTTTCCAATTTCCCATTTCCCCCATTTCCCTCCATTTCCTCACATTTTTCCCCATTTCCCCCCATTTTTTCCCAATTTCCCATTTCCCCCATTTCCCTCCATTTTCTCCCCATTTCCCCCCACTTTTCCCCCATTTCCCCCATTTTTCCCCATTTTCCCCCCATTTTCTCCCCATTTCCCCCCACTTTTCCCCCATTTCCCCCCATTTTTCCCCATTTCCCCCCATTTTCCCCCACTTTTCCCCCATTTCCGCCCATTTTCCCCCATTTTCCCTCCACTTCCCCCCATATCCGCCCATTTTTCCCCATTTCCCCCATTTTTTCCATTTCCCATTTCCCCCATTTCCCTCCATTTCCTCACATTTTTCCCCATTTCCCCCCATTTTTTCCCAATTTCCCATTTCCCCCATTTCCCTCCATTTCCTCACATTTTTCCCCATTTTCCCCCCATTTTTCCCCATTCCCCCCCACTTTTCCCCCATTCCCCCCCATTTTTCCCCCATTTCCCCCCACTTCCCCCCATTTTCCCTCCATTTCCGCCCATTTTTCCCCATTTCCGCCCATTTTTCCCCATTTCCCCGTGCCCGGTGCCTCACGCTCTCCGGCAGCAGCCGCTGTACAGCGCCGACGGCAGCAGCGCGCTCCGGGCCAGGCGGCGCGTCCGGGCCAGCAGCGGCGCCTGGGGACAGCCACGCCCGCCTCAGGCCACGCCCACACTGACCACGCCCACAGTGACCACGCCCACACTGACCACACCCACACTGACCACGCCCGCCTCAGGCCACGCCCACACTGACCACACCCACACTGACACACCCACGCTGACCACACCCACACTGACCACACCCACACTGACCACACCCACACTGACACACCCACACTGACCACGCCCGCACTGACCACGCCCGCACTGACCACGCCCGCCTCAGGCCACGCCCACACTGACCACACCCACACAGGCCACACCCACACTGACCACGCCCACACTGACCACACCCACACTGACACACCCACACTGACCACGCCCGCACTGACCACGCCCGCCTCAGGCCACGCCCACACTGACCACACCCACACAGGCCACACCCACACTGACCACGCCCACACTGACCACACACACACTGACCACACCCACACTGACCACACCCACACTGACCACACCTACACTGACCACACCCACACTGACCACACCCACACTGGCCACGCCCACACTGACCACACCCACACTGACCACACCCACACTGGCCACGCCCACATGAAACCACACCCACATAGACCACGCCCACAGATGCCACGCCCACAGATGCCATTTTGGTCATGCCCCCTGTGGCCACGCCCACCTGCTCGGCGGGGGCCACGCCCGGCGCCTCCTGCGGGGTCACCTGGGGGCAGCGCGGCCGCCCGAAGGAACGGCGCAGGTCTGGAACGGGACGGGGACGGCGTCAGGGACGGGGACAGGGGACACAGGGACACAGGGACACAGGTGACACAGGGACACAGGTGACACAGGGACACAGGTGACAGGTGACACACAGGTGACACGGGACACAGGGGACACAGGGACACACAGGTAACATGGGACACAGGGGACACGGGGACACAGGTGACACAGGGACACAGGTGACACAGGGACATAGGTGACAGGTGACACACAGGTGACAGGGGACACAGGGGACACAGGTGACACAGGGACACAGGTGACACAGGGACATAGGTGACAGGTGACACACAGGTGACAGGGGACACAGGGGACACAGGTGACACAGGGACACAGGTGACACAGGGACACAGGTGACAGGTGACACACAGGTGACAGGGGACACAGGGGACACAGGTGACACAGGGACACAGGTGACACAGGGACACAGGTGACAGGGGACACAGGGGACACAGGTGACACAGGGACACAGGTGACACAGGGACATAGGTGACAGGTGACACAGGGGACACAGGTGACACAGGGACACAGGTGACACAGGGACACAGGTGACAGGGGACACCGGTGACACAGGGACACAGGTGACACAGGTACACAGGTGACAGGGGACACACAGGTGACAGGGGACACAGAGGTGACAGGTGACACACAGGTGACACAGGGACACAGGTGACAGGTGACACCGCACTCACTGTCCAGGTGCTTGCGGCCAGCCCGGTGCAGCAGCAGCGTCTGCAGAGTGTCACACACGGGGCGCTGGGGACACAGCGAGCACGCCAGCCTGGGGACAGCGGGGACAGAGGGGACATCAGGGACAGCGGGGACACCAGGGGACAGCAGAGACATCAGGGACCCTGGGGACAGCGGGGACAGAGGGGACATCAGGGACAGCGGGGACACCAGGGACCCTGGGGACATCAGGGACCCTGGGGACACAGGGAGCACGCCAGCCTGGGGATAGAGGCGACATCAGGGACAGCGGGGACACCAGGGGACAGCAGAGACATCAGGGACCCTGGGGACATCAGGGACCCTGGGGACACAGCGAGCACGCCAGCCTGGGGACAGAGGGGACATCAGGAACAGTAGGGACATCAGGGACAGCGGGGACACCAGGGGACAGCAGAGACATCAGGGACCCTGGGGACAGCGGGGACATCAGGGACACTGAGGGACCCTGGGGACATCAGGGGACACTGAGGGACCCTGGGGACAGCAGGGACCCTGGGGACACAGCGAGCACGCCAGCCTGGGGACAGCGGGGACAGAGGGGACAGTGGGGACACCAGGGGACAGCGGGGACAGCAGGGACTCTGGGGACACTGAGGGACCCTGGGGACACGGGGGACACTGAGGGACCCTGGGGACACTGAGGGACCCTGGGGACACTGAGGGACCCTGGGGACACGGGGGACACTGAGGGACCCTGGGGACACTGAGGGACCCTGGGGACACGGGGGACACTCACCGGCCGTCGCGCAGCAGCAGCGCCTCGTCCTCGGGGATGGCACTGGCCAGCAGCTCGGCCACGCGGCGCCTCTGGGGACAGCGCGGCCACCAGGTCACCCCTGTCCCCAAACTGTCCCCAAACTGTCCCCAAACCGGCCCCGAACCATCCCCAGACTGTGCCCAGACCGTCCCTGCACGGCAAAGCCACCCGGGGACAGCCCTGGGAAGGGCTGAGGGGACAAAGTGGGGCCGGGGGGACCTGGAGGGGACAGAGGGACCGAGGAGGGGCTGAGGACACTGAGGGGACACAGAGGGACCGAGGAGGGGCTGGGGACACTGAGGGGACACAGAGGGGACACAGAGGGACCGAGGAGGGGCTGGGAACACTGAGGGGACACAGAGGGACCCAGGGAGGGGCTGGGGACACTGAGGGGACACTGAGGGGACACTGAGGGGACACTGAGGGGACACAGAGGGACCCAGGGAGGGGCTGGGGGGGACACTGAGGGACCGAGGAGGGGCTGGGGACACTGAGGGGACACAGAGGGACCCAGGGAGGGGCTGGGGACACTGAGGGGACACTGAGGGGACACAGAGGGACCCAGGGAGGGGCTGGGGGGGACACTGAGGGACCGAGGAGGGGCTGGGGACACTGAGGGGACACAGAGGGACCGAGGAGGGGCTGGGGACACTGAGGGGACACTGAGGGGACACTGAGGGGACACAGAGGGACCGAGGAGGGGCTGGGGACACTGAGGGGACACTGAGGGGACACTGAGGGACCCAGGGAGGGTCTGGGGACACTGAGGGGACACTGAGGGGACACAGAGGGACCGAGGAGGGGCTGGGGACACTGAGGGGACACTGAGGGGACACTGAGGGGACACTGAGGGACCGAGGAGGGGCTGGGGACACTGAGGGGACACTGAGGGGACACAGAGGGGTCCGGGAAGGCCTCGGGGGACCCGCGGGGTTCCTGCCGAGGCCCGGGGATGGCGGGGCTGGGCTTGGCCGTGCCGGGGGTCCCGGGGGTGCCCGGGGAGGGGTCCCGGGGGTGCCGGCCCCACCTGCAGCGCCCGCAGCGGCCCCGGGTCGCTCTCGTCGCGCTTGAAGGACATGGCGGGCCCCGCTAGGCCGCGGTCGCCATGGCAACGCCGCCGCCGCCGCTTCCGGGTTCCGCTTCCCGGCCGGCAGCCGGGGTGGGGAACCACCAATCAGCGAGCGCTCGGCGCGGGCCCCGCGGCGCCATGGGAGTTGTAGTTCGAGCGCGGGAAGCTCTCGTGGAAATGGCGGCGGAGATGGCCAGGGCGGAACTACAACTCCCAGAAGGAGCCGCGAGGCCGCGCCGGTTCGGCGGGGCCCGGGCCGAGCGCTCCCCGTGAGCGGCGGGGCCGGGCCGGGACCCCCGGGCCGGGACCCCCGGGCGGGCCATGGCGGGGAGCGGCGGAGCCGGGGCGGCCCCGCGGGAGCACCGCCTGCAGCCCGGGGACACCCTGCCGGGGCTGGCGCTGCGCTACGGGGTGACGGTGAGCGGCGCCGGGGACGCCGGGGGGACACCGGGGGGACACCGGGGGCAGGGGAGGTCCCCAGGGGTCTTGTCGGGCTCGTGCTGGCCCGGCTCGCGTCCGCTGTCCGCTTCGTGTCCTTATCCCTGTGCCCATCCCTGTCCCTATACTGGTCCCATTCCATCCCGGTCCCGTTCTTGTCCCGGTCTCATCCCGATCCCGGTCCAATTCCATCCCGATCCCGGTCTCGTCCCGGTCCCGGTCTCATCCCGTTCCCGGTCTCGTCCCGGTCCCGGTCCAATTCCATCCCGTTCCCGGTCTCGTCCCGGTCCCGGTCCCGGTCTCATCCCGGTCCCATCCCGTTCCCGGTCCAATTCCATCCCGGTCCCGGTCCCGGTCTCATCCCGATCCCGGTCTCGTCCCGGTCCCGGTCTCATCCCGTTCCCGGTCTCGTCCCGGTCTCGTCCCGGTCCCGGTCCAATTCCATCCCGTTCCCGGTCTCGTCCCGGTCCCGGTCCCGGTCTCATCCCGGTCCCATCCCGTTCCCGGTCTCATCCCGGACCCGGTCCCATCCCGTTCCCGGTCTCGTCCCGGTCCCGGTCCCGGTCCCATCCCGATCCCGATCCCGGTCCCATCCCGTTCCCGGTCTCATCCCGGTCCCGGTCCCATCCCGGTCCCGGTCCCGGTCCCGTTGCCATCCCGGTCCCGCCCCGCAGATGGAGCAGATCCAGCGCGCCAACCGCCTCTACTCCTCGGACTCGATCTTCCTGCGAGCCACGCTGCTCATCCCGGGACACCGGGACACGGCCGGGGACCCTCCCGGTGACAGCCCCGGTGACAGCCCCGGTGACACCCCCGGTGACCGGCCCGGATCCCCCCGCCGCGAGCTGTCGTGCTCGGATTTCCTGCGGCGCTTGGACGCCGAGATCGGCCGCTCCAAGGAGGCGGCGGCGCAGCGGCTGCGGGGCCGCAGCTCCGGGTGCGGACCGGGAAAAACCGGGATAAAACTGGGCGGGAGATCGGGGTGAAACTGGGAGAAATTGGGGAAAAAAATGGGAAAACTTGGGGGAAGAATTGGAGTGAAACTGGGAGAAAATTGGGGAAAATCTGGGGGGAAATTGGGATGAAACTGGGAGACAATTGGGGAAAAATTTGGGGTGAAATTGGGGGAAAAATAGGGGAAATCTGGGGGGGAAATTGGGGTGAAATGGGGGGAAAATTCGGGAAGAACTGGGGGAAAACTGGGAGAAAATTGGGGGGAAATTGGGATGAAACAGGGAGACAGCTGGGGAAAAGTCGGTGGGAAACTGGGAGGAAAGTGGGGAAAAACTCGAGGAAAAAATTTGGGAAAAACTGGGGTGGGGGGGGGGAAATTGGGATGAAACTGGGAGAAAAATGGGGAAAAAAATGGGGGAAATTTGGGAAAAATTGGGTAAAAATGGAAGGAAAATGTGGGGGGGAAAACCTGGGGGGAACTGGGGTGAAAGGGGAGAAGGCGCGGGCGGAGCGGAGGTGCCCGGCAGGGGCGGGGGGCGGGTGGCGGTGCCACCCCGGTGTCACCGGCTGTCCCCGCAGCCCCGCGCCCGCCGGGGGCGGCCCCGGCCCCGCGTCCCCCCGGAGCGCCCGCCTGGGACCCCGGCCCCTGAGCCGGAGCCCGCGGGCGGCCGCGCTGCGCGACGCCGAGGACGAGATCTTCACCCTGTGACAGCAGGGACAGCGAGGGGACACTGGAATGGGACATTGGGGACACTGGAATGGGACACTGGGGACACTGGAATGGGACACCAGGACGAGATCTTCACCCTGTGACAGCAGGGACAGCCAGGGGACACTGGAATGGGACATTGGGGACACTGGAATGGGACAGCAGGACGAGATCTTCACCCTGTGACAGCAGGGACAGCCAGGGGACACTGGAATGGGACACTGGGGACACTGAAATGGGACACCACGACGAGATCTTCACCCTGTGACAGCCAGGGGACACTGGAATGGGACATTGGGGACACTGGAATGGGACATTGGGGACACCAGGACGAGATCTTCACCCTGTGACAGCCAGGGGACACTGGGGACACCAGGACGAGATCTTCACCCTGTGACAGCCAGGGGACACTGGAATGGGACATTGGGGACACTGGAATGGGACACCAGGACGAGATCTTCACCCTGTGACAGCCAGGGGACACAGAGTGGGGACATTTGGGACACTGGAATGGGACACTGGGGACATCCAGGACGAGATCTTCACCCTGTGACAGCGGGGACAGACAGAACCTGGCGCTGGGGACACCCAGGATGTGACACTGAAGACACCAGGAGGTGACCCAGGAGGTGCCACCAGAGGTGCCACCAGAGGTGCCACCGCTCCTCCCGGCCGTGGAGCCCGAGGGGACACGGGGACTTTGGGGAGGTGTCCTGGTGTCCCCTCCCTGTCCCCCTTGGGGCCGCAGGGCCACTCCCGGGGCAACTGGGAGATACTGGGAGCCACTGGGGACGGGGACGGGGACAGGGACGGTGCCACCTCCCCCTGCCAGCTTGTAAATAAACCGGAGCATTGTCACCCGGCTGGGCTGTGTCACCCCTGGGGACAGGGTCACACCCTGGGGACACTGTGACACCCCTGGGGACACTGTGACACCCCTGGGGACTCTGTGACACCTCTGGGGACAGGGTCACACCCCTGGGGACTCTGTGACACCCCTGGGGACAGTGTGACACCCCTGGGGACAGTGTGACACCCCTGGGGACACTGTGACACCCTGGGGACTCTGTGACACCCCTGGGGACAGTGTGACACCCTGGGGACACTGTGACACCCTCTGGGGACACTGTGACACCCTGGGGACACTGTGACACCCTTGGGGACTCTGTGACACCCTGGGGACACTGTGACACCCTGGGGACACTGTGACACCCTAGGGACTCTGTGACACCCTGGGGACACTGTGACACCCTTGGGGACTCTGTGACACCCTGGGGACACTGTGACACCCTGGGGACAGTGTGACACCCCTGGGGACACTGTGACACCCCTGGGGACTCTGTGACACCCTGGGGACAGTGTGACACCCGTGGGGACACTGTGACACCCCTGGGGACTCTGTGACACCCTGGGGACACTGTGACACCCTGGGGACAGTGTGACACCCCTGGGGACAGTGTGACACCCGTGGGGACTCTGTGACACCCTGGGGACACTGTGACACCCCTGGGGACAGGGTCACACACCCTGGGGACACTGTGACACCCTGGGGACACTGTGACACCCTGGGGACAGTGTGACACCCTGGGGACAGTGTGACACCCTGGGGACACTGTGACACCCGTGGGGACACTGTGACACCCTGGGGACTCTGTGACACCCCTGGGGACACTGTGACACCCTGGGGACTCTGTGACACCCCTGGGGACTCTGTGACACCCTGGGGACAGTGTGACACCCGTGGGGACACTGTGACACCCTGGGGACACTGTGACACCCCTGGGGACATTTGGGGACAGCGCAGCCCCTGGGGACACCGCGCCGGCGCGGGGCTGGATCCCGGAATTCCCAAATCCCTGGGGAGCATCCGGATCCCAAAATTCCCCACCCCAATCCCAAATCCCAAACCCCAAATCCCAAACTCCAAACCCCAAACCCCAAATCCCAAACTCCAAACCCCAAACCCCAGCAGGGGCAGAATTTGGGAACCTCCCTGTGCCTCGGAGAACGTGGATCCCAAATTCCCAAATCCCAGAAATCCCCAAATCCCAAATCCCCGTCCCAGGATTGGCGCCCCTCCCAAACTCACCGGAAATCCCCCCTCCCCCATGGAAAAAAAAACCCAAATCCCATTAAAAAAATTCCCCAAATCCCACAAAAATCGACTCCAAAATCCAGGAATTCTTCCCAGCTTCCAGCGCCCGCCCGGGCACTGTTATTTATAATATTTATATGTGGAACCCCGGGATTTTGGGGGGAAATCCCGGGATTTTGGGGGGAAATCCGGGATTTGGGGGGGAAAACCCAGGGTTTTGAGGAAATCCCGGGATTTTGGGGGAAATCCAGGATTTTGGGGGGAAATCCCGGGATTTTGGGGGGAAATCCGGGATTTTGGGGGGAAATCCCGGGATTTTGGGGGGAAATCCGGGATTTGGGGGGGAAAACGCAGGGTTTTGAGGAAATCCCGGAGTTCTGGGGAGAAATCCCGGGATTTTGGGGGGAAATCCCGGGATTTTGGGGGGAAATCCCGGGGTTTTGGGGGGAAATCCCGGAGTTCTGGGGGGAAATCCCGGGATTTTGGGGGAAATCCCGGGGTTTTGGGGGTGCCACCCCCCGATTGTCACCAGGGGGGGGAGGGGACACCCGGGGGTATTTACAGCGTGGGGGAGGGGCGTACGTACATATTTATAGGATTTTTTGGGGGGAAAAGGGGGAATTCCCAACAAAGTGCATTTGTCCGGCTGTCCGGGGGAATTCCCGGCCGGAATTCCCTGGAAAATCTTCCGGGGGTTTCGGGGAGGGGAGGGAAATTCCAGCCCATCCCCCCCCTCCCGGGTTAAAGGTGGGCGGGGGCCTCGGAGCCTGGAAGAAAAGGGGGAAAATGGGGGAAATAATGGGGAAAATGGGAAAATTAACAGGGAAAATTAATGGGGGAATGGGAAAATTAACGGGGGAAATAATGGGAGAAGTGGGAACATTAATGGAGAAAACAATGGGGAAAATAATGGGAAAAATAATGGGGGAAATGGGAAATTAATGGGAAATAATGGGGGGATAATGGGGGAAATGGGAAATAATGGGGAAATAATGGGGGAAATGGGACATTAATAGGAAAAAATGGGGGGATAATGGGGGAAATGGGAAATAATGGGGAAATAATGGGGAAATAATGGGAAATTAATGGGAAATAATGGGGGGATAATGGGGGAAATGGGAAATAATGTGGGAAATAATGGCGGAAATGGGACATTAATGGGAAATAATGGGGGGATAATGGGGGAAATGGGAAATTAATGGGAAATAATGGGGAAATAATGGGAATAATGGGGGAAATGGGACATTAATGGGAAATAATGGGGAAATAATGGGAATAATGGGGGAAATGGGACATTAATGGGAAATAATGGGGAAATAATGGGAATAATGGGGGAAATGGGAAATGAATGGGAAATAATGGGGGAAATGGGAAATTAATGGGAAATAATGGGGAAATAATGGGGGGGTAACAGCAATAATGGGGAAATGGGAAATGAATGGGGGGATAATGGGGGGATAATGGGGGAAATGGGAAATAATGGGGAAATAATGGGGGAAATGGGAAATTAATGGGAAATAATGGGGGAAATGGGAAATGAATGGGAAATAATGGGGAAATAATGGGGGAAATGGGACATTAATGGGAAATAATGGGGAAATAATGGGGGAAATGGGAAATAATGGGAAATAATGGGGGAAATGGGAAATGAATGGGAAATAACGTGGGCCAACGGCAGCGCCGGGCACCGGGGGCGTGGGGGACACGCAGGGGACACTGGCGGGTGACACCCCGGGGACACCGGGGCTGTGGCGGGCTCTCACCTGTGCCCTTGGTGGCACTGCCAGCGCTGTGGGTGGCACCGTGTCCCCGCGGGGCCTGGGCCGTGCCCGGGGGGCCGGGGGGCGGCGGGGCCCGCCTGGGGACACCGGGGACACCGGGGACACCGGGGACGCCGGGGACGGTGGCCTTGTCCCCCCGCAGAGAGCGCAGCAGCTGCCGGTGAGCGGCTTCCAGGGCCTGGGGGACAGGGGACATGGGGACACTGGGACAGGGGGACACTGGGACAGGGGGACATGGGGACAGGGCTGGGGACAGGGGGACACTGGGACAGGGGGACACTGGGCCAGCCCCGGGGACACCCGAGTGTCCCCTCCATGTCCCCAACCCCTCCTTGGTGTCCCCTCCGTGTCCCCATTAACGTCCCCTCACCCTGAGCCACGGCAGCTTCCCAGCGGTGTCCCCAACCATGTCCACACTGATGTCCCCAATGTCCCCAGTGATGTCCCAGTGTCCCCAGTGTCCCCAGTGATGTCCCCTGTGTCCAAAGTGTCCCCAGTGGTGTCCCCAATGTCCCCAGTGATGTCCCCAGTGTCCCCAATGTCCCCAATGATGTCCCCAGTGTCCCCAGTGATGTCCCAGTGTCCCCAATGTCCCCAGTGGTGTCCCCAATGTCCCCAGTGATGTCCCAGTGTCCCCAGTGTCCCCAGTGATGTCCCCTGTGTCCAAAGTGTCCCCAGTGGTGTCCCCAATGTCCCCAGTGATGTCCCCAGTGTCCCCAATGTCCCCAATGATGTCCCCAGTGTCCCCAGTGATGTCCCAGTGTCCCCAATGTCCCCAGTGATGTCCCCAGTGTCCCCAGTGGTGTCCCCAGTGTCCCCAGTGATGTCCCCAGTGTCCCCAGTGGTGTCCCCAGTGTCCCCAGTGATGTCCCCAGTGTCCCCAGTGTCCCCAGTGATGTCCCCAGTGATGTCCCCAGTGATGTCCCCAGTGATGTCCCCAGTGTCCCCAGTGTCCCCAGTGATGTCCCCAATGTCCCCAGTGATGTCCCCAATTTCCCCAGTGTCCCCAGTGATGTCCCCAGTGTCCCCAGTGGTGTCCCCAGTGATGTCCCCAGTGGTGTCCCCAGTGTCCCCAGTGGTGTCCCCAGTGGTGTCCCCAGTGTCCCCAGTGTCCCCAGTGATGTCCCCAGTGTCCCCAGTGTCCCCAATGATGTCCCCAGTGTCCCCAGTGATGTCCCCAGTGTCCCCAGTGGTGTCCCCAATGTCCCCAGTGGTGTCCCCAGTGTCCCCAGTCTCACCCTGAGGCTCAGCAGTTTCCCCCGCAGCTCCTCCAGGGTGCCCAGGATCAGCTCCGTGTCCCCGGGGGTGTCCCCGACGTCCCCGGGGGTGTCCCCGACGTCCCCTCCCGGCCGGGGGTGGCCCCTGGGGAGGCTCAGGTAGAAGAAATTCCCTGCAAAGGGACGGGGGCACCTCAGTGGCCCCCGCCAGGCCCTTGGTGGCCCCGGGGACTCCTGGTGGCCCTGCTGGAGGTTCTGGTGTCCCCAGAGGGGGATTTGGTGGCCCCAGGGGAGGTTCTGGTGGCCCCAGAGGATTTTTGGTGGCCCCAGGTGGGCATTTGGTGTCTCCTGGTGGCGTTTTTTGTGGCCCTTTTTGGGTTTTTGGGGCCCTTTTTGGGTTTTTGGTGGCCCCAAAGGATTTTTGGTGGCTTTTTTTGGTTTTTGGTGGCTTTTTTTGGTTTTTGGTGGCTTTTTTGTGACTTTGGTTGCCCTTTTTTGGGTTTTTGGTGGCCCTTCCTGGGTTTTTGGGGCCCTTTTTGGGTTTTTGGGGCCCTTTTTGGGTTTTTGGTGGCCCTTCCTGGGTTTTTGGGCCCTTTTTGGGTTTTTGGGCCCTTTTTGGGTTTTTTGTGGCCATTTTTGGGTTTTTGGTGGCCCCAAAGGATTTTTGGTGGCCCCAAAGGATTTTTGGTGGCTTTTTTTGGTTTTTGGTGGCTTTTTTTGTGATTTTGGTTGCCCTTTTTTGGGTTTTTGGTGGCCCTTCCTGGGTTTTGGGGCCCTTTTTGGGTTTTTGGGGCCCTTTTTGGGTTTTTGGGGCCCTTTTTGGGTTTTTGGTGGCCCCAAAGGATTTTTGGTGGCTTTTTTTGGTTTTTGGTGGCTTTTTTTGTGATTTTGGTTGCCCTTTTTTGCGTTTTTGGTGGCCCTTCCTGGGTTTTGGGGCCCTTTGTGGGTTTTTGGGCCCCTTTTTGGGTTTTTGGTGGCCCCAAAGGATTTTTGGTGGCTTTTTTTGGTTCTTGGTGGCTTTTTTTGGTTTTTGGTAGCTTTTTTGTGATTTTGGTTGCCCTTTTTTGGGTTTTTGGGGCCCTTTTTGGGTTTTTGGGGCCCTTTTTGGGTTTTTGGTGGCCCTTTTTGGGTTTTTGGTGGCCCCAAAGGATTTTTGGTGGCTTTTTTTGGTTTTTGGTGGCTTTTTTTGGTTTTTGGTGGCTTTTTTGTGATTTTGGTTGCCCTTTTTTGGGTTTTTGGGGCCCTTTTTGGGTTTTTGGGGCCCTTTTTTGGGTTTTTGGTGGCCCTTTTTGGGTTTTTGGGGCCCTTTTTGTGATTTTGGTTGCCCTTTTTTGGGTTTTTGGTGGCCCTTCCTGGGTTTTGGGGCCCTTTTTGGGGTTTTGGGGCCCTTTTTGGGTTTTTGGGGCCCTTTTTGGGTTTTTGGTGGCCCCAAAGGATTTTTGGTGGCTTTTTTTGGGTTTTGGTGGCTTTTTTGTGATTTTGGTTGCCCTTTTTTGGGTTTTTGGTGGCCCTTCCTGGGTTTTTGGGGCCCTTTTTGGGTTTTTGGTGGCCCTTTTTGGGTTTTTGGTGGCCCCAAAGGATTTTTGGTGGCTTTTTTTGGTTTTTGGTGGCTTTTTTGTGATTTTGGTTGCCCTTTTTTGGGTTTTTGGTGGCCCTTCCTGGGTTTTTGGGCCCTTTTTGGGTTTTTGGGGCCCTTTTTGGGTTTTTGGGGCCCTTTTGGGGTTTTTGGTGGCCCCAAAGGATTTTGGTTGCCCTTTTTTTGGTTTTTGGTGGCTTTTTTGTGATTTTGGTTGCCCTTTTTTGCGTTTTTGGTGGCCCTTCCTGGGTTTTTGGGGCCCTTTTTGGGTTTTTGGTGGCCCCAAAGGATTTTTGGTGGCTTTTTTTGGTTTTTGGTGGCTTTTTTTGGTTTTTGGTGGCTTTTTTTGGTTTTTGGTAGCTTTTTTGTGATTTTGGTTGCCCTTTTTTGGGTTTTTGGTGGCCCTTTTTGGGTTTTGGGGCCCTTTTTGGGTTTTTGGGGCCCTTTTTGGGTTTTTGGTGGCCCCAAAGGATTTTTGGTGGCTTTTTTTGGTTTTTGGTGGCTTTTTTGTGACTTTGGTTGCCCTTTTTAGGGTTTTTGGTGGCCCTTCCTGGGTTTTGGTGGCCCTTCCTGGGTTTTTGGGGCCCTTTTTGGGTTTTTGGGGCCCTTTTTGGGTTTTTGGTGGCCCCAAAGGATTTTTGGTGGCCCCAAAGGATTTTTGGTGGCTTTTTTGGGTTTTTGGTGGCCCTTTTTGGGTTTTTGGGGCCTTTTTTGGGTTTTTGGTGGCCCTTCCTGGGTTTTTGGGCTCTTTTTGGGTTTTTGGGGCCCTTTTTGGGTTTTTTGTGGCCCTTTTTGGGTTTTTGTGGCCCTTTTTGGGTTTTTGGTGGCCCCAAAGGATTTTTGGTGTTTTTTTTGTGGCCCCTTTGTGATTTTGGTGGCCCTTTTTGGGTGCCCCTTTTTTGGGGCCCTTTCGGGGTTTTTGGGGTGGGGGAGGGGCCGGTTACCCTCGGCGCTGGCTCCGCCTCCTTCCCGCAGCTCGGGCTCTGATTGGCTGCAGCCGCGCGGGGGCGTGGCCTCCTCCGGCCCCTCCTCCTGGGCTGGGCCCCCAAAAATGGGGGGGGAGGGGAAGGGGGGGAGCGGCCCCGCCACCGGAATGCGGCAATTAGCACCCCGGTTAGTTAATTAGCACCTCAATTAGTTCATTAGCACCCCCAACTAGCACCCGAAATTAATGTGCACCCCAAATCGGAACCCCAAAGTTAATTAGCGCCCCTAATTAGCACTCAGCACCCCAAAATCGGCACCCAAAATTAGCTACTGAAATTAATTAACAGCCAGCACCGGAAAGAAGCACCCCAAATGACCAAAATTAGCATTCAGAACCCCAAATCAGAACCCAAAATTAATCAGAATCTGAAATTAATTAGCACCCCAAAATCAGCACCCCAAATTAATCAGCATCCAGAACCCCAAATTAGCACTCGAAAGTAATTAGCACCCAGCACCCAAAACTGGGAGACAAAATTAGCACCCCAAAGCAGCGCCCCAAAATTGGCACCCAGCAGCAAGACCCAAAATCAAATTCCAAAATCAAAATCCCAAAATCAAAAAATCCCAAAATCAACGCCCAAAAATCAACGCCCAAAATTCAGAATCCCAAATGAACACCCCGAAATCAACACCCAAAAATCAGCACCAAAACCCAGAATCCCAAAATCGGAATCCCAAAATCAAAAATCCCAAAAATCCGAATCCCAAATGAACACCCCGAAATCAACACCCAAAAATCAGCACCAAAACCCAGAATCCCAAAATCGGAATCCCAAAATCAAAAATCCCAAAAATCAGAATCCCAAATGAACACCCCGAAATCAACACCCAAAAATCAGCACCAAAACCCAGAATCCCAAAATCAAAAATCCCAAAATCAACACCCAAAAATCAGCACCAAGGCCCAGAACCCGAAATCGGGAACCCGAAATCAGCACCCAGGGAATGAGACCCCAAATCCCAAAAAGGAGCAGGGAATGAGACCCCAAATCCGGGAAGGAGCAGGGAACAAAACCCCAAACCCCAGAGAGGGGCGGGGAACGAGACCCCAAATCCTGGGAATGAGAGAGACCCCAAATCCCAGCAGGGATCCCATCAGGAACGCAGGGAATTCCCGGGGGTTCCCTCACAAATCCCATCAGAATCCCCCAAAATTCTCCCAATCCTGCCCCAAATTCCTGCCCCAAATCCACCACAATTCCTGCCCCAAATCCCCCCAAATTCCTGCCCCAAATTCCTGCCCCAAATCCACCCCAAATCCCCCCAAATTCCTGCCCCAAATCCACCCCAAATCCACCACAATTCCTGCCTCAAATTCCCCCAAATCCCCCCAAATTCCTGCCCCAAATCCCCCCAAATCCATCCCAAATTCCTGCCCCAAATCCCCTTTTACCTTTCCGGTTGATTCGGATCCCGTTGGGCTCCAGCCCCTCCGGCCTTTCCTGGTTGGACATTGGGAATTCCCGACTGGACATTGGGAATTCCTGACTGGACACTGGGAATTCCTGGCTGGACACGGGGAATTCCCGGCCGGACATTGGGAATTCCCGACTGGACATTGGGAATTCCTGACTGGACACTGGGAATTCCTGGCTGGACACGGGGAATTCCCGGCCGGACATCAATGAATCCTGGCTGGACATTGGGAATTCCCGACTGGACACTAGGAATTCCTGGCCGGACATTGGGAATTCCTGGCCAGACATTGGGAATTCCCGACTGGACATCCTGGAATCCTGGCTGGACGAGGGGAATTCCCGGCCGGACACTGGGAATTCCCGACTGGACATCCTGGAATCCTGGCTGGACATTGGGAATTCCCGGCTGGACTTTGGGAATTCCTGGCTGGACATCGGGAATTCCCAGCTGGACACGTCGGGGTCCCGGCCCGGCCGGAGCCTCCGGACAATCAGGAGCCGCAGGGTCTCCACTGGGATTGGGGTGGGAGAAGGGATTTGGGGTTTTCCAGGGAATGGGCAGAGGATATTTGGGAATTTGGGGATTTTCCCAGGGAATGGAGAGAGAATATTTGGGGATTTGGGGTTTTCCAGGGAATGGGGAATGGGTATTTGGGGTTCCCCAGGGAATGGGCAGAGGGTATTTGGGGATTTGGGCTTTTCCAGGGAATGGGCAGAGGGTATTTGGGGATTTGGGCTTTTCCAGGGAATGGGCAGAGGATATTTGGGGATTTGGGGTTTTCCAGGGAATGGGGAATGGGAATTTGGGGTTTTCCAGGGAATGGACAGAAGGTATTTGGGGATTTGGGGTTTTCCAGGGAACGGGCAGAGGATATTTGGGGATCTGGGGTTTTCCAGGGAATGGGGAGTGGGTATTTGGGGATTCGGGGTTCTCCCGAGTTCTCACCATCCTGCAGCGCTGCCTCAGCCACTCCGGCGCTTCCCGGGGATTTGGGGATTCCCGGGATGGGGTCGGGGATTCCCGGGATGGGGTCGGGGTCCCCTGGCCCGGCCCCCCTTGGCTCCTCCAGCAGCTCCTGCAGGGCTCGGGCCCGTCCCGGGGGCTCGGGGTCACTGCCGGCTGTGGGACGGGGACACGGACAGTGGGGACAGGACAGAGGGACAGGGACAGAGGGACAGGGACAGGGACAGTGGGGACAGGACAGAGGGACAGGACAGGGGGACAGGGACAGGGACAGGACAGGGACAGGACAGGGACAGGACAGGGACAGAGGGACAGGGACAGGGACAGGGACAGAGGGACAGTGGGGACAGGGACAGGGACAGAGGGACAGTGGGGACAGGGACAGTGGGGACAGGACAGAGGGACAGGGACAGGGACAGGGACAGGGACAGGGACAGGACAGGGACAGGGGGACTTGGACAGAGGGACAGAGGGACAGAGACAGGGACAGGGACAGTGGGGACAGCGGGGACAGGCCCAGCAGTACCTGAGGAACAATCCTCGGGCTCGGTGTCCCGGGCCAGCTCCGGGGACACGGCGGGGTCCGGCAGCAGCAGGCTGGGAACAGGAACGGGAACGGGATGGGAATGGGAATGGGATGGGAATGGGAATGGGAACGGGATGGGAATGGGAACGGGATGGGAGTGGGAACGGGATGGGAACGGGAATGGGATGGGAATGGGATGGGAACGGGATGGGAATGGGAACGGGATGGGAGTGGGAACGGGATGGGAACGGGAACGGGATGGGAAGGGGAATGGGAACAGGACATGGCTGCCATCAGGACAGGGACAGGGACAGGCAGCCCCAAGTCCCCGTCCCAGGGACCCTCTGGGGACACCAGGAACCTCCTGAGCTCCCCCCATTCCCACTGCCATGATCCCATTCCCATGATCCCATGATCCCATGATCCCACCATTCCCAACCCCATCCCCATTCCCACTGCCATGATCCCATTCCCGTGATCCCATGATCCCGCCATTCCCACCATTCCCGACCCCATCCCCATTCCCACTGCCATGATCCCATTCCCATGATCCCGCCATTCCCACCATTCCCAACCCCATCCCCATTCCCACTGCCATGATCCCATTCCCATGATCCCATGATCCCACCATTCCCGACCCCATCCCCATTCCCACTGCCATGATCCCATTCCCATGATCCCATGATCCCGCCATTCCCGCCATCCCACTGCTCCGGCCGCCGCTCCCACCCGGCGCCTCCGTCCCCGCCGGCCTCGCTCTGCTCCTCTTTCGGTGGCCCCGGGAGGCTCCTGGTGGCCCCTTGGACAGCCTGCTCCAGCAGCTGCATCCACCTGCAATTCCAGCGGGAATTCCAGTGGGAACTCCATCCCAGCCGGGAACTCCAGCCGGGAACTCCAGATGGGAATTCCAGATGGGAACTCCAACTGGGAACTCCATCCCAGCCAGGAACTCCAGCCCTTCCCAGGGATTTTCCCTCTCATCCCATGGATTTCACCCCTCAGGGTCTTTTCCAGCCCTTCCCAAGGAATTTTCCAGCCCTTCCCAGGGATTTTCCAGGATTTCCCTCACGTGTTCTTCTCCGAGGACGTCTGCGCCACCAGCTCGTAGATTTGGGGTCCCAGCTCCGAGGTGCAGATGATGAACAGGGCGCGCTTGTCTGGGATGGGGGGACAAAATTCCCAAATTTCCTCCCATTCCCAGCCCCAGAATTCCCAAATTTCCTCCCATTCCCATTCCCAGCATTCCAAAATTCCCGGAATTCCGGGATTTCCCTGCTCACCTGTGGCCACGGAGCAATGAGCACCAAGCTGAGCTGAACCCCCATGCCCACACCCCTTTTCCCTCCACTAAAAATCCCTTTTTGTCAACACAAAATCCCCATTTTTTACACAGAAATCCCATTTCCCAATTTTTTTCCCAGAATTAACGAAATTCCAGGTTTTCCCTGCCCACCTGTGGCCACGGGGCTGAACCCCTATTTCCTGCAAAAAACCCCCATTTTTTTACCCAAGACCCCCATTTTTTTTACACAAAACCCCCAGTTTTTTACAGAAAACCCCAATTTTCCCTTAATTTCATTCCTGGAATTCCTGGAATTCCCGGATTTCCCTGCCCACCTGTGGCCACGGAGCGCACGAGCAGCGAGCTGAGCTCGAGCACGGGGCTGAACCCCCATTTCCCCCCAGAAAAACCCCATTTTCTTACCCAAACCCCCCGTTTTTTTCCCCAAACGCGTTCCACTCCCAGAATTCCCGAATTTCCCGGAATTCCCAGATTTTTCCCTGCCCACCTGTGGCCACGGAGCGCACGAGCAGCGAGCTGAGCCTGAGTGTGGAGCTGAACCCCCATTTCCCCCCAGAAAAACCCCATTTTCTTACCCAAACCCCCCGTTTTTTTCCCCAAACGCGTTCCACTCCCAGAATTCCCGAATTTCCCGGAATTCCCAGATTTTTCCCTGCTCACCCGTGGCCACGGAGCGCACGAGCAGCGAGCTGAGTTTCAGCACGGGGCTGAACCCCCATTTCCCCCCAGAAAAACCCCATTTTTTTACATAAAATACCATGTTTTTTCCCCAAACGCGTTCCACTCCCAGAATTCCCGAATTTCCCGGAATTCCCAGATTTTTCCCTGCTCACCCGTGGCCACGGAGCGCACGAGCAGCGAGCTGAGTTTGAGCACGGGGCTGAACCCCCATTTCCCCCCAAAAAAACCTCATTTTCTTACCCAAACCCCCCGTTTTTTCCCCAAACCCGCGTTCCACTCCCAGAATTCCTGAATTTCCTGGAATTCCCAGATTTTTCCCTGCCCACCTGTGGCCACGGAGCGCACGAGCAGCGAGCTGAGCCTGAGTGTGGAGCTGAACCCCCATTTCCCCCCAGAAAAACCCCATTTTCTTACCCAAACCCCCCGTTTTTTTCCCCAAACGCGTTCCACTCCCAGAATTCCCGAATTTCCCGGAATTCCCAGATTTTTCCCTGCTCACCCGTGGCCACGGAGCGCACGAGCAGCGAGCTGAGTTTCAGCACGGGGCTGAACCCCCATTTCCCCCCAGAAAAACCCCATTTTTTTACATAAAATACCATGTTTTTTCCCCAAACGCGTTCCACTCCCAGAATTCCCGAATTTCCCGGAATTCCCAGATTTTTCCCTGCTCACCCGTGGCCACGGAGCGCACGAGCAGCGAGCTGAGCTCGAGCACGGGGCTGAACCCGCATTTCCCCCCAGAAAAACCCCATTTTTTTACATAAAATACCATGTTTTTTCCCCAAACGCGTTCCACTCCCAGAATTCCCGAATTTCCCGGAATTCCCAGATTTTTCCCTGCCCACCTGTGGCCACGGAGCACACGAGCAGCGAGCTGAGCTTGAGTGTGGAGCTGAACCCCCATTCCCCCCCCAGAAAAACCCCATTTTCTTACCCAAACCCCCCGGTTTTTTCCCCAAACGCGTTCCACTCCCAGAATTCCCGAATTTCCCGGAATTCCCAGATTTTTCCCTGCTCACCCGTGGCCACGGAGCGCACGAGCAGCGAGCTGAGCTTGAGTACAGGGCTGAACCCCCATTTCCCCCAAAAAAACCCCATTTTTTTACATAAAATACCATGTTTTTGCCCCAAAGCCCCGCTCCACTCCCAGAATTCCCGAATTTCCCGGAATTCCTGGATTTCCCACCCACCTGTGGCCACGGAGTGCACGAGCAGCGAGCTGAGTTTGAGCACGGGGCTGAACCCCCATTTCCCCCCAAAAAAACCTCATTTTCTTACCCAAACCCCCCGTTTTTTCCCCAAACCCGCGTTCCACTCCCAGAATTCCCGAATTTCCCGGAATTCCCAGATTTTTCCCTGCTCACCCGTGGCCACGGAGCGCACGAGCAGCGAGCTGAGCTTGAGCGTGGAGCTGAACCCCCATTTCCCCCCAGAAAAACCCCATTTTTTTACATAAAATACCATGTTTTTTCCCCAAACCCGTGTTCCACTCCCAGAATTCCCGAATTTCCCGGAATTCCCAGATTTTTCCCTGCTCACCCGTGGCCACGGAGCGCACGAGCAGCAAGCTGAGTTTCAGCATGGGGCTGAACCCCCATTTCCCCCCAGAAAAACCCCATTTTCTTACCCAAACTCCCCGTTTTTTCCCCAAACGCGTTCCACTCCCAGAATTCCCGAATTTCCCGGAATTCCCAGATTTTTCCCTGCTCACCCGTGGCCACGGAGCGCACGAGCAGCGAGCTGAGCTTGAGCACGGGGCTGAAGCTCTGCTTGGTGTCGGCCGCCAGCCCGCGGCTGTGGCAGCGCAGCAGCCAGCGCTCGTCCTGCCGCTGCAGCAGCACCAGCAGCTCCTCCAGCAGCAGCACGTGCAGCTCTGCGGGACACGGGGGTTGGGGGGGCTGGGATTTGGGGGGGCTGGGGGGGGTTTGGGGGGTTTGGGATTTGGGGGGTTTGGGGGGGCTGGGGGGCTGGGGGGGTTTGGGGGGTTTGGGGGGTTTGGGGGTTTGGGGGGATTTAGGATTTGGGGGGGTTTGGGGGCTTTGGGGGTTTTGGGGGGGTTTGGGGGGTTTGGGGGGGCTGGGGGGGCTGGGGGGTTTGGGGGGCTGGGGGAGCTGGTTTGGGGTTTGGGGGGTTTTGGGGAGTTTGGGGGTTTGGGAGGTTTGGGGGTTTGGGGGGGCTGGGGGGGTTTTGGGGGATTTGGGGGTTTGGGGGGTTTGGGGGGTTTGGGGGGTTTGGGGGTTTGGGGGGTTTGGGGGGTTTGGGGGGGCTGGGGGGGCTGGGGGGGTTTGGGGGGTTTGGGGGCTTGGGGGGCTGGGGGGGCGTGGCGGGGGTTTTGGGGGTTTGGGGGTTTGGGGAGGTTTGGGGGGATTTAGGATTTGGGGGATTTGGGGGGCTGGAGGGGGTTTGGGGGGTTTGGGGATTTTGGGGGGTTTGGGGGGATTTGGGGGGGTTTGGGGGGTTTGGGGGGTTTGGGGGTTTTGGGGGGTTTGGGGGATTTGGGGGGGCTGGGGGGGTTTGGGGGGGCTGGGGGTTTGGGGGTTTTGGGGGTTTGGGGGGTTTGGGGGTTTGGGGGGGCTGGGGGGGTTTTGGGGGATTTGGGGGTTTGGGGGATTTGGGGGGTTTGGGGGGGTTTGGGGGGGTTTGGGGGGTTGGGGGTTTGGGGGTTTGGGGGTTTGGGGTTTGGGGGGCTGGAGGGGGTTTGGGGGGGTTTTGGGGGTTTGGGGTTTGGGGGGTTTGGGGGGTTTGGGGGATTTGGGGGGTTTTGGGGGGTTTGGGGGGCTGGGGGAGCTGGGGGGGGTTTGGGGGGGTTTGGGGAGTTTGGGGTGCTTGGGGGGTTTGGGGGGATTTGGGGGTTTGGGGGCCCTTGGGGGGCTGGGGGGGTTTGGGGGGTTTGGGGGATTTGGGGGGGTTTGGGGGGCTGGGGGGATTTGGGGTTTGGGGCTTTGGGGGGTTTGGGGGGTTTGGGGGGGTTTAGGATTTGGGGGGGCTGGAGGGGGTTTGGGGTTTGGGGGTTTGGGGGGGTTTAGGATTTGGGGGTTTGGGGGTTTGGGGGGGTTTGGGGGTTTGGGGGTTTGGGGGGTTGGGGGTTTGGGGGTTTGGGGGTTTGGGGGGTTTGGGGGATTTGGGGGGTTGGGGGTTTGGGGGTTTGGGGGTTTGGGGGGTTGGGGGGATTTGGGGGGTTGGGGGGGTTTGGGAGATTTGGGGGGTTTGGGGGTTTGGGGGGTTTGGGGGGTTTGGGGGGTTTAGGATTTGGGGGGGTTTGGGGGGTTTTGGGGTTTGGGGGGTTTGGGGGATTTGGGGGTTTGGGGGTTTGGGGTTTGCGGGGGGTTTGGAGGGTTTGGGGGTTTGGGGGGATTTAGGATTTGGGGGGGTTTGGGGGGTTTGGGGGTTTTTGCGGGTTTTTGGGGGTTTTTGATTTTAATTTTTAGGGGATTTTTTGGCTTTTTTTTTCAGTTTTTGGAGGGTTTTTTTGGGGATCTTTTGAACCTGGTTTGTCCCAGTATGTCCCAGTCCATCCCAGTCCATCCCAGTCCATTCCCAGTCCATCCCAGTCCATCCCAGTCCCTCCCAGTCCATCAAAGTCCATTCCCAGTTCCCTCCCAGTCCATCCCAGTCCCTCCCAGTCCATCCCAGTTCCCTCCCAGTCCATCCCAGTTCCCTCCCAGTCCATTCCCAGTCCATCCCAGTCCCTCCCAGTCCATCCCAGTCCATCCCAGTCCCCCCAGTCCGTACCCACGCTTTTGTCCTTCCCCACTCTCCAGGCCAGGGGTCCCTCGTGGATCATCCGGTGCGAGGTCAGGTCCAGGTTCTGTGGGACCAAAATCCATGGAAAACACCCCAAAATCCACGGGAAACACCCCGAAATCCATGGAAAACACCCAAAATCCTGGGAAAACACTGCGAACGCATGGGAAACACCCCAAAATCCAGGGAAACAGCCCAAAATCCTGGGAAAAGCGGGAACACCCGGAATCCTGCTCGTCCCTCCTGGGAAAAGCGGGAACACCCGGAATTCCGGCCGTTCACCCCAGAAAAATGGGAACACCCGGGACTCTGCCCATCCCAAACCCCAGAAAATCAGGAGTACCCGGAATTCCGCCTGTCCCAAGCCCTGGGAAACGGGAACACCTGGAATTCCGGCCATCCCAAACCCCAGGAAATGGGACCACCTGGAATTCCACCCGTGCCAAGCCCCGGGAAACGGGAACACCTGGAATTCTGCCCATCCCAAGCCCTGGGAAACGGGAACACCCGGAATTCCACCCGTCCCAAGCCCTGGGAAACGGGAACACCCGGAATTCCACCCATCCCAAGCCCTGGGAAACGGGAACACCCGGAATTCCACCTGTCCCAAACGCCAGGAAAAGGGACCACCCGGAATTCCGCCCGTCCCAATCCCCGGGAATGTGGGAACACCCGGAATTCCGGCCGTGCCAAGCCGCGGGGCGCGGTGTACCCGGAATTCCACCCGTCCCAATCCCCGGGAAAAGGGACCACCCGGAATTCCACCCATCCCAAGCCCCAGGAAAAGGGACCACCCGGAATTCCGCCCGTCCCAATCCCCGGGAATGTGGGAACACCTGGAATTCCGGCCGTGCCAAGCCGCGGGGCGCGGTGTACCCGGAATTCCACCCGTCCCAATCCCCGGGAAAAGGGACCACCCGGAATTCCACCCATCCCAAGCCCCAGGAAAAGGGACCACCCGGAATTCCACCCGTCCCAAACCCCAGGAATGTGGGAACACCTGGAATTCCGGCCGTGCCAAGCCGCGGGGCGCGGCGTACCCGGAATTCCACCTGTCCCAATCCCCAGGAAAGCGGGACCACCCGGAATTCCACCCATCCCAATCCCCGGGAAGCGGGCCCACCTGGAATTCCGCCCGTCCCAATCCCCAGGAAAAGGGACCACCCGGAATTCCGGCCGTGCCAAGCTGTGGGGCGCGGCGTACCCGGAATTCCGGCCGTGCCAATCCCAGGAAAGTGGGAACACCCGGAATTCCGCCCGTCCCAAACCCCAGGAATGTGGGAACACCCGGAATCCCGGCCGTGCCGGGCGCGGCGTACCCGGAATTCCGCGGCCAGCGGGTTGCTGCAGCGCTCCAGCGCCGAGGCGTCGAGGCGCCGCTGGTGCTGCCGCAGGCGCTGCCGGTTCTCGGCGCGGCGCACGGCCTCGTCCACCGCCCGCAGCAGCGCCCGGCTGCGCTCCCGCGCCCGCCGCAGCTTCTCCTGCTCCGTGCCCGCTGGAACGGGAATGACAACGGGAATAACAATGGGAATAACGGGAATAACAATGGGAATAACGGGAATAACAACGGGAATAACAACGGGAATAACAACGGGATCAATGGCACTGAGCCCGCGCCCGCCGCAGCTTCTCCTGCTCCGTGCCCGCTGGAACGGGAATGACAACGGGAATGACAACGGGAATAACAACGGGAATGACAACGGGAATGACAACGGGAATGACAACGGGAATGACAACGGGAATGACAACGGGAATAACGGGATCAATGGCACTGAGCCCAGCCCGCTGGGAACGGGGAAAACGGGAATAACAACAGGAATAACAATGGGAATAACAACGGGAATAACAACGGGAATAACGGGAATAACAACGGGAATAACAACGGGAATAGCAACGGGATCAATGGCACTGAGCCCGCGCCCGCCGCAGCTTCTCCTGCTCCGCGCTGCCCGCTGGAATGGGAATGACAACGGGAATGACAACGGGAATAACAACGGGAATGACAACGGGAATAACAACGGGATCAATGGCACTGATCCTGCGCCCGCCGCAGCTTCTCCTGCTCCGCATCACCCGCTGGGAATGAGGGAAAACGGGAATAACAACGGGAATGACAACGGGAATAACAACGGGAATAACAACGGGAATGACAACGGGAATAACGGGAATAACGGGAATAACAACGGGAATGACAACGGGAATAACAACGGGATCAATGGCACTGATCCCGCACCCGCCGCAGCTTCTCCTGCTCCGCACTGCCCGCTGGAACGGGAATAACAACGGGAATGACAACGGGAATGACAACGGGAATGACAACGGGAATAACAACAGGAATAACAACGGGAATGACAACGGGAATGACAACGGGAATAACAACGGGAATAACGGGAATAACAACGGGAATAACAACGGGAATAGCAACGGGATCAATGGCACTGATCCCGCGCCCGCCGCAGCTTCTCCTGCTCCGCATCACCCGCTGGGAATGAGGGAAAACGGGAATAACAACGGGAATGACAACGGGAATAACAGGAATAACAACGGGAATAACAACGGGAATAACGGGAATAACAACGGGAATGACAACGGGAATGACAACGGGAATGAAAACGGGAATGACAACGGGAATAACGGGATCAATGGCACTGAGCCCGCCCCGCCGCAGCTTCTCCTGCTCCGCACTGCCCGCTGGGAATGAGGGAAAACGGGAATGACAACGGGAATGACAACGGGAATGACAACGGGAATAACAACGGGAATGACAACGGGAATAACGGGAATAACAACGGGATCAATGGCACTGATCCCGCGCCCGCCGCAGCTTCTCCTGCTCCGTGCTGCCCGCTGGGAACGGGGAAAACGGGAATGTCCATGGGATAACGGGGAAAATCCACGGGAAAATCCCATGGGGTAATGGGGAAAATCCGTGGGAAAATCCGTGGGGTAACAGGGGAAATCCAGGGGGTAACGGGGGAAATCCACAGAGGAACGGGGCGAAATCCAAGGGAAGATCCAGGGAAAATCGGGGAGAAAAATGGGAGGGAAAATAGGGAAAACCCAGGGAAAAACGTGGAAGTTACAGGGAAAAGGGCGGGATTTACAAGGAGGGGATGAGGGATCCGGGCAGGGGAAGGGGTGAGGCACCGGGGCCGTTCCCGGAACGTTCCGGATGAAGCAGGGCTGAGGGATCGGGGCCGTTCCCGGAACATTCCGGATGAAGCAGGGATGAGGCACCGGGGCCATTCCCGGAACGTTCCGGATGAAGCAGGGCTGAGGGATCGGGGCCATTCCCGGAACATTCCGGATGAAGAAGGGACGAGGGATCGGGGCAGGGGAAGGGCTGAGGGATCGGGGCCATTCCCGGAACATTCCGGATGCAGGGATGAGGCTCCGGGGCCGTTCCCGGAACATTCCGGATGCAGGGATGAGGCTCCGGGGCCGTTCCCGGAACATTCCGGATGCAGGGATGAGGCTCCGGGGCCGTTCCCGGAACGTTCCGGATGCAGGGATGAGGCTCCGGGGCCGTTCCCGCGGCGCCGGCCGTACCCGGCGTGCACTTGAGGATGTTCTCGAGCAGCAGCGGGTACTTGGTCAGGCGCTGCATCTCGGCCACCAGCAGATCCTTCAGCTGCAGCCGCCGGCACTGCGGCTGGCTCTCGGCCTCCTGCGAGAGGGACGGGCCCGAATCCCGGAATTCCTGAGCCCTCTGCTGCCCCAAACCCCGAAATCCCGGAATTCCTGAGCCCTCTGCTTCCCCAGACCCCGAAATCCCGGAATTCCTGAGCCCTCTGCTGCCCCAGACCCCGAAATCCCGGAATTCCTGACCTCACTGCTTCCCCAAACCCCGAAATCCCGGAATTCCTGAGCCCTCTGCTTCGCCAGACCCCGAAATCCCGGAATTCCTGAGCCCTCTGCTGCCCCAGACCCCGAAATCCCGGAATTCCTGACCTCACTGCTTCCCCAAACCCCGAAATCCCGGAATTCCTGAGCCCTCTGCTTCGCCAGACCCCGAAATCCCGGAATTCCTGAGCCCTCTGCTGCCCCAGACCCCGAAATCCCAGAATTCCTGAGCCCTCTGCTGCCCCAGACCCCGAAATCCCGGAATTCCTGAGCCCTCTGCTGCCCCAGACCCCGAAATCCCGGAATTCCTGAGCCCTCTGCTGCCCCAGACCCCGAAATCCCAGAATTCCTGAGCCCTCTGCTTCGCCAGACCCCGAAATCCCGGAATTCCTGAGCCCTCTGCTGCCCCAGACCCCGAAATCCCAGAATTCCTGAGCCCTCTGCTGCCCCAGACCCCGAAATCCCGGAATTCCTGAGCCCTCTGCTGCCCCAGACCCCGAAATCCCGGAATTCCTGAGCCCTCTGCTTCCCCAGACCCCGAAATCCCAGAATTCCTGAGCCCTCTGCTGCCCCAGACCCCGAAATCCCGGAATTCCTGACCTCACTGCTTCCCCCAGTCCCAAAATCCCAGAATTCCTGACCTCCCTGGTCCCTCCAGTCCCAAAATCCCGGAATTCCTGACCTCCCTGGTCCCTCCAGTCCCAAAATCCCGGAATTCCTGACCTCCCTGGTTCCCCAAGCCCCCAGATCCCGGAATTCCTGACCCTTCCTCTGGTGCCCCAAACCCCAAAGTTCCTCATCTCTCTGGTTCCTGGAATCCTGAAATCCCTCAATTCCTGACCTCACTGCTTCCCCAAACCCCAAATCCCAAACCCCAATCCCGTACCTGGATGAAGCTCTGGAATCCCCAATCCCGATCCCGAATCCCAAATCCCAGATCCCAAATCCGTACCTGGATGAAGCTCTGGAATCCCCAATCCCAATCCCCAATCCCCAATCCCAGATCCGTACCTGGATGAAGCTCTGGAATCCCCAATCCCGATCCCAAATCCCCAATCCCGGATCCCAATCCCGTACCTGGATGAAGCTCTGGAATCCCAAATCCCAATCCCAAATCCCGGATCCCAGATCCCAGATCCGTACCTGGATGAAGCTCTGGAATCCCAGATCCCAGATCCCAAATCCCCAATCCCAATCCCGGATCCCAGATCCCAGATCAGTACCTGGATGAAGCTCTGGAATCCCCAATCCTGATCCCGAATCCCAATCCCAATCCCCAATCCCAGATCCCAGATCCCAAATCCCAATCCCAATCCCAATCCGTACCTGGATGAAGCTCTGGAATCCCAGATCCCAGATCCCAAATCCCAATCCCAATCCGTACCTGGATGAAGCTCTGGAATCCCCAATCCCGATCCCGAATCCCAATCCCAATCCCCAATCCCCAATCCCAGATCCCAGATCCCAAATCCCAATCCCAATCCCAATCCCAATCCCAATCCGTACCTGGATGAAGCTCTGGAATCCCCAGTCCCGAATCCCCAATCCCATTCCCAATCCGTACCTGGATGAAGCTCTGGAATCCCCAATCCCCAATCCCAATCCCAATCCCAATCCGTACCTGGATGAAGCTCTGGAATCCCAGATCCCAATCCCAATCCCAGATCCCAGATCCCAGATCCCAAATCCCATTCCCAATCCGTACCTGGATGAAGCTCTGGAATCCCCAATCCCGAATCCCCAATCCCAATCCCCAATCCCAATCCCAATCCCAATCCCAATCCCAATCCGTACCTGGATGAAGCTCTGGAATCCCAAATCCCATTCCCAATCCGTACCTGGATGAAGCTCTGGAATCGCGCCTCCTTGCGCTGTTTGCTGCGGATCAGCTCCAGCGCCATCGACTGCGAGGAGCAGAAGGCGGCGGCGGCGCGCTGGAATTCCTCCTGGGCGGCGCCCTCGAACTGGGAACGGGAAACGGCATTCCCGAAATTCCCGGCGTTCCCAAAATTCCTTGGGATTCCCCAGATCCCCACAATTCCTGGAATTCCTGGTGTTCCCGAAACTCCAGGCACTCCCTGCATTCCCAAAATTCCCGGCATTCCCAGCACTCCTGGCATTCCCGGCGCTCCCAGCATTCCCAGCACTCCCAAAATTCCCAAAATTCCCGAAATTCCCGGGCTCACCCGGGCCAGCATGAGGTCTCCGATGGCGCCGATGACGGGGCCCTGCTCCTCCCGCAGGCGCCGCATGGATTCCCAGAGGGAATCTGGGAAGAGCGGGATCAGCCGCTGCCTCCGGGGACCGGGGTTTGGGATTGGGGATTTGGGGCTTGGGATTCTGGGAATTGGGGGTTTGGGGATTTGGGATTTTGGGATTTCGGGATCTGGGATTTGGGATTTTGGGGATTTCGGGATTTGGGATTTCAGGGATTTGGGATCTGGGGCTGGGCCGCTCACCGTGCACACCGATGAGCTCGGGCAGGTTGGGGAAGGGCGGGATCCCACCGGGATGTGGGGAACCAAAGAGGTCAGCAGCTTTGGGATTTGGGATTTTGGGGATTTTGGGATTTGGGATTTCAGGATCTGGGATTTCAGGATCTGGGATCTGGGATGTTCGGGCTGGGCCGCTCGCCGTGCACGCCGATGAGCTCGGGCAGGTTGGGGAAGGGCGGGATCCCACCGGGATGTGGGGAACCACCGGGGTCAGCAGCTTTGGGATTTGGGATTTGGGATCTGGGATTTCAGGATCTGGGATTTCGGGATCTGGGATGTGGGGCTGGGCCGCTCACCGTGCACGCCGATGAGCTCGGGCAGGTTGGGGAAGGGCGGGATCCCACCGGGATGTGGGGAACCAAAGGGGTCAGCAGCTTTGGGATTTGGGATTTTGGGGATTTTGGAATCTGGGATTTCGGGATTTGGGATTTCAGGATCTGGGATGTGGGGCTGGGCCGCTCACCGTGCACGCCGATGAGCTCGGGCAGGTTGGGGAAGAGCGGGATCCCACCGGGATGTGGGGAACCAAAGAGGTCAGCAGCTTTGGGATTTGGGATTTGGGATTTTGGGGATTTTGGGGATTTTGGGATCTGGGATTTCAGAATCTGGGATGTGGGGCTGGGCCGCTCACCGTGCACGCCGATGAGCTCGGGCAGGTTGGGGAAGGGCGGGATCCCACCGGGATGTGGGGAACCAAAGAGGTCAGAAGCTTTGGGATTTGGGATTTGGGATTTTGGGGATTTCGGGATCTGGGATTTCGGGATTTGGGATTTCAGGATCTGGGATTTGGGATGTGGGGCTGGGCCGCTCACCGTGCACGCCGATGAGCTCGGGCAGGTTGGGGAAGAGCGGGATCCCATTGGGATGTGGGGAACCAAAGAGGTCAGCAGCTTTGGGATTTGGGATTTTGGGGATTTTGGGGATTTTGGGGATTTCGGGATCTGGGATCTCGGGATGTGGGGCTGGGCCGCTCACCGTGCACGCCGATGAGCTCGGGCAGGTTGGGGAAGGGCGGGATCCCACCGGGATGTGGGGAACCAAAGAGGTCAGCAGCTTTGGGATTTAGGATTTTGGGGATTTTGGGGATTTTGGGGATTTCGGGATCTGGGATCTCGGGATGTGGGGCTGGGCCGCTCACCGTGCACGCCGATGAGCTCGGGCAGGTTGGGGAAGAGCGGGATCCCACCGGGATGTGGGGAACCAACAGGGTCAGCAGCTTTGGGATTTGGGATTTTGGGGATTTTGGATTTGGGATTTGGGATTTTGGGGATTTCGGGATTTGGGATTTTGGGATTTCGGGATCTGGGACTGGGCCGCTCACCGTGCACGCCGATGAGCTCGGGCAGGTTGGGGAAGGGCGGGATCCCACCGGGATGTGGGGAACCACCGGGGTCAGCAGCTTTGGGATTTGGGATTTTGGGGATTTTGGGGATTTTGGGGATTTTGGGATCTGGGATTTCGGGATTTGGGATTTCAGGATCTGGGATCTGGGGCTGGGCCGCTCACCGTGCACGCCGATGAGCTCGGGCAGGTTGGGGAAGAGCAGCCCCAGCTCCTCCCGGCTCAGGAGCTGCTCCCGGCGCAGGCGCTGCAGGAACAGCGAGTCCAGGACACGCAGGACGCGCAGGTGGGACAGCTCGGTGACAAACAGCTCTGGGGACAGCACAGGGGACACTGGGGACATTGGGGACATTGGGGACAGTGGGGACACTGGGGACAAACAGCTCTGGGGACAGTGGGGACAGCTCAGGGGACACTGGGGACACTGGGGACAGTGGGGACACTGGGGACACTGGGGACACTGGGGACAGTGGGGACAGTGGGGACAAACAGCTCTGGGGACAGCTCAGGGGACACTGGGGACACTGGGGACATTGGGGACAGTGGGGACACTGGGGACACTGGGGACAGTGGGGACAGTGGGGACATTGGGGACAAACAGCTCTGGGGACACTGGGGACACTGGGGACAGTGGGGACAGTGGGGACAGCTCAGGGGACACTGGGGACATTGGGGACAGTGGGGACAGCTCGGTGACAAACAGCTCTGGGGACAGTGGGGACAGCTCAGGGGACACTGGGGACACTGGGGACAGTGGGGACAGCTCAGGGGACACTGGGGACACTGGGGACAGTGGGGACAAACAGCTCTGGGGACAGTGGGAACAGTGGGGACAGTGGGGACAGCTCGGTGACAAACAGCTCTGGGGACAGTGGGGACAGCACAGGGGACACTGGGGACAGCACAGGGGACAGTGGGGACATTGGGGACAAACAGCTCTGGGGACAGTGGGGACACTGGTGACAAACAGCTCTGGGGACAGTGGGGACAGCTCAGGGGACACTGGGGACAGTGGGGACAGTGGGGACAGCTCAGGGGACATTGGGGACAGTGGGGACACTGGGGACAAACAGCTCTGGGGACAGTGGGGACAGTGGGGACAGCTCAGGGGACACTGGGGACACTGGGGACACTGGGGACAGCGGGGACATTGGGGACAAACAGCTCTGGGGACAGTGGGGACAGTGGGGACAGCTCAGGGGACATTGGGGACAGTGGGGACACTGGGGACAAACAGCTCTGGGGACAGCAGAGGGGACATTGGGGACATTGGGGACAGTGGGGACAGTGGGGACAGTGGGGACAAACAGCTCTGGGGACATCGAGGACACCACTGGGGACACTGGGGACATCCGATTCCAAAAGCCGCCCCCGGAGCAGAACCCGACACCCAGAACCAGCCCCAAATCCCAGGAAAAAAACGGGAATGAGATCCCAGATCCAAGAGTGAGACCCCAAATCTCGGGAATCAGTCCCCAAATCCAGCATGGAACAGGGAATCAGTCCCCAAATCCCAGGAATGAGTCCCCAAATCCCAGGAATGAGTCCCCAAATCCCAGGAATGATCTCCCAAATCCCAGGAATGAGCCCCCAAATCCCAGGAATGAGTCCCCAAATCCCAGGAATCAGCCCCCAAATCCCAGGAATGAGCCCCCAAATCCCTGGAATCAGCCCCCAAATCCCAGGAATCAGTCCCCAAACCCCAGGAATGAGTCCCCAAATCCCTGGAATCAGCCCCCAAATCCCAGGAATCAGCCCCCAAATCCCAGGAATCAGTCCCCAAATCCCAGGAATCAGCCCCCAAATCCCAGGAATCAGTCCCCAAATCCCAGGAATCAGCCCCCAAACCCCAGGAATCAGCCCCCCAAAAGCATTGCCCCCACTTCCAGCCTCCCCAGGTGCCGGGACCACCCCGGAATTCCGGGAATTCCGGGAATTCCGGGATTTGGGTACCGTTGATGACCTCCTGCCGATCCACCTCGCGCTGGCTCAGGCTGGCCAGGAGCTCCCGGCCGACCGAGTGCTGCCAGCTCTGGGAATTTGGGGAATTCTGCTGCCAGCTCTGGGAATTTGGGGAATTCTGCTGCCAGCTCTGGGAATTTGGGGAATTCTGCTGCCAGCTCTGGGAATTCGGGGGATTTTGGGATTCGGGATCCGCCTCCAGGTCGGGGACGGGGCCCTGCTCGTCCTCCAGGAGGTGCGGGAGGAGGGGGTCGGCCCCGAAGGGAGAGTCCATGCTCCTGGAATTGGGAAAAATCGGGAAAAATTGGGGGGGGAAAAGAGAGGGAAAGGGGGGGAAAGGGAGAAATGGGAAACAATGGGGGAAATAGGGAAAAAATGGGGAAAAAAGGAGGGGAAAATGGGAAAACTGGGAATGGGAATTCTGGGGGGGTCGCTCACCTGCGCCCCATCTTTGGCGTGTAAGGGGGGGTGGGATTTTCCAGGGATCTGGAAAAAGAATGGAAAAATCCCCCTGGGGTGTCCCAAAATCCCCAATTTTTCCCAATCCTGACGAGTTCACCCTCAAAATCCAGGGATTCAACCCCAAACCCCATTACAGTCCGTGGATTTTTCCAAGGATTCTGCAGGAATTTGGGACCCGAAGGAAAAAAACCCTCCATCCATCCCCCTCAGTCCCATTCCCGAAAACCCCAAATCCCAAACATTCCCCCATCCCAATTTCCCCTCCTTTCCCAGACTTCCATCCCAACTCCCAAATCTGGGCCTGGAATTTCGGGAATTTCTGGATTTCCCACCTGTTGGAGAGGCCGGACGTGCGAAAATTCCCAGAAAACCCCAAATCCCAAACATTCCCCCATCCCAATTTCCCCTCCTTTCCCAGACTTCCATCCCAACTCCCAAATCTGGGCCTGGAATTTCGGGAATTTCTGGATTTCCTACCTGTTGGAGAGGCCGGACGTGCGAAAATTCCCGAAAAACCCCAAATCCCAAACATTCCCCCATCCCAGTTTCCCCTCCTTTCCCAGACCTCCATCCCAACTCCCAAATCTGGGCCTGGAATTTCGGGAATTTCTGGATTTCCCACCTGTTGGAGAGGCCGGAGGTGCGAAAATTCCCAGAAAACCCCAAATCCCAAACATTCCCCCATCCCAATTTCCCCTCCTTTCCCAGACTTCCATCCCAACCCCCAAACCCGGGGCTGGAATTGTGGGAATTTTGGGAATTTCTGGGATTTCCCACCTGTTGGAGAGGCCGGAGGTGCGAAAATTCCCAGAAAACCCCAAATCCCAAACATTCCCCCATCCCAATTTCCCCTCCTTTCCCAGACTTCCATCCCAACTCCTAAATCTGGGGCTGGAATTGTGGGAATTTCGGGAATTTCTGGATTTCCCACCTGTTGGAGAGGCCGGAGGTGCGAAAATTCCCAGAAAACCCCAAATCCCAAACATTCCCCCATCCCAATTTCCCCTCCTTTCCCAGACTTCCATCCCAACTCCCAAATCTGGGGCTGGAATTGTGGGAATTTTGGGAATTTCTGGATTTCCCACCTGTTGGAGAGGCTGGAGGCGGAGGAGGAGGCCGAGTGCAGCCGGGGGGTGTCGCTCCCGGTGCTCCCGGAATTCCCGGAATTCCCGGAATTCCCGGTGTCCATGTCCACGTCGCTGCGGGATCGCGGCACGGGCTCGGCGCGCCGGGAGCGCCGCAGCTCCTCCCGCCCCTTCAGCGACTCCGAGCGGCCCAGGCGCACCTCGGGCGGGCAGCTGCTGGGAAACGGGGAAAATCCCGGAATTCCGGCACAAATCCCGGGATTCCAGGCAAAAATCCCGGGATTCCAGGCAAAAATCCCGGGATTCCAGGCAAAAATCCCCAGGAATTAGAGGGAAACCCCCAGATCAGGTGCGCCTCGCAGCGGGAGATGCTGGGAACAGGGAAAATTCTGGAATTCCACAAGAATTCCAGAATTCTGGGGGAAAAAAAAAAATCCCACGATTCCAGGCAAAACTCTCCAGGAATTACAGCAGGAATCCCGTGATTCCAGGTGAAACCCCTGGGATTTAGGGAAAACCCCCGGGATTTAGGGAAACCCCCTGGGATTCAGGTGAACCCCCATGGGATTTAGGTGAAAACCCCAGAATTTTGGGGAAAACCCCTGGATTTTAGGGGAAAATCCAGAATTTTAGGGAAAACCCCAGAATTTAGGGAAAAAAAACCCAGAATTTAGGGAACCCCCCAGGATTTTGGGGAACCCCCCAGGATTTGGGAACCCCCTGGGATTTGGGAACCCCCCAGGATTTAGGGAACACCCCCCGGGATTCGGGACCCCCAGGATCCGGGATTCCTGGGATTCGGGATTCCCAGGATTCGGGATCCCCCCCGGGGATTCGGGAACCCCCCCCAGGATTCGGAAACCCCCCGGGATTTAGGGAACACGCCCTGGGATTCGGGATCCCCGGGATTCGGGATCCCCCGGGATTCGGGATTCCCAGGAATCGGGACCCCTGGGATTTTGGATCCCCAGGATTCGGGATCCCCGGGATTCGGGATCCCCCCCCGGGATTCGGGAACCCCCCCCCAGGATTTTGGATCCCCAGGATTTGGGAACCCCCAAGGATTTAGGGAACACCCCCTGGGATTCGGGATCCCCGGGATTCGGGATCCCCCCAGAATTCAGGGATCCCCGGGATTCAGGATTCCCGGGATCCGGGACCCCCGGGATCTGGTATCCCCAGGATTCAGGGATCCCCGGGATTCAGGAACCCCCCGGGATCCGGGATTCCTGGGATCCGGGACCCCCAGAATTCAGGATGCCCAGAATTCAGGATCCCCAGGATCCGGGACCCCCAGAATTCAGGATCCCCAGGATCCGGGATCCCCAGGATTCAGGATCCCCGGGATTCAGGGATCCCCAGGATTCAGGATTCCCAGAATTCAGGACCCCCGGGATCCGGTATCCCCAGGATTCAGGGATCCCCAGGATTCCGGATCCCTGGGATTCAGGAACCCCCCGGGATCCGGGATCCCCGGGATCCAGGACCCCCAGAATTCAGGATCCCCAGAATTCGGGATCCGGGGTCCGGGACCCGCAGAATTCAGGATCCCCAGAATTCCGGATCCCTGGGATCCCCCCAGAATTCCGGATCCCCGGGATCCCCCCAGAATTCCGGATCCCCCCAGAATTCCGGATCCCCGGGATCCCCCCAGAATTCCGGGTCCCCGGGATCCCCCCAGGATTCCGGATCCCCCCAGAATTCCGGATCCCCCCAGAATTCCGGATCCCCGGGATCCCCCCAGAATTCCGGATCCCCGGGATCCCCCCAGAATTCCGGATCCCCCCAGAATTCCGGATCCCCGGGATCCCCCCAGAATTCCGGGTCCCCGGGATCCCCCCAGAATTCCGGATTCCCCAGAATTCCGGACCCCCAGAATTCCGGATCCCGGGGTCCGGTATCCCCAGAATTCCGGACTCCCAGGATCCAGGATCCCCAGAATTCCGGATCCCCCAGAATTCCGGATCCCCAGGATTCCGGATCCCCGGGATCCCCCCAGGATTCCGGATCCCCGGGATCCCCCCAGAATTCCGGATCCCCGGGATCCCGGATCCGGGGGCGGTACCTGGCCTCCAGCAGCCCCTCGGGGACGCTGCCGGTGGAGCGGCGCTGCGCCGGGCCCGGCTCCGGCCGCTCCCCGTTCCCGTTCTCAAAGTGCCGGATCATGGTCCGGACGCTGCCCGGCTTCCCGGCTGGAAAAGCGGGAATTCCGGCCGGGATGAGCCCCACTGCCCAAGCCAAAGCCCAAACTCCCCGCCCGAATTCCCAGCCCAAATCCCAGACCTGATCCTGCTTCCCCAAATCCCAAATTCCCAAATCCCAAACCTGATCCTGCTTCCCTAAATCCCAAATTCCCAAATCCTGACCCTAAATCCCAAATTCCCAAATCCCAAACCTGATCCTGCTTCCCTAAATCCCAAATTCCCAAATCCCAAACCTGATCCTGCTTCCCTAAATCCCAAATTCCCAAATCCTGACCCTAAATCCCAAATTCCCAAATCCCAAACCTGATCCTGCTTCCCAAGGTTCCATTCTGAATCCCAAACCCCCAATTTCCCTCCTAAATCCCAAATTCCCAAATCCCAGACCTGATCCTGCTTCCCTAAATCCCAAATTCCCAAATCCTGACCCTAAATCCCAAATTCCCAAATACTGACCCTAAATCCCAAATTCCCAAATCCTGACCCTAAATCCCAAATTCCCAAATCCCAAACCTGATCCTGCTTCCCCAAATCCCAAATTCCCAAATATTGACCCTAAATCCCAAGTTCCCAAATCCCAAACCTGATCCTGCTTCCCTAAATCCCAAATTCCCAAATCCTGACCCTAAATCCCAAATTCCCAAATCCCAAACCTGATCCTGCTTCCCAAATTTTGGTTCCTGAATCCTAAACCCCCAATTTCCCTCCTAAATCCCAAATTCCCAAATCCCAAATTCCCAAATATTGACCCTAAATCCCAAATTCCCAAATCCCAAACCTGATCCTGATTCCCTAAATCCCAAATTCCCAAATATTGACCCTAAATCCCAAATTCCCAAATCCTGATCCTAAATCCCGAATTCCCAAATATTGACCCTAAATCCCAAATTCCCAAATCCCAAACCTGATCCTAATTCCTGAATTTCCCTTCCTAAATCCCGAAGTTTCCACCCTGAATCCCAAACCCCCAATTTCCCTCCTAAATCCCAAATTGCCAAATCCATCGTGAATCCCAAATCCTGATCCTAAATCCCAAATCCCAACTCCCCCAAATTCTCAGGAATTTCATCGGGGAAGAAAGAATGGGAATAAGCCCCAAAAGCAAGGGAGAAAAAAAAAAAAAGAGGAAAAAATGAAGGAAAAGCAACAAAAATTTGGGAATTTTTACCTTCCGTGGGGGACAGGGGGACATGAAATGCTGGAAAACAAAGAGGAGATATCAAAATTCCCAAAATCCCGGGGAAAAACCGGGAATTAGGGAATGCTGATGGGATGAGAACAGGAAAAAAACGGGATGGGAACGCGGGAATGAGGCCAGGATCTGGGAATTCCAGGGGAACTGGGGGAATTCCAGGGGAAATTCCCAGGAAATTCCCAGGAAAATGGCAGGAAATTCCCAGGAAATGGCAGGAAATTCCCAGGAAAATGGCAGGAAATTCCCAGGAAAATGGCAGGAAATTCCCAGGAAATGGCAGGAAATTCCCAGGAAATTCCCAGGGGATTCCAGGCGGCCGCCGGCATTCCCGGATTTGGGAATTGCGGAGCACTCACTGCTCTGGGAGGAGCTCCGGGGCTTCCCGATGTATTTCAGGATCGGGTTCTGCCTCTGCTCCTTCTCCTTCCTGGAGCTGCTGCTCTGCTGGGAAAAAGTCCTGGAAGCGCTCGGAATGCCGGGAATTCCCAGCCCAAATCCCAAATTCCCAGCGCAAATCCCAAATTCCCAGCCCAAATCCCAATTTTCCCAGCCCAAATCCCAAATTCCCAGCCCAAATCCCAAATTCCCAGCCCAAATCCCAATTTTCCCAGCCCAAATCCCAAATTCCCAGCCCAAATCCCAAATTCCCAGCGCAAATCCCAAATTCCCAGCCCAAATCCCAAATTCCCAGCCCAAATCCCAAATTCCCAGCCCAAATCCCAAATTCCCAGCCCAAATCCCGATTTTCCCATCCCAAATCCCGATTTTCCCATCCCAAATCCCGATTTTCCCGGCCCAAATCCCAAATTCCCAGCCCAAATCCTGATTTTCCCAGCCCAAATCCCGATTTTCCCAGCCCAAATCCCAAATTCCCATCTCAAATCCCGATTTTCCCAGCCCAAATCCCGATTTTCCCAGCCCAAATCCCGATTTTCCCAGCCCAAATCCCAAATTCCCAGCCCAAATCCCAAATTCCCAGCCCAAATCCCAAATTCCCAGCCCAAATCCCGATTTTCCCAGCCCAAATCCCAAATTCCCAGCCCAAATCCCGATTTTCCCAGCCCAAATCCCGATTTTCCCAGCCCAAATCCCAAATTCCCATCCCAAATCCCAAATTCCCAGCCCAAATCCCAAATTCCCAGCCCAAATCCCAAATTCCCAGCCCAAATCCCAAATTCCCATCTCAAATCCCGATTTTCCCATCCCAAATCCCGATTTTCCCATCCCAAATCCTGAATTCCCCATCCCAAATCCCGAATCCCAGGATTTGGCTCCAAAAATCCCGGAATTCAGGTCTAAAATTCCCAGGACTTGGGTGAAAATTCCCAGAAAATTCCCGGGATTCCCTCCAAGACCCCCGGGCTGCACTCCGGGGTCTCCCCCCGGAGCTTTTCCCGGGAATCCGCGGCAATTCCCGGGAATTCCCGGCAATTCCCACCTTTTTGGCCTTGGGGAAGAAGGGCAGCCACTTGTCCTTGTCCGGGATCTTCTCGGAGGCTCCGGGATTCCGAGATTCCCGGAATTCCCGGAATTCCCGGGGCTGGATCCCGGCGTGGGCCATGAAGGTGCTGAGGGCGAAGGCCATGGGAGCGCTGGGAAGAGAATTCCAGAGGGTGGGAAGGGCAGAATTCCCAGAAATCCCGGGATTCCGAGGGGATCCGCTGGGAGAGCGGAAAGAGGGAAAACTGGGAATTCCAGGGAAAGGATCCACAGGGAAAACTGGGAATGGGAGGGAAAAGAGGGAAGGGAAAAAGGGAGAAGATTCCACAGGGAAAATCGGGAATGGCCCAAATTCCCGGATTTTTTCCCCGCTGGATCCGCTGGATCCGCTCACCTCCGCTCCTCCTCGTACTTGGAGCTGCGGGAAAAGGAATTCCTTGGATTCTTCCAATCCCAATCCCAAAATTTCCATTCCAGCCCCCGATCCCGTGGGGAATTCCCAAATCCCATCCGGAATTCCCAAATCCCCCAGGAATTCCCAAATCCCCCAGGAATTCCCAAATCCCACCGGAATTCCCAAATCCCCCCGGAATTCCCAAATCCCCCAGAATTCCCAAATCCCCCAGAATTCCCAAATCCCACCGGAATTCCCAAATCCCCCGGGAATTCCCAAATCCCCCAGAATTCCCAAATCCCCCCGGAATTCCCAAATCCCACCAGAATTCCCAAATCCCCCGGGAATTCCCAAATCCCCCCGGAATTCCCAAATCCCCCGGGAATTCCGGCTGCTCCCCACTCACAGGATGTCCCCGAGGTGCCCCAGCTGCCGCTCGGCCGCCGCCCGTTCCCGGCATTCCCGGCGTTCCCGACATTCCCGGGATTCCCGCGGCTCCGGAGCCTTTTCCAGGTGTTTTTCCAGGTGTTTTTCCAGGTGTTTTTCCAGCTGTTCCAGCTGCTCCAGCTGCTGCAGCTCGTTCTCCCCGTAGAGCCCGCCCAGCCCCAGCGTGCGCTTGGCCCTGGGAAATGCCAAAAAACCGGGAATGGCAGCGCCCAAAAATTCCCAAAATTCCCGAAATTCCCAAAATGCGGGATTTGCTGCTTGGTTCTCTGGGAAATGCCAAAAAACCGGGAATGGCAGCGGCCAAAAATTCCCAAAATTCCCGAAATTCCCAAAATGCAGGATTTGCTGCTTGGCCCTGCCGGGAAATGCCAAAAAACCGGGATGGGCAGAGCCCAAATATTCCCAAAATTCCTGAAATTCCCAAAATGCGGGATTTGCTGCTTGGTTCTCTGGGAAATGCCAAAAAACCGGGAATGGCAGAGCCCAAATATTCCCAAAATTCCCGAAATGCGGGATTTGCTGCATGGTTCTCTGGGAAATGCCAAAAAACCGGGATGGGCAGAGCCCAAAAATCTCCCAAAGTCCCAAAATTCCCAAAATTTCCAAATTGCCAGGTCTGCCACATGCTTCTCTGGGAAAAGCAAAAAAAAAAAAAACTGGATTAGCAGCACCCAAAAAATCCCAAAATTCCCAAAATTTGGGATTTTCCTGAGGCTTTGCCCAAAAAAAGAGACAGGAGCTCCTGGAATTCCCAGGATCGGGAATTTTCTGGGATGTTCTGGGATTTTCCTGGGATTTTTCCTGGGGTTTTCCCAGAGTTTTCCTGGGATTTTTTCCGGGATTTTCCTGGGATTTTCTGGGGTTTTCCCAGAGTTTTCCTGGGATTTTTTCCAGGATTTTTCCTGGGATTGTCTGGGGTTTTCCCAGAGTTTTCCTGGGATTTTTTCCAGGATTTTTCCTGAGATTGTCTGGGGTTTTCCCAGAGTTTTCCTGGGATTTTTTCCAGGATTTTTCCTGAGATTGTCTGGGGTTTTCCCAGAGTTTTCCTGGGATTTTTTCCAGGATTTTTCCTGGGATTTTTCCTGGGGTTTTCCCAGAGTTTTCCTGGGATTTTTTCCAGGATTTTCCCTGGGATTTTCTGGGATTTTCCTGGGATTTTTCCTGGGATTTTCCCAGAGTTTTCCTGGGATTTTTTCCAGGATTTTTCCTGGGATTTTCTGGGGTTTTCCCAGAGTTTTCCTGGGATTTTTTCCAGGATTTTTCCTGGGGTTTTTCCTGGGGTTTTCCCAGAGTTTTCCTGGGATTTTTTCCAGGATTTTCCTGGGATTTTTCCTGGGGTTTTCCCAGAGTTTTCTGGGATTTTTTCCAGGATTTTTCCTGGGATTTTTTCCAGGATTTTTCCTGAGATTGTCTGGGGTTTTCCCAGAGTTTTCCTGGGATTTTTTCCAGGATTTTTCCTGAGATTGTCTGGGGTTTTCCCAGAGTTTTCCTGGGATTTTTTCCAGGATTTTTCCTGGGATTTTTCCTGGGGTTTTCCCAGAGTTTTCCTGGGATTTTTTCCAGGATTTTCCTGGGATTTTTCCTGGGGTTTTCCCAGAGTTTTCTGGGATTTTTTCCAGGATTTTTCCTGGGATTTTTTCCAGGATTTTTCCTGGGATTTTCTGGGGTTTTCCCAGAGTTTTCCTGGGATTTTTTCCAGGATTTTTCCTGAGATTGTCTGGGGTTTTCCCAGAGTTTTCCTGGGATTTTTTCCAGGATTTTTCCTGGGATTTTTCCTGGGGTTTTCCCAGAGTTTTCCTGGGATTTTTTCCAGGATTTTCCCTGGGATTTTCTGGGATTTTCCTGGGATTTTTCCTGGGATTTTCCCAGAGTTTTCCTGGGATTTTTTCCAGGATTTTTCCTGGGATTTTCTGGGGTTTTCCCAGAGTTTTCCTGGGATTTTTTCCAGGATTTTTCCTGGGGTTTTTCCTGGGGTTTTCCCAGAGTTTTCCTGGGATTTTTTCCAGGATTTTTCCCACCTGTAGTCCTGGAGCTGCTCCTGGATTTCCGGGATGACGAATTCCTGCGCCTCCAGCAGCGCCGGCTGCAGCTCGTCGCCGTTCCGCAGGCGGAGCTCTGGGAATGGGGAAATCCGGGAATTCGGGAATTCGGGAATTCCCGGGGCTCAGCCCCAAACCTCTCCCGGTGTCCTGGGATTCCAGGAAAAGTCTGGGAATTCTGGGATCCCAATTGGAGTTCTTTTGGGAATTCTCCAGGTTTTGGGAATGCTCCGGGTGCTCCTCTCTCATTCCCAACTTTCCTGGGCTCCGGGAAAAGTTTGGAATTCCCGAACCCGGCCCTGGGCTCCTTTTCCCAGGGGAAATTCCCAGAATTCCGAACTCACCGATCTCGGCCAGGAGCTGCTCCGGCACCTTCACCCGCAGGGGCTGGAAAAGAGGGAAAAGCATCCCAAAATCCCAGAAATCCATCCCAAAAATCCCGGGGAATCCATCCCAAAATCCCATCCCAAAAACCCGGGAAATCCATCCCAAAAATCCTGGGAAATCCATCCCAAAAACCCGGGAAATCCATCCCAAAAATCCCAGAAATCCATCCCAAAAATCCCGTGAAATCCATCCCAAAAATCCTGGGAAATCCATCCCAAAATCCCATCCCAAAATCCCAGAAATCCATCCCAAAAATCCCGTGAAATCCATCCCAAAAATCCTGGGAAATCCATCCCAAAATCCTGGAAAATTCTCCCCAAATCCTGGGAAATCCATCCCAAAATCCATCCCAAAATCCCATCCCAAAAACCCGGGAAATCCATCCCAAAAATCCTGGGAAATCCATCCCAAAAACCCGGGAAATCCATCCCAAAAATCCATCCCAAAAATCCTGGGGAATCCATCCCAAAATCCCATCCCAAAATCCCAGAAATCCATCCCAAAAATCCTGGGAAATCCATCCCAAAATCCTGGGAAATCCTCCCAAAATCTCTTTAAATCCCCAAAGAATCCCAGGAATTGCGGGGAAATCCCGGGAATTTGCTGACCGCGCTCCTGTCCAGGAAGATGTTCCAGATGTGCCTTCCCAGGGCTCGGGAATCCCTGGAATTGCTCTGCTGGCAGCAAACCTCGGAGCACAGGTGGAACAGCTGCGGGAAAAGCGGGAATTCCGGGAATGCTGAGGAATTCCCGGGAATTCGCCTCCATCCGGACCCCTGGGAACACCCTGGGAGGCGCCAGGGCTTGGGAATGGGATCCCAAGGGGGAGAAAATCCCGGGAATTTTGGGAATTGCTCACCAGAGGAGTGGGGTCGGCCTGGGAGAAGAGGAATCTCAGGAAAACTCCCAAATGGGCCGGGCGGGATTTGAGAATTCCCAAATCCTGGAACACGGAGTCGCTCTGGGAACACGGAGAGGGAAAAGTGGCGGCTGTGCTAGGATCCCAAAAATCCCACCCGGAATCCCCAAAATCCCCTCAGAAATCCCGAAATCCCCTCAGAAATCCCGAAATCCCCTCAGAAATCCCCCCGGAATCCCCAAAATCCCGGAAATCCCCTCAGAAATCCCGAAATCCCCTCAGAAATCCCGAAATCCCCTCAGAAATTCCGAAATCCCCTCAGAAATCCCAAAATCCCCTCAGAAATCCCGAAATCCCCTCAGAAATCCCGAAATCCCCTCAGAAATCCCAAAATCCCCTCAGAAATCCCGAAATCCCCTCAGAAATCCCAAAATCCCCTCAGAAATCCCGAAATCCCCTCAGAAATCCCCGAAATCCCCTCAGAAATCCCGAAATCCCCTCAGAAATCCCGAAATCCCCTCAGAAATCCCGAAATCCCCTCAGAAATCGCCCCGGAATCCCCAAAATCCCCTCAGAAATCCCCAAAATCCCCTCAGAAATCCCCCCGGAATCCCCAAATTCCCCCCGGAATTCCCAGACCCCCCTGGAATTCCCAGACCCCCCGGAATTCCCAGACCCCCCGGAATTCCCAGACCCCCCGGAATTCCCAGATCCCCCGGAATTCCCGCTTTTCCCGGGATTCCCACCTCGCTGCTGCCGCTCCCGGGGTCACAATCCTCCTCGGGGCCGATGATTTGGGGCCTCCCCGATCCCTATCCCAAAAAAAAAAACCGGGATCACGCTCCGGGGAAGGGCTCTGGGGGGTCCCCGTGGGGATTCCCGGGATTTCCTGGGATTCTCCCGGGATTTTCCAGCCCCACCGGATCCGTGGCGAGGCCGAGCACGGGGGAGCTCCGGGGGCTGCCGGGCTGGGAAAAGCCGGAATTCCGGGATACCTGGGGAGAGAAATTTCGGGATCAGGACCCCCAAAAACCCCCCAGGGCAGGCGGGAATCCCAAATTCCCTCGGAATTCCCAGGGAAAACGCCCAGAGAAGGAAAAAGAGCCGGGAATTCTGGGGGATCCCAAATTCCGGGGGGAGTTTCTCCCTCTCCTGGAATTTCCCCCCCCGTTTTCCCAAACTTTTCATGGAGTTTTTCCCAGAATTTTCATCCCCTCTCCCACATTTTTCCTGGAATTATTTCTCCTTCTTTTCCCTGAGTTTTCCCCCATTTCCCCAAACCTTACCTGGAACTTTCCCGAAGTTTCCTTGGGATTTTCACCCCCTTTTCCCGAATTTCCCCTGTCACTTCCCAGTTGTTCCCAGAATTTCCCCAGATTTTCCCGGATTTTTCCCGGATTTCCGCCTCACCTCTGCCAGGGCCGGGAGCCGCTCGGGGCCGGATTCCAGCCCCGGGTCCCCATCCCGGGAATCCCGGGAATCCCGGGAATCCCGGGGGAATCGCCCCGGGAGCTGCGGGGACCCCGCCAGGCTCCGCAGGAATTCCCCTTCCAGGGGCCGGGACCCCAAATCCTGGGAATGGGAACGGCGGGAATGGGGAATTCCCGGGAAACGCGCAGGTGGGAAAGGCAGGAAAGGGCAGCTCCGGGAATTCCCAATGCAGGAATGGGCAATTCCGGGAGCTCCCGGAAAGGCAGCGATGGGAAAATTCCCAGAGCCACTCCCGGAATTCCCACACCCACTCCCGGAATTCCCAGACCCACTCCCGGAATTCCCAGACCCACTCCCAGAATTCTCATATCCATCCCCGGAATTCCCACACCCATTCCCGTATTCCCACTCCCGTAATTCCCAGCCCATTCCCATATTCCCACTCCCAGAATTCCCGTATCCATTCCCAGAATTCCCAGACCCACTCCCAGAATTCCCAGCCCATTCCCATATTCCCACTCCCAGAATTCCCGTATCTATTCCCAGCATTCCCAGATCCATTCCCGTACCCATTCCCACACCCACTCCTGGAATTCCCAGCCCACTCCTGGCATTCCCACACACATTCCCGACCCATTCCCGTACCCACTCCCAGAATTCCCATATCCATCTCCTGAATTCCCACACCCATTCCCATATTTCCACTCCCAGAATTCCCAGACCCACTCCCAGAATTCCCACACCCATTCCCGTATTCCCACTCCCAGACCCATTCCCGTACCCACTCCCGGAATTCCCAGCCCATTCCCGTATTCCCGCTCCCAGAATTCCCGTATCCATTCCCAGCATTCCCAGATCCATTCCCGTACCCACTCCTGGAATTCCCAGCCCACTCCCGGCGTTCCCGGCCCATTCTCGGCCCATTCCTGGAATTCCCAGCCCACTCCCAGCATTCCCAGCCCACTCCCGGTGTTCCCGGCCCACTCCTGGAATTCCCAGCCCACTCCTGGAATTCCTGGCCTATTCCTGTGCCCATTCCCAGCCCACTCCCGGTGTTCCCGGTATTCCCGGTGTTCCCGGAATTCCCGGTATTCCCGGTTCCCCGTACCTCCTGCAGCACCTTGAGCTGCAGCTGCCCCAGGCGCCGCCGCGCCGCCTCCAGCTGCTCCTGCCCCGCCGTGCCCGCCTGGCAGCGCTGCGGGCACCGGGAACCGGGAATGGGCACCGGGAATGGGCACCGGGAATGCGGGAATGGGCACCGGGAATGGGCACCGGGAATGTGGGAATGGGACACGGGAATGGGACACGGGAATCCGGGAATGGGATATGGAATGGGCACCGGGAATGCGGGAATGGGATACGGGAATGGGCACCGGGAACCGGGAATGGGCACCGGGAATGGGCACCGGGAATGTGGGAATGGGATACGGGAATGGGCACCGGGAACCGGGAATGGGCACCGGGAATGGGCACCGGGAATGTGGGAATGGGCACCGGGAATGGGCACCGGGAATCCGGGAATGGGCACCGGGAATGGGCACCGGGAATTCGGGAATGGGCACCGGGAATGGGCACCGGGAATGCGGGAATGGGCACCGGGAATGGGCACCGGGAATGCGGGAATGGGATACGGGAATGGGCACCGGGAATTTGGGAATGGGATACGGGACGGGCACCGGGAATTCGGGAATGGGACAGAGGGAACCGGGAATGCAGGAATGGGACATGGGAATGAGAGACGGGAATGAGAGATGGGAATGTGGGAATGGGACACGGGACGGGCACCGGGAACCGGGAATGGGACATGGGAATGGGCACCGGGAATGTGGGAATGGGACACGGGACGGGCACCGGGAACCGGGAATGGGCACCGGGAATGGGCACCGGGAATTCGGGAATGGGCACCGGGAATGGGCACCGGGAATGTGGGAATGGGATACGGGAATGGGCACCGGGAATTCGGGAATGGGCACCGGGAATGGGCACCGGGAATGTGGGAATGGGATACGGGAATGGGCACCGGGAATTCGGGAATGGGACATGGAATGAGAGACGGGAATTCGGGAATGGGACACGGAACAGGCACCGGGAATGTGGGAATGGGACACGGAATGGGCACCGGGAATGTGGGAATGGGACATGGGAATGAGAGACGGGAATGTGGGAATGAGACATGGAATGGGCACCGGGAATTCGGGAATGGGACACGGAACGGGCACCGGGAATGAATCCGGGAATGAGACGAACGGGCACCGGGAATGGGACAGAGGGCACCGGGAAATCCGGGAAAACACGGGAATCAGACACAGCAGTCAGCAGGAAAGGCAGGAACGAGGCACAACAGTCACCGGGAAACCCGGGAATCGGACAGAAGAGTCACCGGGAAACCCGGGAATGACACACAACAGTCACCGGGAAACACGGGAAACAACAAAAAACACGGAAAATGGGACAGGACACTCACTGGGAAATCCAGGGAACACGGGAATGACACACAACAGTCACCCGGAAATCCCCAGAAGCAAATAAACAACCACCAGGAAATCCCAGAAAAAACACCCCAGGAAATCCCAAAAAAAGTGAAAACCCCCCAGGACATTCCCAGGGAATTCCCCAGAAGGCGCCAGAGGAGCGGGAAGAGGGAAAGCGAGGCGGCACCTGGAGCTCGGCCTCGGCCTGGCGCAGCATCTTCCGCAGGATCTGCGCCGCGTGCCTCCGCACCTCCGGGTCCTGCGGGAACGGCGGGAATGCGGGAATGACGGGAATGACAGCGGGAACGGTGGGAATGACGGGAATGACAATGGGAATGACGGCGGGAATAACGGGAATGACGGTGGGAATGATGGGAATGACGGCGGGAATAACGGGAATGACAGCGGGAATAACGGGAATGACAATGGGAATGACAGCGGGAATAACGGGAATGACAGCGGGAATGACGGGAATGACAGCGGGAATGACAGCGGGAATAACGGGAATGACAGCGGGAACGGCGGGAATGCGGCGGGAATGACGGCGGGAATGACAGTGGGAATAACGGGAATGACAGCGGGAATGACGGGAATGATGGCGGGAATGACGGGAATGACAGCGGGAATGACGGGAATGCAGTGGGAATGACGGGAATGACAGCGGGAATGACGGGAATGACGGCGGGAATGACAGCGGGAATGACGGTGGGAATGACAGCGGGAATGACAGCGGGAATAACGGGAATGACGGCGGGAATGGTGGGAATGACGGCGGGAATGATGGCGGGAATGACGGGAATGACAATGGGAATGACAGCAGGAATGACGGCGGGAATGACGGGAATGACAGCGGGAATGACAGCAGGAATGAGAGCGGGAATAACAGGAATGACGGGAATGATGGCGGGAATGATGGGAATGACAATGGGAATGACAGCGGGAATAACGGGAATGACAGCGGGAATGACAATGGGAATGGGGGGATGAAACGGGAATGAGGGGATAACGGCATAATGGGAATAACAGGAATGGTGGAATAATGGGAATAACAGGATAATGGGATAATGGGAATAACAGGATAATGGGATAATGGGAATAATAGGAATGGGGGGGAGGGTGGAATTAATGGGTATAGTGGGAATGGGATAATGGGAATGTGAACAGGAACAAGAATAATGGGAATAATGGGAATGGGATGGCAATGGGAACGGGTATGAGGGGGTTGGGATCCGCTCAGGGAATCCCGGGATCTCCTGGGGGAGTTTTGGGGTCACTTGAGGGAATTCCGGGCTCCCTCTGGAATTCCGGGCTCCCTCTGGAATTCCGGGCTCCCTCCGGAATTCCGGGGCTCACCTGGAGGGGCCTGGGCTCCGTGATGAGCTGGGGGGGCCCCTGGGGACACCCCGAGGGCTCCGGCTCCGGCTGGGATCCCGGAATTCCCGTGGGTCCGGGCGCGGATCCCAGCAGGGTCAGGGCCACGTAGGCGCCGGCTGGAAACAGAACGGGACACGGGAACGTCAGCAGGAATTCCAGGAAAAGTCTGGGATAAAGGGGCTGGGAGCGGGGCTCGCAGGGAAAACTGACACAGGAAGAAATTCCAGGCAAAAAATTCCAGGAGAAGGATTTCCTGGAAAAATTTGGGGTGAGGGGTGATGAGGGGAATTCCAAAAATCAGCTGGGAAAAGGGAGCGAGAAGGATCTCCAGGAAAATGGGGGGGAAAAGGATTTCCAGGAAATACCTGGGGTAAAGGGGGTGAGAAAGATTCCCGGGAAAAACTTGGGAAAAGAGGTGAGAAGGATTCCCAGGGAGAATTTCCAGGAAAAAATTTCCAGGAGAACTGGGAGTGGGAAGCATTTCCAGGGAGAATTTGGGATGAGGGACAAGAAGGATTTCCTGGAAAAACACGGGGAAAAGGGGCTGGAAACACCTCCAGGCTCCCCCCAAATTCCCAAAGGATGGAAAACCCTCTCCCCTTCGCTCAGCCCCGCCTTTCCCCACGGAACGGGACGAGAATTCCCAGAATTCCATCCCAAACTCACACTTGATCAACTTCACCACCTCCAGGTGGGAGCTGTTGGCCACCATGGTCCCGTTCACCTGGAAGAGCCGGGACAGGGCTGGGCAAGGGCCGGGAAACGGGAATTTTCCCCGGGAACGCGGGGAGGCCGCCGGGAACGCGGGAGTCGGGAACGCGCACCTTGAGGATCCGGTCGCCCTCCTGCAGCCCGGCCCTCATGGCAGCCCCACCTGGACACGGGCAGGGGTCAGGAGCACATCCCACATTCCCTCCGGAATATTCCACAGGGACCCGCGCCCCCTCGGCCCCATCCCTGCCAATCCCAAAGCAAAACCCCCAAACCCGGAGCACTTCCCAAGGAAAACCCCATTTCTCCCACGTTTTCCCTCATTTTCCCACATTTTCTCTATTTTCCCGCCATTTTCCCTCATTTTCCCCATGCTTTTCCCTCATTTTCCCACATTTTCTCTATTTCCCCACCATTTTCCCACATTCCCTCCGGAATATTCCACAGGGACCCCCGCCCCCTCGGCCCCATCCCTGCCAATCCCAAAGCAAAACCCCCAAACCCGGAGCACTTCCCAAGGAAAACCCCATTTCTCCCACATTTTCCCTCATTTTCCCACATTTTCTCTATTTTCCCGCCATTTTCCCCACACTTTTCCCTCATTTTCCCCATGCTTTTCCATCATTTTCCCACATTTTCTCTATTTCCCCACCATTTTCCCACATTTCCTCCGGAATATTCCACAGGGACCCGCCGCCCCCTCGGCCCCATCCCTGCCAATCCCAAAGCAAAACCCCCAAACCCGGAGCACTTCCCAAGGAAAACCCCATTTCTCCCACATTTCCCTTCCATTTTCCCACATTTTCTCTATTTTCCCGCCTTTTTCCTGTCGTTTCCCCCAGTTTTCCCACGTTTTCCCCACACTTGCCCATTTTCTGAATTTTCCTGCGGTTTTCCCCACAATTTCCCACATTTCCCCCATTTTCTCTGTTTTCCCTCCACCTCCCCCTCATTTTCTGTCCGTTTTTCCCTCATTCTCTCCATTTTTCCAATTTCCCGCCATTTTCTCCCCCGTTTTCCCGCCATTTTCTCCCCCGTTTTCCCGCCATTTTTCTCCATTTTCTCCCCCATTTTCCTCCTTTTTCCCCCATTTTCTCCCCCAAGCTGAGGCTGGGGATGGATGAGGGCACCCCTGGGCATTGTCTGGCCATCCCCATGTCCAACCCGTGTCTGTCTGTCCATCCCTGTGTCCATCCCTGTGTCCAGCCCCGTGTCCGTCTGTCCATCCTCGTGTCCGTCTGTCCATCCCTGTGTCCATCCCCGTGTCCGTCTGCCCATCCCCGTGTCCATCCCCGTGTCCATCCCCATGTCCATCCCCATGTCCGTCCGTCCATCCCCGTGTCCATCCCCGTGTCCGTTTGTCCATCCCTATGTCCATCCCCGTGTCCATCCCCGTATCTGTCTGTCCATCCCCGTATCTGTCTGTCCATCCCCGTGTCCATCCCCGTGTCCATTCCCGTGTCCGACTGTCCATCCCCGTGTCCATCCCCGTGTCCATCCCCGTGTCCATCCCCGTATCTGTCTGTCCATCCCCGTGTCCATCCCCGTGTCCATCCCCGTGTCCATCCCCGTATCTGTCTGTCCATCCCCGTGTCCATCCCCATGTCCATCCCCGTGTCCGACTGTCCATCCCCGTGTCCATCCCCGTGTCCGTCTGTCCATCCCCGTGTCCATCCCCGTGTCAGTCTGTCCATCCCTGTGTCCATCCCCATGTCCGTCTGTCCATCCCCGTGTCCATCCCCGTGTCAGTCTGTCCATCCCTGTGTCCATCCCCATGTCCGTCTGTCCATCCCCCTGTCCATCCCCGTGTCCAGTCCCGTGTCCATCCCCGTGTCCATCCCCATGTCCGTCTGTCCATCCCCGTGCCCATCCCCGTGTCCATCCCCGTGTCCATTCCCGTGTCCGTCTGTCCATCCCCATGTCCATCCCCATGTTCATCCCCGTGTCCATTCCCGTGTCCGTCTGTCCATCCCCGTGCCCATCCCCGTGTCCATCCCCGTGTCCGTCTGTCCATCCCCGTGTCCATCCCCGTGTCCGTCTGTCCATCCCCGTGTCCATCCCCGTGTCCGTCTGTCCATCCCCGTGTCCGTCTGTCCGTCCCCGTGTCCGGCGGCGCCCACCTGGCCGCACGGACTGCACGAGCACGACGCGGTCGCCGCTGACGGTGAAGCCGAAGCCATGCTGGTCCCGCTGGATGATCACGCAGCGCTGCACCAGCCCTGCGCACACGGACACGGACACACGGACACGGGACACGGACACGGGACACGGACACGGGACACGACACACGGACACGGACAGGGGACAGAGGGACAGGAGCAAGGTGAGGAATGAGGCTCTGCAGTCCGGCTTTGGCCCTGAGGAACCCCCGGTACCGGGGCTTGCAAGGCCTTGGGGTCACTGTCCAGCCCTGGCCACCAGCTCCTGTGGCCACCCATTGTCCAGCCCTGACCTCCAGCTCCTGTGGCCACCAGCTCCTGTGGCCACCCACTGTCCAGCCCTGGCCACCAGCTCCTGTGGCCACCCACTGTCCAGCCCTGACCTCCAGCTCCTGTGGCCACCAGCTCCTGTGGCCACCCACTGTCCAGCCCTGGCCACCAGCTCCTGTGGCCACCCACTGTCCAGCCCTGACCTCCAGCTCCTGTGGCCACCCACTGTCCAGCCCTGGCCACCAGCTCCTGTGGCCACCCTCTGTCCAGCCCTGACCTCCAGCTCCTGTGGCCACCCATTGTCCAGCCCTGACCTCCAGCTCCTGTGGCCACCCACTGTCCAGCCCTGACCTCCAGCCCCTGTGGCCACCCACTGTCCAGCCCTGACCTCCAGCCCCTGTGGCCACCCACTGTCCAGCCCTGACCTCCAGCCCCTGTGGCCACCCACTGTCCAGCCCTGACCTCCAGCCCCTGTGGCCACCAGCTCCTGTGGCCACCCATTGTCCAGCCCTGACCTCCAGCCCCTGTGGCCACCCATTGTCCAGCCCTGGCCTCGTGGTCACTGCATTGTCCCTTGTGGGACCCCAAATCCCAACGGAAGGTCTGGATCCGCATCCTGGCCGTGAGTGACCCCGAGTGACCCTGAGTGACCAATGAGTGACCCTGAATGACCCCGAGTGACCAATGAGTGACCCTGAATGACCCTGAGTGACCACTGAATGACCCCGAGTGACCAATGAGTGACCCTGAATGACCCTGAGTGACCAATGAGTGACCCCGAGTGACGCTGAGTGCCGGAATTCCCGGAATTCCCGGAATTCCCGGGCAGTTCCCACCTGTGGATTCCGAGGCGTCCGAGGGCTGCCGGCCGTGGCCGGGGGATCTTCGCTCCGAGGGGGAATCGCCCAGGGCCGAGGAGAGGCCGCTCAGCCTGGGAATTCGGGAATTGGGGAATTCGGGAATTGGGGAACGCCGGACACGACCCCCGGTCACCCCCAGAGAGCCGGAGAGGAGCCCTGGCAGATCCCAAATCCCCCTGGCAGATCCCAAATCCACCCAGGATCAGATCCCAAATCCCCCCAGGATCAGATCCCAAATCCCCCCAGGATCAGATCCCAAATCCCCGCTGGGATCAGATCCCAAATTCCCCTGGCAGATCCCAAATCCCCCTGGGATCAGATCCCAAATTCCCCTGGCAGATCCCAAATCCCCCTGGGATCAGATCCCAAATCCCCCCTGGGATCAGATCCCAAATCCCCCCTGGGATCAGATCCCAAATTCCCCTGGCAGATCCCAAATTCCCCCTGGATCCCCCTTTTCTCCGGGATCAGCTCCCCCTAAGGAAAAAAATCCCTGGAAAAGCCCCTCAGGATTTTCCAGCCCCTTTTCCATGAGCAGCCGCAGAGCTGGGCCCTGCCCTGGACATTCCCGGCCAATCCGCAGGAAAATCGGGATTAACCCTCGGGATTATCCAGGGCCCAGCCCAGGTCAGCCCTTTTTATCCACCCAAAATCTCTTGTTTTTCCCAAAAATCCCCAAATTCCGGGATCCGCGGCATTCCCGAGACGCTTTTCCTTCAAAACCGCAATTCCAGGAATGCCCAAATCCCAGCCAGGGGATCCAAAGGGATCCAGAGGCTTCTCCTGCCCCTCTGGAAGCAGCCAGGGCTTAACGAGGCTATAAAAAAGTCATTTAATTCGGCTTAATTAAAGCTCCTTAATTGCCTCGGGGGCGGCCGAGCCAGGGCAATTCCCACAATTCCCATTCCAGCGGCACCTCCGGAAGGACCCAGCCCCGCTCTCCCTTCCCAAGTCCCAAAAATTCAAAATTCCCAAAAAACCGAAGCTTGGAATGGGAAAAAATTCCCTTTTCCCAACATTTCTGCCCACCGGGTTCCCTCCGGAGACAGGTTTGGAATCCCCAGCTGGAAAATCCCACGGAAACCTGGGATAAACCAGGGTTGAAAGCAGGAAAAAAGGGGGGAAATCCCATTTTCCGACTTTTCTGACCACGCCGTGGCTTTCCAAGGAAAAGCAGAATTCCAGGGGCAGCTGGGAGGACCTGGAGGGCTCTTCCCAGAAAATTCCCGAGTGTTTTTATCGGGAATGCTGCAGGACAAAGCCGCAATTCCCGGCTCTTCCCTCAACCCCAAACCCTGCCGTTCATTCCCGGGTTGTTTTTTGGGAATGTCCCCCAGGAAATCCGGGATCTCCGAGGAGCCGCCACCGAATTTCACGGGAACAAACCCGAATTCCCAAACCCCTTTCCCACACAACTTTGGCCTTCCATTCCCAAATTAACAAAAAACTCGGGATCTCAGGGAAAGTTTTTGCTTTCCCACATTCCGAGGGCGGCCGCCGAGTCCTGGGAGGAATTCCGGGAGTTTGGATCCCGCTGGAATTTCTCCTCGGATTTGCAACATTTGGTTCCCTCCCTGCCGGGGGCTGCGGCTCCGCTGCTCTCCCTGGAAAAACACCAGGAAAACCACGGAGAGACCGGAGAAACACGGGAATATTTTCCCATTTTTCCTGCTTTAAACCCGGGTTTATCCCTGGTTTCCATGGGATTTTCCAGCTGGGAATTCCAATCCTGCTGTGGGAAGAGATGGGAAGGAGGCCAGGGGTCAGAAATGTTGGGAAACGGGTTTTTTCCCCATTTTTCCCGCTTGAAACCCTGATTTATCCCAGATTTCCATGGGATTTTCCAGCTGGGAATCCCAAAGCCTTTTTTGGGAAGGGGATCCCAACGGAACGCCACCGTCCGGAGCGATCCCAAATGTTGGGAAAACGGGAGTTTTTCCCGTTTTGTTTTTCAGTTGGTCGGGGTTTTTTTTCGGGAATTCTCCACGGGAATTCTCCAGGAAGAATTCCCGGCGGGGTAATGATTAACGGAGCCGCTCCTGGGGAAGTGGGAAGTGGCAGAGCTGGTTGGGCCGGAATTCCGGCTCCTGGAATTCCCTGTCCCGGGGGGATCCTCTCCCCATTCCCGCAGAATTCGCAGCTGGGAGGATCCTGAAATCCCCGGGATGAGGCACTTCCAGGGATGGGGAATCCATGGAATAACCTGGGCAGGATCCAGGAATGGGCCCTGGAATCCCAAATGAACCAGCCCAGGGAATCCTGGAATTCTCTGGGCTGGGAAAAGCAGGAAAAATCCCCAGGATCTGGTGGGAAAACGATCCCTGAAATTCCCGGGATCTGCCTCTCTCCCAGGCCCCCAAATCCCTCATTTCCCACCCAAATCCACGTGGGAAATGCCGTGGCTGGAGCAAAGATCCCAATCCAAGAATTCTCGGCCAAATTCCTGAATTTATCCCAGAAAAAGCTCCAGGGTTTTCCAAGGGTTTATCCCACCAAAAAAAATCCCCAAATTTGGTGTAAAATGGAGCCAAACAAACTGGGAAAAAGCCAATCCCCGGTGGTGGATATTGGAAATATCCCAAAAATCAGGGAAGTTCGGGATATTCCCCCCCACTCCCCAAATCCGGGAGTTTTATCCCAAAACGCTGCTCCCCTGAGGGATTCATGGAAATACGGGATGGGCTGAGTCCCACCATTCCCAAAATCCTGGAATTTTATCCCAAATTCCCGTCTTTCCCCCTAAGGAATGGGGTGAGGGCTACAGGGCGAGCGGAGCCCCCTCCCAGAGCCTCAAAATCCCAGAATTTCACCCCAAAACACCCCAAATCCTGACATTTCACCCCAAATCCTGACATTTCACCCCGAATCCTGACATTTCACCCCAAATTCTGACATTTCACCCCAAAACACCACAGGGACCAAGTGCGGAGTCCCGGATGAGCTGAGCCCCCTCCTCTAAGCCCCCAAATCCCAGAATTTCACCCCAAAACACCCCAAATCCTGACATTTCACCCCGAATCCCAGGATTTCACCCCAAACCACCCCAAATCCCAGGATTTCACCCCAAATCCCGGCATTTCACCCCAAACTGCTGCTTTTCCCCGCAGGACCGCCCTGGCAGCTCTCGGAGCAGCGGAGCCTCCTCCCAGAGCCCCAAAATCCTAGGATTTCACCCCAAACCCCAGCGCCCGCTTCCAGAGCCCCCAAACCCCTGGATTTCACCCCAAAACCCCCGGATTTCACCCCAAACCCGCCGGATTTCACCCCAAACGCTGTTCCCGCTCCCAGAGCCCCAAAACCCCTGGATTTCACCCCAAAACCCCCGAATTTCCCCCCAAACCCCCCGGATTTCCCCCCAAACCCCGTTCCCACTCTCAGAGCCCCAAAACCCCCAGATTTCCCCCCAAACCCCTCACCCGCTCCCACAGCCCCAAATCCCCGGATTTCCCCCCAAACCCCCGGGTTCCCTCAAACCCCCAGATTTCCCCCCAAACCCCTCACCCGCTCCCACAGCCCCAAACCCCCGGGTTCCCCCCAAACCCCCGATTTCCCCCCAAGCCCCGGTTCCCCCGGATTTCCCCAAGCCCCGTTTCCCCGATTTCCCCCAAGCCCCGGGTTCCCCCGGATTTCCCCAAGCCCCGGTTCCCCGATTTCCCCCAAGCCCCGGTTCCCCCGGTTCCCCCCCAAGCCCCGGGTTCCCCCGGGTTTCCCCAAGACCCGGTTCCCCGATTTCCCCCCAAGCCCCGGGTTCCCCCGATTCGCCCCCAAGCCCTGGTTCCCCCGATTTGCCCCCAAACCCCGGGTTCCCCCGGGTTCCCCCCAAGCCCCGGTTCCCCGGGTTCCCCCGGGTTCCCCCAACCCCCCGGTTCCCCCGGATTTCCCCAAGCCCCGGTTCCCCGGGTTCCCCCGGGTTCCCCCAACCCCCCGGTTCCCCGGGTTCCCCCGGATTCCCCCCCAAGCCCCGGTTCCCCGGGTTCCCCCCAAGCCCCGGTTCCCCGAGTTCCCCCCAAACCCCGGGTTCCCCCCGGTTCCCCCGATTCCCCCCAAACCCCGGGTTCCCCCGGGTTTCCCCAACCCCCCGGTTCCCCGGGTTCCCCCGGATTCCCCCCCAAGCCCCGGTTCCCCGGGTTTCCCCAAGCCCCGGTTCCCCGGGTTCCCCCCGGCCGTACCTGTCCGGGGCCTGCGGAGGCCGCACGCTCATGGCGCGGCTCCCTCAGGGCCGGGCCCGGCGCCGCCGCCCCGGCCCCGCCACCATCCCCGGCCCGGCGGCCGCGGGGCCCGAGCGAGCCCCGGCCCGAGCGAGCCCCGGCCCGAGCGAGCCCCGGCCCGGAGCGCTCGGTGCCGGTCCGGGAGCGCTCGGTGCCGGTCCCGGGGCGCTCGGTGCCGGGCCCGGAGCGCTCGGTGCCGGTCCCGGAGCGCTCGGTGCTTGTCCCGGAGCGCTCGGTGCGGGTCCCGGAGCGCTCGGTGCTTGTCCCGGGGCGCTCGGTGCCGGTCCGGGAGCGCTCGGTGCCGGGCCCGGAGCGCTCGGTGCCGGTCCGGAGCGCTCGGTGCCGGGCCCGGAGCGCTCGGTACCGGTCCGGGAGCGCTCGGTACCGGCCCGGAGCGAGCCCCGGCCCGGAGCGCTCGGTACCGGCCCGGAGCGCTCGGTACCGGTCCGGGAGCGCTCGGTACCGGCCCGGCCCGGCCCGGCTCTGGGGCGCGGCCCCTCCCGGCGGGGGCCGGGCTGCGGAGAGCCCCGGGAGCAGCTCCAGCCCCGGGAGCAGCTCCAGCCCCGGGAGCAGCTCCAGCCCCGGCCCGGCAGCGCCAATCCCGGCCCGGGGCTGCTGCCAATCCCGGCCGGCCCGGCCCCCACGGCGCCGGGAGATCCAACCCCGGCCCGGAGCTCCAATCCCCGGGCTCGTTCAGCCCCGGGCAGCGCCAATCCCGGCCCCGGAGCTCCAATCCCCGGCCGGGGCAGCTCCAATCCCCGGCCCCGGAGCTCCAACCCCCGGGCTCGTTCAGCCCCGGAGCTCCAATCCCGGCCCGGGGCAGCTCCAATCCTGGCCCCGGAGCTCCAATCCCGGCCCGGGGCAGCTCCAATCCCCGGCCCGGAGCTCCAATCCCCGGGCTCGTTCAGCCCCGGGCAGCGCCAATCCCGGCCCCGGAGCTCCAATCCCGGTCCGGGAACTCCAATCCCCGGCCCCGGAGCTCCAATCCCGGTCCGGGAACTCCAATCCCCGGCCCCGGAGCTCCAATCCCCGGCCGGGGCAGCGCCAATCCCGGCCCGGGGCAGCTCCAACCCCGGCCGGGGCAGCTCCAATCCCCGGGCTCGTTCAGCCCCGGGCAGCTCCAATCCCCGGCCCGGGAGATCCAACCCCGGCCCTGGGGCAGCTCCAATCCCCGGGCTCGTTCAGCCCCGGAGCTCCAATCCCGGCCCGGGGCAGCTCCAACCCCGGCCGGGGCAGCTCCAACCCCGGCCCCGGAGCTCCAATCCCGGCCCGGGGCAGCTCCAACCCCGGCCGGGGCAGCTCCAACCCCGGCCCCGGAGCTCCAATCCCCAGCCCGGGGCAGCTCCAAACCCCGGCCCCGGAGATCCAACCCCGGCCCTGGGGCAGCTCCAACCCCGGCCCCGGAGCTCCAACCCCCGGGCTCGTTCAGCCCGCACAGCCCCGGGGCCGCTCCGATCCCGGCCCGGGGCAGCTCCAACCCCGGCCCGGGGCAGCTCCAACCCCGGCCACGGAGCTCCAAACCCCGGCCCCGGAGATCCAATCCCCGGCCCGGGAGATCCAACCCCGGCCCTGGGGCAGCTCCAACCCCGGCACCGGAGCTCCAATCCCGGCCCGGGGCAGCTCCAACCCCGGCCCTGGGGCAGCTCCAACCCCCGGGCTCGTTCAGCCCGCACAGCCCCGGGGCCGCTCTGATCCCCGGCCCGGCCCCGCCCGCGGGGACACAGAGAGACCTCGGGTGTGGGGGACACGGGGACAGGGAGGGGACACAGGGACAGTGTGGGTTTGGGGACAGGGAGGGTTTGGGGACACCCATGGGGACAGGGAGGGTTTGGGGACAGGGAAGGTTTGGGGACACCCATGGGGACAGGGAAGGTTTGGGGACAGGGAGGGTTTGGGGACACAGGGACAGGGAGGGTTTGGGGACAGGGAAGGTTTGGGGACACCCATGGGGACAGGGAGGGTTTGGGGACAGGGAGGGTTTGGGGACAGTGTGGGTGTGGGGACACCCATGGGGACACTGAGGGTTTGGGGACACCCATGGGGACAGGGAAGGTTTGGGGACAGGGAGGGTTTGGGGACAGGGAGGGTTTGGGGACACCCATGGGGACAGGGAAGGTTTGGGGACAGGGAAGGTTTGGGGACAGGGAGGGTTTGGGGATAGGGAGGGTTTGGGGACACCCATGGGGACAGGGAGGGTTTGGGGACAGGGAGGGTTTGGGGACAGGGAAGGTTTGGGGACAGGGAGGGTTTGGGGACAGGGAAGGTTTGGGGACAGGGAAGGTTTGGGGACACTGAGGATTTCGGGACACGGAAGATTTGGGGACATGGGGACAGCGTACATTTGGAGACACCAAAGATTTGGGGACACCCATGGGGACACTGAGGGTTTGGGGACAGGGAACATTTGGGGACATGGGGACAGCATAGATTTGGGGACAGTGAGGATTTGGGGACAGTGATGATTTGGGGACATCAAAGATTTGGGGACAGTGATGATTTGGGGACAGTGAGGATTTGGGGACAGTGATGATTTGGGGACATCAAAGATTTGGGGACAGTGATGATTTGGGGACAGTGAGGATTTGGGGACAGTGATGATTTGGGGACATCAAAGATTTGGGGACAGTGAGGATTTGGGGACACCCATGGGGACTGAGAACTTGGGGACATGGGGACATCAAAGATTTGGGGACACTGAGGGTTTGGGGACACTGAGGGTTTGGTGACACCCAAAAACCCCAAAGACAGAAGCAGCGGGAGCTGGGGAATTTCCGGGATCCCGGGAATCCCTTCCCAAAAATCCCAAACCCCGGGAGAAGCCCCAAAGAAAGCAGCGGCGCCTCTCTGTTAAAAGGTTTTTATTTAACGTTCTGAATTCGAGGTAAAATACTTTTATTTTTCGCTTTTTTTTTTCCTTTTTTCCGTGTTTTTTTTTTTTTTTTTTCAACTTCCATAACAAAATACGGAGCTATGGGATACCCCTGGAAAAAAATATGTATATTATCCATAAATTTCTCTAGCATTCCATCATATATATATATAATATATATATGCAACCCTTTCTTAAATCTGATTTTTATAGAAATCGGAATTTAATTTTAAAGGCACAAATTTCGGATTTTTTGTCTTTTTTTTTTTTTGTTTTGTTTTTTTTTTTTTTGCCCCTCTACTTTACACCCTATGTACAAAGCCACGCTCCCCGTCCCAAATTCCATCGATTTTCCCGAAGGATTCCTGCCGGATTCCCACCGGGGAGAGTTCAAATCCCTCGAAATCCCTCGAAAAAGGGGTTTTATCAACCCGAAAACAAAAGCGTAAATATCGGTTTAAAAAGCGCTAAAAAATCAAAGTATTTCCCGGAAAATCCAAAGTTTTTCCGGAGTTCTGATGATTTCAACCGAGAGAAAATTCCTGGGTTTTTCTTTTTAATCCCACCAGGATGCTGAGACGCAAAAAAAAAGAAAGAAACCAACGGAAAAACAGCTTAAAATAATAAAAAACCTCAACATAATTATGGAATAAATAAAAAAATCCGGGACAACCCCATTAATGCTGTTGGATTTTTCCTCCTTTTCCGGGGAAATTCCTCCCCAGAAATTCCCCCCGTTTGGGGCTGTCCCATCAAAAAGTCTTTTTTTTTTTTTTTAATTTTTTAATTTTTTAAACATTTTTCCTACGGATTTGCTACGAAAAAGAAGCAAAATTAACGAAAAAAAAAAAAAGAACTGCTGGAAAAAACGGGATCATGCTCCGGGGCAAATTCATCCGGGAGAGAATTCCAACCATTCCCAACTTCCCGAGGGTTTGTTTGTTGTTCAATGGTTTGGCACGGTGGAATTTTAGGAATTTTTCCTTGAAACTTCCGATTTTTTTCCACAAAATTTTGATCTGGTTGTTTTGGTTTTTTTCCTTTAAATCCGTTCGTTTTGTTTTGGTTTTTTTTTGACCTTTTCCTTCTCCTCTTCCTGCTTTTTTTTTCGTTGTTTTTCCTCCTCCCGGGCTCCGTTGGGAATTCTGGAATTCCCGAGAGGCGCCGGATCCGTCGTCCTGAGTCCGGAATTCCCTGAACTCTCCCAAGTTTTTTATTTTCATTTCCACTTTTCATCTTGGTTTTCTTTTTTCTTTTTTTTTTTTTGCAGTGCAATGGCTGTGACAGGAAACCCCGACATTCCCACCCTTCCCAAAAAACTCCCAATCCCAAAAAATCCTTTTCTAAAGCCACAAAAATTCCAACTTTTTTTTTTTTTTTTTTGTTCCTTCTCTTCCCGTGGGATTCCGATTCCAAAGGACTGGAGAGGAGGGGTGGGGAAAATCCGGGATTTTCCCCCCGTTTTTTGTTTTTGTTTCTCCCGACGGTTCCGGCGCTGGGATTTGGGATCGGCGGGAATTCCGGGCAAGGCCCCTCGTGTGATTCCTGAGTTCGTCCTGGCGCCTCTCCGGTCGCGTTTTTTGGGATCATCCAAGGCTTCTCCACCCCAACTGCACATTCCAAGGGTCCCACGCCCGGCCGGGCTGGGATCTGGGAATCGCTCCCGGGATCCCGGCGGGGAATTTCCTCCCCCAGCCCGGAATTCCCAAAATCCGAGCTCCGAGAGCGAATCCTGGGCAGCTCCCGGCGCTTCCCGAGGCTCGATCCCGCTGGGAGCCAAGCCGGAGCCTTCGGAATTCCGCTGCTGCGCGGGGGAACGGCGGCGTTTGGCATTTCCCCCCAAGAACCAGGAAGGATCCACGACATCCGAGCGCTCCCGGAAAAAATTCCCAGAAAAAGTCCAAACGTGGTTTGTTGGTTTTTGTTTTTTTTTTTCTTTAAGGCATGAGTCAAACGGGGAGAAAAATGGGGGGGAGGGTCCAAAAATCTGGGAATGGCGCCGGGAATTCCGGCGTTCCCGGGACTCACCACAATCATTCCAGCGCTCCTTCCAAGCATTCCCAAAAATTCCACCCACACGGATTCCGGAGCGGGAAAAAAATCCCCGCTCCGGGCACACAGAAACAAAAAAAACCAAACCCCAACATTTTTAATGCGTTAGGATTAAAGGCATCCGGTTAATTTTGTGTTATTCCCGTTCCCATTCCCTGAAAAAGTTTGGAGTTTTGCTCATGGCTTCTGCGAGAGAAAGAGAGAGAGAAAGAAAGGCGGGAAAAGGGGAATTTTCCCCGGAAATCCGCCGGGAACGACGCGGCCTCCATCCCGATTCTCCGAGAGTTTTCCTGAATCCTTTTCCCCCCCGCCCCAGCCCCGCTCCGTGGACAGTGCAAAATTCCCGATGCAAAATTCCCAAGCTCCTCCTTTTCCCAAAAAAAAAACCAAAAAAAAAACCAAAACAAAAAAAAAGAAGAACCAAACCAGCTCCTGGATGGCCGGGAAAACCTCTCATCCGTAAAAAAACCCCGAAAAATCCCAAAAAAATCCCCCCCCACCCTGTCCCCGGATCTGGAGATTCCCGGTGTCCCAAAAGGCCCGGGAGCGGCCCCGAGGCCGCGCCTGGAATTCCTCCGCGCCAGTCCTGGAGCTGGAGCCGGCTTTTCCCGGGAAAAGCGAGCGGGAATTGCGGCGTCTGCACCTGCAAGTCAACAACAGAAACAACACAAAGCCCGAAGCTTCCCGCACCCCCCTCCCTTCTCCCACCCCTGAAATTCCCTAAAAATTCCCAGGCCTGGCCCGCCCCCCTCCCCGCCCGGACCCCGAACTGCTCGGCAACCTTGCTACATAAATACACGGACGCCGCTCCGGCCGGCTCCGGCGCTCCGGCCGCCTTTAGGTGTCGGAGGCGGCGGCCACGGCTTTGGGCAGGTGCCAGATCCCGTTGGGCCGGGAATCCTCGGCCGCTTCCTGCCGGGAATCTCCGTTCCAGCGGCGCTTCAGCCGCAGCTTGGGCGGCATCAGGGCGTCCTCCCGGCGCTCCTGGCCGCCGGCCTCGCCGGGCCACTCCCGCGGCGCCTTCTCGGCGCTCTCCTCTCCGCACGCGCCGGGCTGAGCCGCGCCGGGCGCCCGCGCCGGGGCCGCCGGGCGGGCGAACACCGCCGCCTTCTCCTCCTCCTCCTCCTCCTCCTCCTTCCGCGGGACCTCCTCCTCGTCCTCCCTGTCGGGCGCCGCCGGCTCCACCTTGACGCGCGGCGGGCCGGCGGCCTCGGGGCTCTCCAGGCGCTCGCGGTTCTTGCGGCCGGCGGGCGGCGGCTGCAGCTTGATGGGGAACTGCGGCGGCTCCTCCAGCGGCACCGGGCACTGCAGCGGCGGCACCACCAGCGGGTAGCGGGGGAACGTCCGCGGGCTCAGGTGGTAGTTGAAGACGGAGCAGGCCTGCGAGTGCAGGTAGTGCTTCATCTCCTCGGGGTTGAAGGAGAAGCAGCTGCTGCCGGCGGCGGCGAAGGGGCTGAGCCCCGGCGAGGGGCTGTAGGAGAAGAGCGTGGGCGTCAGCGACAGCGCCGGCGAGATGGGCACGTTGAGCACGCCGGGGCGGCCCGGCAGCGGCGACGCGGCGAAGGGGCTGTGCGGGTGCTCGGGGAACACGCCGGGCCGCGGGAACAGCGGCAGCACCACCTCGGGCTTGCGCTTGGGCGCCGCGCCGCCGGCCGCCGCGTGCGCCGGCGCCAGCAGCTCCCGGCGCCAGTCCGGCCCGCTCTCCTCCGGCTCGGCGGGCTCCGGCTTCCTCTCGGCGTCCGGCGGCGCCTCGGCGCGCGGCGGCGGCAGCAGCGCGCCCGGCCCGAAGCGCGCCGCCGCCTCCTCGCCCGGCGACGCCGGCTCCAGCGGCGGGAAGTGGAAGCGGGACGAGGCCGTGGGCACCGGCGGCGCGCTCTGCGGGACCACGCCTGCGGGGAGACGGGGAAAACAGGCACTGAGCGTCTGGGGATCGGGGAGGAGCTGGATGAAATCCCCGGGGATGGCGGGGAGGGTTTGAGATGTCCGGCTGAAGCTCTGAGCCGAGCCGGGGTCGCACCCATTAATGGGAATGGCTGAAATATCTGGGGGAAAACATTAAATGTCCACGGGGGAAACTCCAATGTCCATGGAAATGGCTGAAATGTCCATGGAAATGGCTGAAATATCCATGGAAATGGCTGAAATGTCCATGGAAAAAACTCCAATGTCCATGGAAATGGCTGAAATATCCATGGAGAGAAATTAAATATCCATGGGAAAAACTCAAATGTCCATGGAAATGGCTGAAATATCTGGGGGAAAACATTAAATGTCCACAGGGAAAACTCCAATGTCCATGGAAATGGCTGAAATGTCCATGGAGAGAAATTAAATATCCATGGGAAAAACTCAAATGTCCATGGAAATGGCTGAAATATCCATGGGAAAAAAATCAAATGTCCAGGGAAAAAACTCAAATGTCCATGGAAATGGCTGAAATATCCGTGGAAAAACCTCAAATGTCCACGGAAATGGCTGAAATATCTGCAGGAATGGCTGAAATATCCATGGAGAGAAATTAAATATCCATGGGAAAAACTCAAATGTCCATGGAAATGGCTGAAATATCCATGGAAAAAAACTCAAATGTCCATGGAAATGGCTGAAATATCCGTGGAAAAACCTCAAATGTCCATGGAAATGGCTGAAATACCCATGGAAAAAAACTCAAATGTCCATGGAAATGGCTGAAATATCCATGGAAAAAACTCAAATGTCCATGGAAATGGCTGAAATATCTGCAGGAATGGCTGAAATATCCATGGAGAGAAATTAAATATCCACGGAAAAAACTCGAATGTCCATGGAAGTGGCTGAAATGTCCATGGAAAGAACTCAAATATCCATGGAAATGGCTGAAATATCCATGGAAAAAACTCAAATGTCCATGGAAATGGCTGAAATATCCATGGAAAAAACTCAAATGTCCATGGAAATGTCTGAAATATCCATGGAAAAACCTCAAATATCCATGGAAATGGCTGAAATATCTGGGGGAATGGCTGAAAAAGCCATGCAAAAACCTCAAATATCCATGGAAATGTCTCAAATACCCGTGGAAAAGACCCAAATATCAATGGAAATATCTCATCTGAGAGGGGATCTCATCAATCCATGGAAATGTCTCCCAACGTCCATAAAAATATCTCAAAAATCCATGGAAATATCTCCAATGTCCATGGAAACATCTTCTCTGAGGGGGAATGTCATCAATCCATGGAAATGTCTCAAATATCCCAAATATCCATGGAAATACCTGGATAATATCCCAAATATCCATGGAAATACCTGGATATTCATCAAAATCTGACTTCTGAGGGGGGAAATCTCATCAATCCATGGAAATATCTCAAAGATCCACAGAAATATCTCAAATTCCCACCCAAATCCCTCAAATTCCCACCCAAAATCTCGGTGAGGGAGGGGAAATCCTGGAGAAAAACCCCAAATTCCAGGTTTGCTACCCCAACCCCCACGGGGGTGGGAATGAGAGGGGCTGGGATTAACCAGGAGCCTTCCAAATTCTCCCAAATTATTTTTGTTCCCCAGCGCCCCAGGGCCAGGAGGGAGCAGGAGCTGGGAACTGCCCGGACTCGTTTGCTCCCAGTTAATTACGGAATTACAGCTCCAGACACATCTTCCCACCCCCGTTCCTTGGCTTGGAAAAGACATTCCCCTCTCCCAACAAACAAAAAAGAGAAAATAAAACAAACCCCAGCAGGGCCCACACAGGTGAAGGAGACACCAACACCTGGAGGAATTTCTCTCTTTTTGTTTTTGTTTTTTGGCCTTCCCGGAGCCTTGGAAAAACAAAACCTCGGAGATTCCCTCAGGGAGGGGAGGCGGCGGCGCCGGAGCCTGGAAAAATCCCTTTTTCCCTCACACAGAACCTGATTTTATTCCTATTTTCCCTGCTTTTATCCCTATTTTCCCTGCTTTTATCCCTATTTTCCCTGCTTTTTTCCCTCCTGGATCGCTGTTCCAGGCTTTGCCCTGGAAGCTGGATCAGGACCCTCCAAATCAGGACTTTTCTGTGGAGAAAAGTTTGGGATTTTTGGGAACAACGAGTTGCAGGCAGTTTTTTTATCTTTATGGATTCAACAATCACCATTTTTCCTGCTGGACTGGAGCTCCACACTTTCCCCTGGAGCAGCTCATGCTAGGCCCAGCTCCTCTAAATTGAGAATTTGTGAGGAGAAAAGTTTGGAATTTCTGGGAATATCAACTTCCAGAGGGTTTTTCTATCTTTTTAAATTAAAATAATCACCAGTTTCCCAATTTTTTCCTGTTTTTTTCCTACGGGATTGGTGCTCCACACTTTCCCCTGGAGCAGTTCTTGCTAGGCCCAGCTACTCTAAATTTATACTTTTTGTGGAGAAAAGTTTGGAATTTTTGGGAATATCAACTTCCAGAGGGGTTTTGTATCTTCATGGATTCAATAATCACCAATTTCCCCACTTTTTCTGCTTTTTTTCCTGTTTTGATCCCTGCTGCATTGGCTTTCCAGGCTTTGCCCTGCAGCAGAGTGTGCCGGGCTGGTCAACTCTAAATTGAGATTTTGTGAGGAGAAAAGTTTGGAATTTCTGGGAATATCAACTTCCAAGCGGTTTTTCTATCTTTTTAGATTCAATGATCCCCAATTTTCCCACTTTTCCTGTTTTTTTTTTCCTGCTGGATTGGGGCTCCACACTTTCCCCTTGGAGCAGCTCGTGCTAGGCCCAGCTCCTCTAAATTGAGATTTTGTGAGGAGAAAAGTTTGGAATTTTTGGGAATATCAACTTCCAGAGGGGTTTTCTATCTTTTTGAATTAAATAATCACCAATTTCCCCACTTTTCCTGCTTTTTTTCCTGCTGGATTTGCCATCCAGGCTTTCCACTGGAGCAGCTCCTGCTAGGCCCGGCTCCTCTAAATTGAGATTTTGTGAGGAGAAAAGTTTGGAATTTCTGGGAATATTGACTTCCAGAGGGGTTTTCTGTTTTTATGGATTCATTTTCCCACTGTGCCTGATGAGGACAATCCCTCAGCTGTGGGAATTTGGCTCTTAGAGGTTTAATTCCTTTAAAAATCCCCTTGGAAAGACCCTTTTCCCAGGAAACCGCTGCTGATTCCAGGATAAACCTGGCAGAACCATTTTAGGGTAAAAAAGGGACATTTATGCTCCATTCCCAAACCCTTCCTTGTTATCCTCTCTCCTCCAGGGAAGAATTTCTGATTTTTAACCAAAATCCAAGGAATTCCTGCCGCGTCCCTACGGAATCCCTCCCAACCCTGGGGCAGGAATGGGTTAAAAACCTGCAATTTTGGGGTGAAAAGGAGCGGGGAAAAAGGGGGAGAGAAGGGAGAAAAAGCCGTGGATTTTTACACCATAAACTCACCTGAGCCACCCCAGGACTGCATCCCGAGGCTGATCCTCTTATCCCACAAATCCCAAAAATCCCCGGGGAAAGATAAACCCGACCCCTCATCCCCCTCCACAGCGGGGATTTGCTCCCAGGTTTTGCTTTTTTTATTTTATCCAGGCTGGCTGGGGAAAAAACAATATTCCACATCCTCGGGTTGGGTTTTTTTTTTAGTTTTTCTGCCCCATTCCCACCCGGAATTCCCAAATTCCTGAGGCTCACCGTTGGGCCGGATGTTGATGAAGGGATAATTGGGCATCACCAGTTTGTTGAAGTTGAATTTGTAGGTGAATCTTTTGCCCTTGGTCTTGTGCAGGATCCTCTTGTTGTAGTAATATCTGCAAATAAATTGGTTTTTTTAAATGGGGAAAAAAAAAACAAACAATGGATCGAAGCACTCAAAAATCCAGAATTTCTTCCTAATTCCTCAGGGATCCTTCCTAATATCCTGTTTAACCAAAATATGGAATTCTGGGATGGTTTGGTTTGGAATGAGCTCAAATATCCTGAAAAATCCAGAATTCCTGAGGAATTCCTTCCTAATTTCCTGCTCAAATATCCTTAAAAATGCAGGGCTGGGGCAGCTCCCACCTCCCCAGGTGGCTCCAAGCTGGAATTGGGCATTCCCAGGGATGGGAAATCCATTGGAATCACCCAGAGCAGGGAGAGATTCATCCCTAAAATCCCACCTGATGGAATCCTGGGATATTTTTGGGGTGGAAAAGGACCTTAAACCACACCCCAACCCCAAACCCTGAGGGATGAGCAAACACCAGCACGACATCCCACCTAAAACCCCAAAATTCACGAGGAAAAAAACCCCCAAAATTAATGGGAAAAAAAGGCAAAAAGATCCCAAAATTCATGGGAAAAAAAGTGGAAAACCCCAAATTTGGCTGAACTGAGGGCGCAGCTGAGCTTCTCATAGTTTGTGGTGCCACCAGGCCCAGGCCACCAAAACCCTGATGGACGAGCCAACACCACCATGACACCCTGCCAAAAAAAAACAAAATTCATGGGGAAAACCCCAAAATTCATGGAAAAAAAAGGGAAAAAACCCAAATTAAGTCACCTGAGGGCACGGCTGAGCTTGTCGTAGTTCATCTGGGGCTTGCACTTGCGGCGCCCCCAGAGCCGTGCCACCAAAACCCTGATGGACGAGCCAACACCACCATGACACCCCGCCAAAAAAAAACAAAATTCATGGGGAAAACCCCAAAATTCATGGAAAAAAAAGGGAAAAAACCCAAATTAAGTCACCTGAGGGCACGGCTGAGCTTGTCGTAGTTCATCTGGGGCTTGCACTTGCGGCGCCCCCAGAGCCGTGCCACCAAAACCCTGATGGACGAGCCAACACCAGTATGACACCCTGCTAGAAAACCCCAAAATTGATGGAAAAAAAAGGGAAAAACCCCAAATTAAGTCACCTGAGGGCACGGCTGAGCTTGTCGTAGTTCATCTGGGGCTTGCACTTGCGGCGCCCCCAGAGCCGTGCCACCAAAACCCTGATGGACGAGCCAACACCAGCATGATGCCAGCTGGAAAACCCCAAAATTCATGGGAAAAACCCCAAAATTCATGGAAAAAAAAGGGAAAAAACCCCAAATTAAGTCACCTGAGGGCACGGCTGAGCTTGTCGTAGTTCATCTGGGGCTTGCACTTGCGGCGCCCCCAGAGCCGTGCCACCTCGTCGGGGTCCTTGATGACGAACTCGCCGTACTCGCCCTGCTGCCAGGCGATGACGTGCCGGAACTCCTCCTTCTGCAGCAGCTCCAGGATGAAGTGCCACAGCTGGATCTGCCGCGAGCCCGGGCTCGACTCCGTCTTGTACGCCCACTCCGGGAAGTGGTAGCCTGGCGGGGGGAATGGGGAGAAAATGGGGGTAAATGGGGGGGAAATTGGGGGGAAATGGGGGGAAAATGGTGAGAAAATGGGGGAAAATGGGGGGGAATGGGGAAAAAATGGGGGTAAATGGGGGGAAAATGGGGGGAAATGGGGGAGAATGGGGAAAAAATGGGGGTAAATGGGGGGAAATTGGGGGGAAATGGGGAAAAAATGGGGGGGGAAATGGGGAGAAAATGGGGGGAAATGGGGAAAAAATGGGGGGAAAAGGGGGAAAAATGGGGGAAATGGGGAAAAAATGGGGGGAAATGGGGGAAATGGCGGGAAATGGGGAAAAATGGGGGGGAAATGGGGGGAAAATTGGGGGGAAATGGGGAAAAATGGGGGGAAATGGGGAAAAAATGGGGGGGAAATGGGGAAAAAATGGGGGGAAAAAGGGGGGGGAAATGGGGAAAAAAATGGGGGGAAAATGGGGGGGGAAATGGGGAAAAAATGGGGGGGAAATGGGGAAAAAATGGGGGGAAAAGGGGGGGGAATGGGGAAAAAAATGCGGGGAAATGGGGAGAAAATGGGGGAAATGGGGGGGAAAATGGGGGTAAATGGGGAAAAAATGGGGGTAAATGGGGAAAAAATGGGGGGAAATGGGGAGAACATGGGGGTAAATGGGGGGAAAATGGTGGGGGATATGGGGGGAAACAGGGAAAAAATGGGGGGGAATGGGGAGAAAATGGTGGGGGAGATGGGGGGAAATGGGGAAAAAATGGGGGGAAATGGGGAGAAAATGGGGGAAATGGGGAGAAAATGGGGGAAATGGGGAGAAATGGGGAAAAAATGGGGGGGAAATGGTGAGAAAATGGGGGGGGAATGGGGGGAAAATAGGGAAAAATTGGGGGGAAAATGGGGGGAATGGTGAGAATATTGGGGAAAATGGTGAGAAAATGGGTGGAAAATGGTGAAAAAATGGGGGGGTAAATGGGGGAAAATGGGGGGAAATTGTGAGAAAATGGGGGGAAACGGGGCGGACACAGAGGGGAAAACGGGGGATCAATGGTGAAAAAATCGGAGAAAATGGTGAAAAAATGGGGGGAAACTGTGGGATCAATGAGGGGGAAGCGGGGGGATATGGCAAAAAAATGGTGGAAATGTGGTGGAAAAATGGGGGGAAATAGTGAAAAAATGGGGGGAAATAGGGGAAGAAATGCTGGGAAAAGGGGGGGAAATGGGGAAAAACAATGGGGGGGAATGGAGGGAAATGGGAAATTTTGTTTAGGGAACGATGGGGGATCAGTGGGGATGGGGCTGGAGGTGGGATTCCATCCGGTATTCCCTGTGGGATTGGGGAATTCCAGGTTTCCCTCCCAGCTGCTCGCTTCTGACTCCTTCCAGCCCCATTTCCATGGAAAATCCACCCAAAAACCACCCAAAAACCCAAAAAGAAAACACTAAAACCCACCAAAAAATTTTAAAACTCGGGTGGAACTCAATATTCCCTGTGGGAGTGGGGAATTCCAGGTTTCCCACCCAGCTGCTCGCTTCTGACTCCTTCCAGCCCCATTTCCATGGAAAATCCACCCAAAAACCACCCAAAAACCCAAAAAGAAAACACTAAAACCCACCAAAAAATTTTAAAACTCGGGTGGAACTCAATATTCCCTGTGGGAGTGGGGAATTCCAGGTTTCCCATCCAGCTCTTTGCTTCTGACTCCTTTCAGACCCATTTCCATGGAAAATCCACCCAAAAACCACGCTAAAACCCAAAAAGAAAACACTAAAACCCACCAAAAAATTTTAAAACTCGGGTGGAACTCAATATTCCCTGTGGGAGTGGGGAATTCCAGGTTTCCCACCCAGCTGCTCACTTCTGAATCGTTTCAGCCCCATTTCCATGGAAAATCCACCCAAAAACCACCCAAAAACCCAAAAAGAAAACACTAAAACCCACCAAAAAATTTTAAAACTCGGGTGGAACTCAATATTCCATGTGGGAGTGGGGAATTCCAGGTTTCCCTCCCAGCTGCTCGCTTCTGACTCCTTCCAGCCCCATTTCCATGGAAAATCCACCCAAAAACCACCCAAAAACCCAAAAAGAAAACACTAAAACCCACGAAAAAATTTTAAAACTCGGGTGGAACTCAATATTCCATGTGGGAGTGGGGAATTCCAGGTTTCCCACCCAGCTGCTCGCTTCTGACTCCTTCCAGCCCCATTTCCATGGAAAATCCACCCAAACATCACCAAAAAAACCACTCAAAGTCACAAAAAACCCACTAAAACCCGTGAAAAACCACAGAAAAATTGTAAAACTTGGGTGGAATTCAATATTCCGTGTGGGAGCAGGCAGATCCAGATTTCCCACCCAGCTGCTCCTTTCAGCCCCATTTCCATGGAAAATCCACCCAAACAACGCCAAAAAAAACCCACTAAAATCCGTGAAAAACTAACAAAAAACCCACTAAAACCTGTGAAAAAAACCACAAAAACCCACCAAAAAATCGGGAAAACTGGGCTGGAATTCCATTAATCACTGGGGCCTGGAATTCCGCTCAGTATTCCACGTGGGAGCAGGGAATTCCAGGTTTCCCATCCAGCTCTTTGCTTCTGACTCCTTTCAGACCCATTTCTTTAAAAATCCACCCAAGAAACACCAAAAAATCACTAAAACCCACTAAAAACCCACAAAAAAACCACTAAAACCCCAAAAAAACCCACAAAAAACCCACAAAAACCCCCAAAAAACCCCCACAAAAAACACAAAAAAACCACAAAAAAAACACCAAAAAACTGGGAAAACTGGACTGGAATTCCACTAATCACCAAAAAAATCCCAAAAATTGATAAAACCTGCCTGGAATCCCACTCAATATTCCAGCCAAAATCCCAGGGACGGAATTAGGGAAAAAAAACCCAAACAACCCAATTTGGGTGGGGATTTTGTTTTTTTTTTTAAATTTTGGTAAAAAATCTGATTTGGGGATGGTTTTTTTTGGGAAAATCTAATTTGGGGTTGGGGTTGTTTTGAGAAAAATCTGGTTTGGGGTTGGATTTTTTTGGGAAAAATCTGATTTTGGGTGGGTTTTTTTGGAAAAATCTAGTTTTGGGGTCGGGGTTTTTTGGGAAAAATCAGATTTGGAGTGTTGGTTTTTTTTTTTGGGAAAATCAGGGAATGCTTTTATCCTTCATGGGAATTGGGATTTCTGGATTTTTGGGATTTTGGGGTCCCTTACCCCCTCCTCCCTCGGGCTTGTCCACGATGCTGCAGCCGGCCTTCATCCTCTTCCTCCTGTGGGGAGAGAGAGCTCAGAGACCCCGGGGTGGGAAAAAGGGGAAAAATGGGGAAAAAATGGGGGAAAAGGGGGAAAAATGGGGGGGAAAATGGGAAAAATGGGGGAAAAATGGGGGAAAAGGGGGAAAAAATGGGGGAAAAATGGGAAAAATGGGGGAAAAGGGGGAAAAATGGGGGAAAAGGGGGAAAAATGGGAAAAATGGGGGAAAAATGGGGGGAAAAGGGGGGAAAAATGGGAAAAATGGGGGAAAAATGGGGGAAAAAAGGGAAAAAATGGGAGAAAAATGAGGGGAAAGGGGGGGAAATGGGAAAAAATTGGGGGAAATTGGAGGAAATGAGGGGAAATGGGAGGGAAAGTCGGAAAAATGGGAGAAAAATGGGGAAAAGAGGAAAAATGGGGGAAAAAGGGGGAAATAGTGGAAGAAAAGTTGGGGAAAATGGGAGAAAATGGGAAAAGGGGGCAAAAATGAGAGAAAAGGGAAAAAAAGGGGGGAAAGGGGGGGGAAGAGGGGGAAAAAGGGGGGAAATGAAGAGAAATGTGGAAAAGGAGGCAAAAAAGGGGGAAAAAGGGAAATTTCCCTGGCTGGAGGTGCAGGGAGGAGACAAAACAAACCCAGCTCAGCTCCAGACGGGCTCGGCTGCCAAAATGCACAGCTGGGAGCGCGCCCAGATGTGCCAGGGAGGAGGGAGGGAGGGAAAACGGGGGAAAACAGGGGGAAAATGGGAAAATAGGGAGAAAACGGGGGAAAAAATGATAAAATAGGGAAAAAACAGGGGGGAAATGGGAAAAAAACAGGGGGAAAATGGGGAAAATAGGGAAAAAAAAAGGGGAAAATAGGGAAAAAATGAGAAAATAGGGGAAAAACAGGGAAAAATTTGGGAAAATAGGGAAAAAACAGGGGGAAAATAGGGAAAAGATGGGAAAATAGGGGAAAAACAGGGGGAAAATAGGGAAAAAATTGGGAAAAAATTGGGAAAATGGGGAAAAAATGGGGAAAATAGGGAAAAAATGAGAAAATAGGGGAAAAATGAGAAAATAGGGAAAAAACAGGGAAAAATTTGGGAAAATAGGGAAAAAACGGGGAAAATAGGGAAAAAATGGGAAAATAGGGGAAAAACAGGGGGAAAATAGGGAAAAAATTGGGAAAAAATTGGGAAAATGGGGAAAAAATGGGGAAAATAGGGAAAAAATGAGAAAATAGGGGAAAAACAGGGAAAAATTTGGGAAAATAGGGAAAAAACAGGGGGAAAATAGGGGAAAAACAGGGGGAAAATAGGGAAAAAATTGGGAAAAAATTGGGAAAATGGGGAAAAAACGGGGAAAATAGGGAAAAAATGAGAAAATAGGGGAAAAACAGGGAAAAAATTGGGAAAATAGATAAAAAACAGGGGGAAAATAGAGAAAAAATGGGAAAATAGGGGAAAAACAGGGGGAAAATAGGGAAAAAACAGGAGGAAAATGGGGGAAAATAGGGAAAAAACAGGGATAAAATTGGGAAAATAGGGAAAAAACAGGGGGAAAACAGGAGGAAATAGAAAAAAATGGGGAAAATAGGAAAAAATGGGAAAAATAGGGAAAAAACAGGGAAAGACGGGGGAAACGGGAAAAATGGGGAAAAGGGGAGATAAATGGGGGAAAAGGGGGAAAAAGGGGAAAAGGGAGAGGAAAGTGGGAAAAAAGGGTGGAAAAAGGGGGAAAAGAGAGGAAAAATGGGGAAAAGGAGGAAAAAGGGGGAAAGAGGAAGGGGGAAAGGGAAAAAAACAAAATAAACCGGGAAAAGGGGAAAGAAAACCCAAAATAAACCGGGAAAAGGGAAACAAACCAAAATAAACCGGGAAAAGGGAAAAAAACCCAAAATAAACCGGGAAAAGGGAAAAAAAAAAAAAATAAACCAGGAAAAGGGGAAAGAAAACCAAAATAAACCGGGAAAAGGGGAAAAAAAACCAAAATAAACCGGGAAAAGGGAAAAAAAACCCAAAATAAACCGGGAAAAGGGAAAAAAAAACCAAAATAAACCGGGAAAAGGGAAAAAAAACCCAAATAAACCGGGAAAAGGGAAAAAAAACCAAAATAAACCGGGAAAAGGGAAAAAAAACCCAAAATAAACCGGGAAAAGGGAAAAAAAAACCAAAATAAACCGGGAAAAGGGGAAAGAAAACCCAAAATAAACCGGGAAAAGGGAAAAAAAACCAAAATAAACCGGGAAAAGGGAAAAAAACCCCAAAATAACCCGGGAAAAGGAGCGGGGAAAAGGGAAATTTCCGGGGCTGGAATTCACATCTGAGCCCCGGGAGGAACCGGAGCCCCCCTGGAGGGAACCGGAGCCCCCCGGGAGGGAACCGGAGCCCCCCGGGAGGGGACCGGAGCCCCCCGGGAAGGGACCGGAGCCCCCCTGGAGGGAACCGGAGCCCCCCGGGAAGGGACCGGAGCCCCCCGGGAAGGGACCGGAGCCCCCCGGGAAGGGACCGGAGACCCCCGGGAAGGGACCGGAGCCCCCCGGGAGGAACCGGAGCCCCCCGGGAGGGAACCGGAGCCCCCCGGGAAGGAACCGGAGCCCCCCGGGAAGGGACCGGAGCCCCCCGGGAAGGAACCGGAGCCCCCCGGGAAGGGACCGGAGCCCCCCGGGAGGGAACCGGAGACCCCCGGGAGGAACCGGAGCCCCCCGGGAGGGGACCGGAGCCCCCCGGGAAGGGACCGGAGACCCCCGGGAAAGGAACCGGAGAACCCCGGGAAGGGACCGGAGCCCCCCGGGAGGAACCGGAGCCCCCCGGGAGGAACCGGAGCCCCCCGGGAAGGGACCGGAGCCCCCCGGGGAAGCACCGGAGCCCCCCGGGAAGAACCGGAGACCCCCGGGAGGAACCGGAGCCCCCCGGGAGGAACCGGAGACCCCCGGGAGGAACCGGAGCCCCCCGGGAAGGGACCGGAGCCCCCCGGGAGGAACCGGAGCCCCCCGGGGAAGCACCGGAGTCCCCGGCCGGTGCCGTTGCCGCCCCCCGGGCCCATCCCGGTTCCCGGTTCCCGGCAGCCGCTTCAAAGGCCCCAAATGGCCGCCGGGAGGGGCCGAGCGGCGCCGCGGCGGCGGCGGGGCCGTGCCCGGGGCTGCCCCGCTCCGTTAGCGCCGGTCCCAGCCTGCCCCGGCCTGCCCGGCCCGGCCCCGGGCGGCGCCGCGCCCGCCCCGCCGGCCCCGGAGCGCGGCCGGGGCCTCCCACGCCGCCGCCACGGGGGGGGCCGGCCCCGGTGCCGCTCCCGGTGCCGCTCCCGGTGCCCCCGGGACCGGCGGGGGGGCTCGGTGTTGGCTCACCCCCGCCGGGCGGGGCGGTGCCGCGGAGCCCCCGCCCGCCGCGGAGCCGCCCGTGCGGCCGCTCCGTGTTTACCCAACGCCCCCTCCCCTTCCCTCCCCCCCCCCCCGTTACCGGGACCCCCCCGCCGTTACCGGGGCCGCGCTCCGGCCCTCGCCGCCCACCGGGCAGCGCCGCGCAGCCCCCGCGGCCCCTCCCCGGCGGCCTGCGGGGCTTTGCCTTCATCCCGAGCCGCTCCCCCCGCTCCGGTAACCCCCGGTAATTCGGTCATTCCGCCCCCCCCACACCGGGATCCCCCCGGGACGAACCTGCGGGGGCGGCGCGGGCCGGGAGGAGCGAGGCGGGTTCCGGGAGAAGGAGGAGGAGGAGGAGGACGGGAAGGGAGGGGGGAAACGGGGAAGGAGGCGGGCGGGGACCGGGAGGGGGGGGCGGGGGGCGGATCGTCCCCGGTAGCGCGGGGCGGGGGGGAGAGGAGCGGCTCGGCTTCCGCCGCTGGCGCCGCTGCCGGTGTTGTCGGCGGCGCCGCCGCTTCTCGTCGTTCGCTTTCCCCTTTCCCTCCTCCTCCTCCTCTCCCTCTCCTCTCCCGGTGCCTCCCCCGCGCCGCCGCCGCCGCCGGAACCGGAACTGCCGCCGCCGCCCACGCGCTTCCGGGCAGCGCGCGCGCCCACGCGCTTCCGCTTCCGGTCCCGCCGGGGCCGGGGGGGCGGGAAATGGCGCCGCCCCTCACGGAGAGCGGCCGGGAAAACGGGGGAGAACGGGGAAAAACGGGGAATAACGGGGGAAAACGGGGGAAAACGGGGGAAAACCGGGAAAAAACGGGGAATAACGGGGAAAAATCGGGGAAAAACGGGGTAAAACCGGGAAAAAACGGGGAATAACGGGGAAAAAACGGGGGAAAACGGGGAATAAACGGAAAAAACGAGGAAAAACGGGGGAAAACCGGGGTAAAGCGAGGAAAAACGGGGAAAACCCAGCTAAAACAGAGCCAAACCAGCATAAACCGGGACAAGAATGGGGAAAAATGGGGAAATTGGGGTAAAAGCCACCAAAAGTGGGCTGGGAATGGGGAAAAATGGGGAGATTGGGGTAAAACAGACCAAAAGCGGGCTGGGAATGGGGAAAAATGGGGAAATTGGGGTAAAACCCACCAAAAGCGGGCCGGGAATGGGGAAAAATGGGGAAAATTGGGATAAAAGCCACCAAAAGCGGGCTGGGAATGGGGGAAAATGGGGAAATTGGGGTAAAAGCCACCAAAAGCGGGCCGGGAATGGGGAAATTGGGGTAAAACCCACCAAAAGCGGGCCAGGAATGGGGAAATTGGGGTAAAACCCACCAAAAGCGGGCTGGGAATGGGGAAATTGGGGTAAAACCCACCAAAAGCGGGCCTGGAATGGGGAAAAATGGGGAAATTGGGGTAAAACAGACCAAAAGCGGGCCAGGAATGGGGAAAAATGGGGAAATTGGGGTAAAACAGACCAAAAGCGGGCCAGGAATGGGGAAATTGGGGAAATTGGGGTAAAAGCCACCAAAAGCGGGCCGGGAATGGGGAAATTGGGGAAATTGGGGTAAAACAGACCAAAAGCGGGCCAGGAATGGGGAAATTGGGGAAATTGGGGTAAAAGCCACCAAAAGCGGGCTGGGAATGGGGAAATTGGGGTAAAACCCACCAAAAGCGGGCTGGGAATGGGGAAATTGGGGTAAAACAGACCAAAAGCGGGCCAGGAATGGGGAAATTGGGGTAAAACCCACCAAAAGCGGGCTGGGAATGGGGAAAATGGGGAAATTGGGGTAAAAGCCACCAAAAGCGGGCTGGGAATGGGGAAATTGGGGTAAAAGCCACCAAAAGCGGGCTGGGAATGGGGAAAATGGGGAAATTGGGGTAAAAGCCACCAAAAGCGGGCTGGGAATGGGGAAATTGGGGTAAAAGCCACCAAAAGCGGGCTGGGAATGGGGAAAATGGGGAAATTGGGGTAAAAGCCACCAAAAGCGGGCTGGGAATGGGGAAATTGGGGTAAAACCCACCAAAAGCGGGCTGGGAATGGGGAAATTGGGGTAAAAGCCACCAAAAGTGGGCCAGGAATGGGGAAATTGGGGTAAAACCCACCAAAAGCGGGCTGGGAATGGGGAAAATGGGGAAATTAGGGTAAAAGCCACCAAAAGCGGGGTAAACGGGGCTGAAGTTGGGAAGTGAACAGGGAATAATAAAAGGGGTAAAGCGGGGTAAGAGCAGCCGTGGCACCAACGGGGCTGGAGGAGGCAAAAAGCGGCGCCGAGCCCGGCGTGAACAGAGGGAACGGCTGCGGGCCTGAAACCGACCCAAAACTGAGCCAAAATGGCCCAAAAATGGAGCTAAAACAGGCCCAAAAATGGAGCTAAAACGGCCCCAAAATGGAGCTAAAATGGCCCAAAAATGGAGCTAAAACAGACCCAAAAATGGAGCTAAAACGGCCCCAAAATTGAGCTAAAATGGCCCAAAAATGGAGCTAAAACGGCCCCAAATTGGAGCTAAAAAGGCCCAAAAATGGAGCTAAAATGGCCCAAAAATGGAGCTAAAACAGACCCAAAAATGGAGCTAAAACGGCCCCAAAATGGAGCTAAAATGGCCCAAAATGGAGCTAAAATGGCCCAAAAATGGAGCTAAAACGGAGCCAAAATGGCCCCAAAATGGAGCCAAAATGGCCCCAAAATGGAGCCCCAATCCCAGGGCCAAACCTGGCTCCAAATAGCCCCGAAACCGGTCCCAAACCAGCCCAGAACACCCCAAAACTCACCCTAAACCACCCCAAAACCAGCCGGAACCGGCCCAAAGCGCCCCAAAACCAGCTGAAAACGCCCCAAAACACCCAAAGCACCCCAAAACCAGCTGAAACCGCCCCAAAGCACCCAAACCGCCCCAAAACTCACCCAAACCGCCCCAAAACCAGCTGAAACCGCCCCAAATTTCCTCAAGCCACCCCAAAACCAGCTGAAACTGCCCCAAAACACCCAAACCACCCCAAAACTCATCCTAAACCACCCCAAAACACCCAAACCACCCCAAAACTCACCCAAACCGCCCCAAAACCAGCTGAAACTGCCCCAAAACACCCAAACCGCCCCAAAACCAGCTGAAACCGCCCCAAATTTCCTCAAGCCACCCCAAAACCAGCTGAAACCGCCCCAAAACTCACCCTAAACCACCCCAAAACCAGCTGAAACCGCCCCAAAACACCCAAACCACCCCAAAACCAGCTGAAAGCGCCCCAAAACTCCCAAACCGCCCCAAAACTCACCCTAAACTACCCCAAAACCAGCTGAAAGCACCCCAAAACACCCAAAGCGCCCCAAAACCAGCTGAAACCACCCCAAATTTCCTCAAGCCACCCCAAAACCAGCTGAAACTGCCCCAAAACACCCAAACCACCCCAAAACTCACCCTAAACTACCCCAAAACCAGCTGAAACCGCCCCAAATTTCCTCAAGCCACCCCAAAACCAGCTGAAAGCGCCCCAAAACACCCAAACCGCCCCAAAACCAGCTGAAACCGCCCCAAAACTCACCCTAAACCGCCCCAAAACCAGCTGAAAGCGCCCCAAAGCACCCAAACCGCCCCAAAACCAGCTGAAACCGCCCCAAAACCAGCTGAAAGCGCCCCAAAGCACCCAAACCGCCCCAAAACTCACCCTAAACCTCCCCGAAACCAGCTGAAACCGCCCCAAAACTCACCCTAAACCGCCCCAAAACCAGCTGGAAACGGCCCAAATTTCCTCAAGCCACCCCAAAACCAGCTGAAAGCGCCCCAAAACACCCAAAGCACCCCAAAACCAGCTGAAACCGCCCCAAAACACCCAAAGCACCCCAAAACCAGCTGGAACCGGCCCAAAGCACCCCAAAACCAGCTGAAACCGCCCCAAAACACCCAAAGCGCCCCAAAACCGGCTGAAACCGCCCCAAATTTCCTCAAGCGACCCCAAAAGCAGCTGGAACCGGCCCAAAACACCCAAAGCGCCCCAAAAGCAGCCGGAACCGGCCCAAAGCGCCCCAAAAGCAGCCGGAACCGGCCCAAAGCGCCCCAAAACCGGCCAGATGCCCCAAAGTGGGCGAACATCCACATTTATTTGGTATTTACACGGGGGGGGAGGAGCTGCCGCGGGCGCCGCCCCCGCGCGGGATTTTGGGGGGTCGGAGAATTCCCGATTGTCCCTCGGTCCCGGAGAACCCCAAAACAGGCGGGGACCCCCCCCGGGGACCCAAAAACCCCCCGGGGACCCCCGAACCCCTCCAGGGACCCCAAAACCCACCCGGGGACCCCAAAAACCCCTCCGGGGACCCAAAAACCCCCCAGGGACCCCAAAACCCACCCGGGGACCCAAAAACCCCCCGGGGACCCCAAAACCCCCAGGGGAGCCTCTCAGGGACCCCAGAACCCCCCGGGGACCCCAAAAACCCCCCAGGGACCCCAAAAACCCCCTGGGACCCCCAAAAACCCCCCGGGGACCCCCAAAAACCCCCAGGGGAGCCTCTCAGGGACCCCAGAACCCCCGGGGACCCCCCAAAACCCCCCAGGGACCCCCAAAAACCCCCAGGGGAGCCTCTCAGGGACCCCAGAACCCCCGGGGACCCCAAAAATCCCCCAGGACCCAAAAATCCCCCCGGGACCCCAAAACCCCTCCAGGGACCCCAAAAATCCCCCCGGGGACCCAAAAACCCCCCGGGGGCCCCCAAAAATCCCTCCGGGACCCCCAAAAATCCCCCCGGCGACCCAAAAATCCCCCCGGGACCCCCAGAAACCCCCAGGGACCCCAAAAACCCCCCAGGGACCCCAAAAACCCCCCGGGACCCCCAAAAAACCCCCGGGGACCCCCAAAAACCCCCAGGGGAGCCTCTCAGGGACCCCAAAACCCCCCGGGACCCCCAAAAACCCCCCGAGGGCCCACCCGCGACCCCCCCCCGCCCGAAGCCCCCTCCCCAAAACAGTCCCAGGCAGGAATTGGGGACAAAGCCGAGGGGTTTGGGGTCGGGAAGGGGAAATCCGCCCCGCGGTGGGGTCGGGGGTCCCGCGGATTTGGGTCGGGGGTCCCGCGGGTTTGGGGTCGGGGGTCCCGCGGATTTGGGTCGGGGTTCCTGCAGTTTGGGGTCGGGGGTCCCGCGGATTTGGGTCGGGGTTCCTGCAGTTTTGGGGTCGGGGCGCGGTTTTGGGGTCGGGGGTCCCGCAGTTTTGGGTCGGGGGTCCCGCGGGTTTGGGTCGGGGGTCCTGCAGTTTTGGGTCGGGGGTCCCGCGGATTTGGGTCGGGGGTCCTGCAGTTTTGGGTCGGGGGTCCCGCGGATTTGGGTCGGGGGTCCTGCAGTTTTGGGTTGGGGGTCCCGCGGATTTGGGTCGGGGGTCCCGCGGATTTGGGTCGGGGGTCCCGCAGTTTTGGGTCGGGGGTCCCGCAGTTTTGGGTTGGGGGTCCCGCAGTTTTGGGTCGGGGGTCCTGCAGTTTGGGGTTGGGGGTCCCGCAGTTTGGGTCGGGGGTCCCGCGGATTTGGGTCGGGGGTCCCGCAGTTTGGGTCGGGGGTCCCGCGGGTTTGGGTCGGGGGTCCCGCGGGTTTTGGGTCGGGGGTCCCGCAGTTTGGGGTCGGGGGTCCCGCAGTTTTGGGTCGGGGGTCCCGCGGGTTTGGGTCGGGGGTCCCGCAGTTTGGGGTCGGGGGTCCCGCGGGTTTGGGTCGGGGGTCCCGCAGTTTGGGGTCGGGGGTCCCGCAGTTTGGGGTCGGGGGTCCCGCAGTTTTGGGTCGGGGGTCCCGCAGTTTGGGTCGGGGGTCCCGCAGTTTTGGGTCGGGGGTCCCGCAGTTTTGGGTCGGGGGTCCCGCAGTTTGGGGTCGGGGTTTGGCACTCGACGCTTCCCAGCCCTTGCGGGGTCCCGGCGCTGCGGGACCTGCGGGACAGGCCCCGATTTGGGGGTCGGGGTCCCCAAAAGGGAGGAGACCCCGCGGGCGGGGCCGCTTGTAGGGGCAGCCCCTCCCCAGCCCTTTCACCCCTTTTTTGGGGTCCCCAAACGTCCCTTTTCGGGGACACCCCTCCCAAAAAAATGAATCTTTTAACCCTTTATCCCCGGCTTTTTTGGGGTCCCGTTTTTGGGGCCGTTCCCCTCCCCAACCCTTTAACCCCGGCTCTTTTGGGGTCCCCAAATGTCCCTTTTTGGGGACACCCCAACCCTTTAATCCCGGCTTTTTTGGGGTCCCCAAATGTCCCTTTTTGGGGACACCCCAACCCTTTATCCCTCACTCTTTCGGGGTCCCCAAATGTCCCTTTTTGGGGACACCCCTCCCAAAAAACCCCTTCAATCCCTTACCCCCGGCTCTTTTGGGGTCCCGTTTTGGGACACCCCAATCCTTTAACCCCGGCTCTTTTGGGGTCCCGTTTTTGGGGACACCCCAACCCTTTCACCCCTTTTTTGGGGTCCCCAAATGTCCCTTTTTGGGGACACCCCTCCCAAAATACCCCTTCAATCCCTTACCCCCGGCTTTTTTGGGGTCTCGTTTTTGGGGCCGTTCCCCTCCCCAACCCTTTAACCCCGGCTCTTTTGGGGTCCCGTTTTGGGGACACCCCAACCCTTTATTCCTCACTCTTTTGGGGTCCCGTTTGGGGACACCCCAACCCTTTATCCCTCACTCTTTCGGGGTCCCCAAATGTCCCTTTTTGGGGACGCCGCTCCCCTTTCCCCCTCCCCCGGCAGTTTTGGGGTGTCCCGGCCGTGCCCCGTTTTTGGGGTCCCCTCACCTGTCCTATGTCACCTCCTGGGCCGCGGCCTCGGATTTTTGGGGTTCGTCGGGCTCGGATTTTTGGGGTTCCTTGGCCTCGGATTTTTGGGGTTCGTCGGGCTCGGATTTTTGGGGTTCCTTGGCCTCGGATTTTTGGGGTTCCTTGGCCTCGGATTTTTGGGGTGCGCTGGGCTCGGATTTTTGGGGTTCCTTGGCCTCGGATTTTTGGGGTTCCTTGGGCTCGGCTTTTTGGGGTGCGCTGGGCTCCTGTGGGGCCTCAGGGGGGCTGGGACCCTGCGGGGCGAAATTTGGGGTCCCCGAGGTTTTTGGGGTCCCGTTTTTGGGATTCCCGAGGTTTTGGGATTCTCACGGGTTTGGGATTCCCGGGGGTTTTTGGGGTCCCCCCACGGTTTTTGGGATTCATGCATTTTTTGGGGTCCCCGCGTGGTTTTTGGGATTCCCACTCTTTTTTTTAGGATTTCCCGCGGTTTTTAGGATTTCCCGCGGATTTTAGGATTTCCCGCGGTGGTTTTGGGATTCCCACTCTTTTTTTTAGGATTTCCCGCGGATTTTAGGATTTCCCGCGGTTTTTAGGATTTCCCGCGGTGGTTTTGGGACTTCCACTCTTTTTTTTAGGATTTCCCGCGGATTTTAGGATTTCCCGCGGTTTTTAGGATTTCCCGCGGTGGTTTTAGGATTTCCCCGCAGTTTTTGGGGTCCCCCCGCAGTTTTTGGGGTCTCCCCGCAGTTTTTGGGGTCTCCCCGCAGTTTTTGGGGTCCCCCCGCAGTTCTTGGGGTCTCCCCGCAGTTTTTGGGGTCCCCCCGCAGTTTTTGGGGTCTCCCCGAAGTTTTTGGGGTCTCTCAGCAGTTTTTGGGGTCCCCCCGCAGTTTTTGGGGTCTCCCCGCAGTTTTTGGGGTCCCCCCGCAGTTTTTGGGGTCTCCCCGCAGTTTTTGGGGTCTCTCAGCAGTTCTTGGGGTCCCCCCGCAGTTTTTGGGGTCTCCCCGCAGTTTTTGGGGTCTCTCAGCAGTTTTTGGGGTCTCCCCGCAGTTTTTGGGGTCCCCCCGCAGTTTTTGGGGTCTCCCCGCAGTTTTTGGGGTCCCCCCGCAGTTTTTGGGGTCTCCCCGCAGTTTTTGGGGTCCCCCCGCAGTTTTTGGGGTCCCCACCTGGTCGTTGCCCTCGGGGGGGCTCCTGCAGACGATGTCGCTGTATTGGGGCTCCCCGGGGCTCTCCTCGGGCGGCGCCGTGGGCGTGGCGGCTGCGGAAAACGGGCGGAAAAACGGGGAAATTGGGAAAAACGGAGAAAGTGGGGAAAAAATCCTGGGGAAATGGGGGAAAATCCGGGGAAAACAACAGGGGAAATGGGGGAAAAAGGGGGGATTGGGAATTGGGGAACCGAGGATTGGAGAGTGGGAACTGGGAACTGGAACTGGGAATTGGGAACTGGGAATTGGGAACTGGGAACTGGGAATTGGGAATTGGGAACTGGGAATTGGGAACTGGGAATTGGGAATTGGGAACTGGGAATTGGGAATTGGGAACTGGGAACTGGGAACTGGGAACTGGAACTGGGAATTGGGAATTGGGAATTGGGAACTGGGAATTGGGAATTGGGAACTGGGAATTGGGAATTGGGAACTGGGGATTGGGAACTGGGAATTGGGAATTGGGAACTGGGAATTGGGAATTGGGAACTGGGAACTGGGAACTGGGAATTGGGAACTGGGAACTGGGAATTGGGAACTGGGGATTGGGAATTGGGAATTGGGAACTGGGAACTGGGAATTGGGAATTGGGAACTGGGAACTGGGAACTGGGAATTGGGAACTGGGAACTGGGAATTGGGAACTGGGGATTGGGAATTGGGAATTGGGAACTGGATCTGGGAACTGGGAACTGGAACTGGAAATTGGGAACTGGGGATTGGGAACTGGGAATTGGGAACTGGGAACTGGAAACTGGGAATTGGGAATTGGGAACTGGAACTGGGAATTGGGAACTGGGGATTGGGAACTGGGAACTGGAACTGGGAATTGGGAATTGGGAATTGGGAATTGGGAACTGGAACTGGGAATTGGGAACTGGGGATTGGGAACTGGGAACTGGAACTGGAAATTGGGAACTGGGAATTGGGAATTGGGAACTGGGAATTGGGAACTGGGAATTGGGAATTGGGAACTGGGAATTGGGAACTGGGGATTGGGAACTGGGAATTGGGAATTGGGAACTGGGAATTGGGAATTGGGAACTGGAAACTGGGAACTGGGAATTGGGAATTGGGAATTGGGAACTGGGAATTGGGAACTGGGAACTGGAACTGGGAATGGGAACAGGAACTTTGAACTGGGGAATTGGGAATTGGGACTGGGAACTGGGAATTGGGAACTGGGAACTGGGAATTGGGAACTGGAACTGGTGTGGGGCTGGTGCCCCCCTGCCCCGGTGCCCACCCCCTGCCCCGGTGCCCCCCGTTTCCGTGCCCACCCCCCGTGCCCGTGCCCACCTCCCGTTTCCGTGCCCACCCCCCGTTTTTGTGTCCCCCTGCCCCGGTGCCCCCCGTTTCCGTGCCCACCTGCCCGTGCCCGTGCCCACCCCCGTGCCCACCCCCCGTGCCCGTGCCCACCTGCCCGTGCCCACCCCCGTGCCCGTGCCCACCCCCCGTTTCCGTGCCCACCTGCCCGTGCCCACCTGCCCGTGCCCACCCCCGTTCCCGTGCCCACCCCCGTGCCCGTGCCCACCTGCCCGTGCCCACCCCCGTGCCCGTGCCCACCTGCCCGTGCCGCCTTCTCGCTGTTGACCCTCCAGCACCAGAAGGCGCCGCCCAGGCTCACGGCCACCAGGACCAGCGCCAGCACCACGTAGCCCGAGGTGGAGAAAGCCGAATGCCCCCCTGCCCGCCAGGGACACGCCTGACTCACGGCCGTGCCACCCGCAGTGCCACCCGGCCGTGACACCCACCTGTGACACCCACCTGTGCCACCCGCAGTGCCACCCGCAGTGCCACCCACAGTGCCACCCGCAGTGCCACCCGGCCGTGACACCCACCTGTGACACCCGCAGTGCCACCCGGCCGTGACACCCGCAGTGCCACCCGCAGTGCCACCCACCTGGGCCACCCAGCCGTGCCACCCGGCCGTGACACCCGCAGTGCCACCCGCAGTGCCACCCGCAGTGCCACCCGGCCGTGACACCCACCTGTGCCACCCGCAGTGACACCCACCTGTGCCACCCGCAGTGCCACCCGCAGTGCCACCCGCAGTGCCACCCGCAGTGCCACCCGGCCGTGACACCCGCAGTGCCACCCGGCCGTGACACCCGCAGTGCCACCCGCAGTGCCACCCGGCCGTGACACCCGCAGTGCCACCCGGCCGCGACACCCACCTGTGCCACCCACCTGGGCCACCCACCTGTGCCACCCACCTGTGACACCCACCTGTGACACCCACCTGTGCCACCCTCAGCAGTGTCCCCACATCACCTGTGCCCCCACCCGTGTCCCCAGCCATGTCCCCACCCTGTCCCCACCCGTGCCCCCATCCGTGCCCCCAGCCGTGTCCCACATCACCCGTGTCCCACGTCACCCGTGTCCCCAGCCGTGCCCCCACCCTGTCACCAGCCGTGTCCCATGTCACCTGTGTCCCCACCCGTGTCCCCACATCACCCGTGTCCCACATCACCCGTGTCCCCACCCGTGTCCCCACGTCACCCGTGTCCCATGTCACCCGTGTCCCCAGCCATGTCCCCACGTCACCCGTGTCCCACGTCACCCGTGTCCCACGTCACCTGTGTCCCCAGCCGTGTCCCCACCCGTGTCCCCAGCCATGTCCCCCGTCACCCCTGCCCCCAGCCGTGTCCCCACGTCACCCATGTCCCATGTCACCCGTGTCCCCAGCCGTGTCCTGTGTCACCTGTGCCCCCATCCGTGTCCCCATGCGTGTCCCATGTCACCCATTTCCCACATCACCCGTGTCCCCAGCCGTGTCCTGTGTCACCGATGCCCCCATCCGTGCCCCCAGCCGTGTCCCATGTCACCCATGTCCCACGTCACCCGTGTCCCCAGCCGTGTCCTGTGTCACCCGTGTCCTGTGTCACCCGTGCCCTGTGTCACCCATGTCCCACATCACCCGTGTCCCACATCACCCGTGTCCTGTGTCACCCGTGCCGCAGCCGTGCCCGGCTCACCGGCGCCCTGGCAGAGGCTGTGCAGGTGGAACAGGGCGACCTTGCTGTCGGCGGGGTTGCTGACGGTGCAGGCGTAGGTGACGTTGGTGGCGGCGGGCGGCAGCGCCACGCGCAGCGTGGTGCCGTCGGGGGACAGCCGGTGCCACGCGGGGCCCGGCTCGGCCCAGGCCCAGCTGACGTTGACGGCGCCGTGCCCGCTGCCCTGGCACTGCAGCGTCAGGTTGCACCAGTGCAGGGTGCTGGCCAGCAGCTGGCTGCGGGTGCGCGGGCTGGGCACCGCCTCTGCGCCCAGGCCCGCGGGATTGGCCCCAGTGAGAGAGAATCACCCGGAGTCAGCCCCAGATCAGCCCAAATCAGCTAAAATCAGCTGAAATCAGCTAAAATCAGCCCAGAATCACCCAGAATCAGCCCCAAATCAGCCCAAATCAGCTGAAATCAGCCCCAAATCAGCTAAAATCAGCCCAGAATCACCCGGAATCAGCCCCAAATCAGCCCAAATCAGCTGAAATCAGCCCCAGATCAGCCCAAATCAGCTGAAATCAGCTAAAATCAGCCCAGAATCACCCAGAATCAGCCCCAAATCAGCCCAGAATCACCCGGAATCAGCCCCAAATCAGCCAAAATCAGCCCAAATCAGCCCAGAATCACCCGGAATCAGCCCCAAATCAGCCCAAATCAGCTAAAATCAGCCCAGAATCACCCGGAATCAGCCCCAAATCAGCTAAAATCAGCTGAAATCAGCCCCAAAATCAGCTAAAATCAGCTAAAATCAGCCCAAAATCCACTAAAATCAGCCCAAATCAGCCCAGAATCACCCAGAATCAGCCCCAAATCAGCCCAGAATCACCCGGAATCAGCCCCAAATCAGCCCAGAATCACCCGGAATCAGCCCCAAATCAGCCCAAATCAGCCCAAATCAGCTGAAATCAGCTAAAATCAGCCCAGAATCACCCGGAATCAGCCCCAAATCAGCCCAAATCAGCTAAAATCAGCCCCAAATCAGCCCAAATCAGCCCAGAATCAGCTGAAATCAGCCCCAAAATCAGCTAAAATCAGCCAAAATCAGCCCAGAATCACCCGGAATCAGCCCCAAATCAGCCCAGAATCACCCGAAATCAGCCCCAAATCAGCCCAAATCAGCTAAAATCAGCCCAGAATCACCCGGAATCAGCCCCAAATCAGCCAAAATCAGCCAAAATCAGCTGAAATCAGCTAAAATCAGCCCAGAATCACCCGGAATCAGCCCCAAATCAGCCCAAATCAGCCCAAATCAGCTGAAATCAGCCCCAAATCAGCCCAAATCAGCTAAAATCAGCCCGGAATCACCCGGAATCAGCCCCAAATCAGCTAAAATCAGCCAAAATCAGCCCAAAATCAGCCCCAAATCAGCTAAAAATCAGCTAAAATCAGAGAGAATCAGGCAGAATCACCCCAAATCAGCCCAAACATGAGCCAGAATCACCCCAAATCAGCCCAAACATCAGCCCAAAAATCAGCTAAAATCAGCCCAAAATCTGCCCCAAATCAGCCCAAAAATCAGCCCAAAATCAGCTAAAATCAGCCCAAAATCTGCCCAACATCAGCCCCAAATCAGACCAAAAATCAGCCCAAAATCAGCCCCAAATCAGCCAGAAGCAGCCCAAATCAGCCAAAAAATCACCAAAAAGTCATCTAAAATCAGCCCAAAATCTGCCCAAAAATCAGCCCAAAATCAGCGAGAAGCAGCCCAAAAATCGGCCCCAAATCAGCCCCAAATCAGCCCAAAAATCGGCCCCAAATCAGCCCCAAATCAGCCCCAAATCAGCCCAAAAATCGGCCCCAAATCAGCCCCAAATCAGCCCAAAAATCAGCCCCAAATCAGCCTCAAATCAGCCCAAAAATCAGTCCCAAATCAGCCCCGAATCAGCCAGAAGCAGCCCAAAAATCAGCCAGAATCAGCCCAAAATCAGCAAAAATCACCCAAAATCCAGCAAAATCACCCCAAATCACCCAGAATCACCCCAAATCATCCAAAATCCAGCAAAATCACCCCAAAATCACCCAGAATCACCCCAAATCATCCAAAATCCAGCAAAATCACCCCAGATCACCCAGAATCACCCCAAATCATCCAAAATCCAGCAAAATCACCCCAAAATCACTCAGAATCACCCCAAATCATCCAAAATCCAGCAAAATCACCCCGAATCACCCAGAATCACCCCAAATCATCCAAAATCACCCCAAAATCACCCCAAAATCACCCAGAATCACCCCAAATCATCCAAAATCACCCCAAATTCACCCCAGATCACCCAGAATCACCCCAAATCATCCAAAACCACCCCAAATCCACCCCAAATCCCCCCAGGACCAAAACGTCTCCGGTGAAGGGAATCTGTGATCCGTGCCTCAGTTTCCCCACCCAAAACCTGCCTTTTAACTCCACGATGAATTAGCTAATTAACGAACTGCATTAATTAACCAAGCCCCACCACCACAGACACGCAGGCCGCAGGGCTGATCGCCCACCGGCGCCGCCTAAGACCCCAATCCTGCCCCGTGCCTCAGTTTCCCCACCCAAAAACCCAAGCGAACCGAACGAGCGCCGAACTAATTAAGGGATTAATTAACCGCGCGAGCCCGGCGCACCGTGGACGGTGAGGTTGAAGGCCTGGTCGTCCACCAGGGCCGGCTGCAGCTTGATCCTGGCGCCGAAGACGCCGCTGTCGCCGCGCTGCAGCTGCCGCAGCCGCAGCGCCGTGCCGTTGACGGGCTCCAGGCGCCGGCCGAAGCGGTCGCGGGGGTCCGGCCGCTCGAAGCCGCCCGGGCCCACCTCGGCCACCTGGATGGTGGCGCCGGTGCCGCCCGAGAAGCTCCACTCGATCTCCTTCACCGTCCGGTTGGGCGGCAGCGCCGGTGCCAGCAGCACCGAGCCGCCCAGCACGCCGTGCACCGGCCGCGGCGCCGCGGCGCGGGCATGGCCGAAGAGCAGCTCTGGGACAGAGAAATGGGTGTTGGGACAATTTGGGGACAATTTGGGACATTTAGGGACAATCTGGGGACAATTTGGGGATGTTTGGGGATGTTTGGGGATGTTTGGGGATGGTTTTTGGGGTGCCAGCAGCACCGAGCCGCCCAGCACGCCGTGCACCGGCCGCGGCCCAACGGCGCGGGCATGGCCGAAGAGCAGCTCTGGGACAGAAAATGGGGTGTTGGGACAATTTGGGGACAATTTGGGGATGTTTGGGGACAATTTGGGACAATTTGGGGACAATCTGGGGATGTTTGGGGATGTTTGGGGATGGTTTTTGGGGCGCCAGCAGCACCGAGCCGCCCAGCACGCCGTGCACCGGCCGCGGCGCCGCGGCGCGGGCATGGCCGAAGAGCAGCTCTGGGACAGAAAATGGGTGTTGGGACAATTTGGGGACAATTTGGGACATTTTCGGGATGTTTGGGGATGTTTGGGGACATTTGGGGATGGTTTTTGGGGTGACGGCAGCACCGAGCCGCCCAGCACGCCGTGCACCGGCCGCGGCGCCGCGGCGCGGGCATGGCCGAAGAGCAGCTCTGGGACAGAGAAATGGGGTGTTGGGACATTTGGGACAATTTGGGACATTTGGGGACAATTTGGGACAATTTGGGGACATTTTGGGACATTTTGGAGATGTTTGGGGACATTTTGGGGACATTTTGGGGACACTTGGGGACCTTTTTCAGACATTTGGAGAGCGTTCTGAGGATGCTTGGGGATGTTTTGGGACCGTTTTTGGGACACTTTGCACATTTTAGGGACGTTTTTAGGACATTTGGGGCCATTTGGGTCATTTTTGGGTCATTTGGGGACATCTGGGGACATTTGGGGAGGAAGAGGAGGAGCAGCGTCCTGGCAGCGGCCTTGGCCGGGCTCGGAGCCGTTTGTGTCCTTAAAACAGAGGGAAAAGCAGAAATTTTGGGGGAAAAAGCAGCCAAAAAGGTGAATCCGTGCCAGGAGAGGAATTCCCACCAAAAACGAGAAGGAAGGACGGGAATTTTGGGGGAAAAAGCGGCTGAAAAGGGAAATCACTGCGGGATTGGAGCATCTGGCGAGCAGGTGTTGTCGGCAAAAGAGGGAAAAGCAGAAATTTTGTGGGGAAATCAGCAAAAAAGGTGAATTAACAAATGTGGGGTCTCTGAGCCTCCAAAAATGAGAGGGGAAAGCAGAGGTTTGGGGGAAAAAATCAGCCAAAAAGGTCAAAAACTAAAAACTACGGGTTTGGCTCTGAGGTGAACCCCAAAAAAGCGAGGAAAAGGATGGAAATCTTGGGGGGAAATCAGCTAAAAAGGTGAATTTACTGCAGGAAAGGGATTTCCTCCGAAAAAGAGAGGGGGAAACGGAGATTTTTTTGGGGGAAAAATCGTCCAAAAAGGTCAAAACCTAAAAGCTACAGGTTCAGCTGCGGCCCCAGCGGAGCTCGGGGCTCTCACCAGAACAACGCTCCAGCAGGGACTGGGTGGAATTCCCAGCCAGAATTTCCAAAACCTCCTTTTCTGCCCCAAAAGGCGCCTCCTGCAGCAGCCCTGCGGAAAGCGAGAGGGGGTTTTCCTTTTTTGGGTAGGATTGCTGCAAAATTGGGGATTTTTGGTAAAATTGCTGAAAAATTGGGGTGTTTTTTTTGGAGCAGAATTGCTGAAAAATTGGGGTTTTTGGGTAAAATTGCTGAAAAATTGGGGGTTTTTTTTTGGAGGAGAATTGCTGCAAAATCTGGTTTGGTGGTAGAATTGCTGCAAAATTGGGGTTTTGGGGTAGAATTTCTGAAAAATTTGGGTTTGGGGTAGAATTTCTGAAAAATTTGGGGTTTTGGGTAGAATTTCTGAAAAATTTGGGGTTTTGGGGTAGAATTTCTGAAAAATTGGGGTTTTGGGGCAGAATTTCTGCAAAATCTGGGGTTTGGGGCGGAATTTCTGCAAAATTGGGGTTTTGGGGCAGAATTCTTGAAAAATTGGGGTTTTGGGTAGAATTTCTGAAAAATTTCGGGTTTTGGGGTAGAATTTCTGCAAAATTGGGGTTTTTTGGGTAGAATTTCTGAAAAATTGGGGTTTTGGGGTAGAATTTCTGCAAAAATGGGGTTTTTTGGGTAGAATTACTGCAAAATTGGGGTTTGGGGGCAGAATTTCTGCCAAAAATTGGGGTTTTGGGGCGGAATTTCTGCAAAATTGGGGGTTTGGGGTAGAATTTCTGAAAAATTTGGGTTTTGGGGCGGAATTTCTGCAAAATTGGGGTTTTGGGGCGGAATTTCTGAAAAATTGGGGTTTTTTGGGTAGAATTTCTGAAAAATTGGGGTTTTGGGGTAGAATTTCTGCAAAATTGGGGTTTTGGGGCAGAATTTCTGCAAAATTGGGGATTTTTGGGGTAGAATTTCTGCAAAATTGGGGTTTTTTTGGGGTAGAATTTCTGAAAAATTGGGGTTTTGGGGTAGAATTTCTGCAAAATTGGGGTTTTTTGGGTAGAATTTCTGAAAAATTGGGGTTTTGGGGTAGAATTTCTGCAAAAATGGGGTTTTTTGGGTAGAATTACTGCAAAATTGGGGTTTGGGGGCAGAATTTCTGCAAAAATGGGGTTTTTTGGGTAGAATTACTGCAAAATTGGGGTTTGGGGGCAGAATTTCTGCAAAATTGGCATTTTGGGCAGTTTCTGCCCAATTCCTGCTCCCCGGAGCCGCTGGGCAGCTCCAGGCAGGGACAAAACCCCAAAATTTTGGGATCGGCGATTCCCCCCGGGATGGGGCCTGATCGCAGCCCCAGGGGAAGCTCCTGAGATTCCAGTTGGGAATTTTTTCCCTTTTTTTTGGCATTTCCTTGGGAAAATTCCGCTCGGCGCCGCCTCCCCCCCCAGCTGCCACCTGCGCCACCCCCGCGCCGGAATTTGGGAATTCGGGAATCTGCCGGGATTTGGGAATTCGGGAATCTGCCGGGATTTGGGAATTCGGGAATCTGTCGGGATTTGGGAATCTGCCGGGATTTGGGGAGTTCGGGAACCTGTCGGGATTTGGGAATTCGGGAATCTGCCGGGATTTGGGAATCTGCCGGGATTTGGGAATTCGGGAATCTGTCGGGATTTGGGGAGTTCGGGAATCTGCCGGGATTTGGAAATCTGCCGGGATTTGGGGAGTTCGAGAATCTGTCGGGATTTGGGAATTCGGGAATCTGCCGGGATTCGGGAATCTGCTGGGATTTGGGAATTCGGGAATCTGCCGGGATTTGGGAATTCGGGAATCTGCCGGGATTCGGGAATTCGGGAATCTGTCGGGATTTTGGGAGTTCGGGAATCTGCCGGGATTTTTGGGAGTTCGGGTTTTTCGGGACTTTGGGAATTCGGGAATTTGTCGGGATTTTGGGAATTTCGGGAGTTCGGGATTTCAGTTTTGGGGTTTCTGGAGTAATTTCGGGATTCGGGAGTTTCGGGATTTCGGGAATTTTTCGGGGTTTGGGGATTTCAGGAGTTTCGGGATTTCAGGAGTTTCGGGATTTCGGGAATTTTTCGGGATTTCGGGACCAGCGGGGACGGGGCGGGTCCCTCCCGGGTCCCTCCCGCCGTGGGGACATTCCCGGTGTCCCGTCCCGGTCCTGTCCCGGTCCTGTCCCGGTCCCGTCCCGGTCCTGTCCCGGTTCCATCCCGGTTCCACCCGGGCGGCGCTCGCTGCGAGCCCCGCTTGGCCCGGGCTCCATTCCCGCTTTTCTCGGGTTTAATTCCCGCTTTTCCCGGGCTCCATTCTCGCTTTTCTCGGGTTTAATTCCCGCTTTTCCCGGGCTCCATTCCCGCTTTTCTCGGGTTTAATTCCCGCTTTTCCCGGGCTCCATTCCCGCTTTTCTCGGGTTTAATTCCCGCTTTTCCCGGGCTCCATTCCCGCTTTTCCCAGGTTTGATTCCTGCTTTTCCCAGGTTTCATTCCTGCTTTTCATGAGTTTCATTCCCGCTTTTCCCAGGTTTCATTCCCGCTTTTCCCTGGCTTGAGGTTTGCTTTTCCTGAGTTTGATCCCTGCTTTTCCAGGATTGGATTCCTGCTTATCCCAGGTTTCATTCCCACTTTTCCCTGGTTTGATTCCTGCTTTTCCAGGATTGGATTCCTGCTTATCCCAGGTTTCATTCCCACTTTTCCCTGGTTTGATTCCTGCTTATCCCAGGTTTTATTCCTGCTCATCCCGGGTTTCATTACCACTTTTCCAGGTTTCATTCCCGCTTTTCCCTGGTTTGATTCCCGCTTTTCCCAGGTTTCATTCCCGCTTTTCCCTGGTTTGATTCCTGCTTTTTCCCAGGTTTCATTCCCGCTTTTCCCAGGTTTCATTCCCGCTCATCCTGGCTTTGATTCCCGTTTTTCCCGGCTTTCATTCCCACTTCTCCGGGATTTGAGTCCTGCTCATCCCGGGATCGATCCCTGCTCACCCCGGGATCGATCCCTGCTCATCCCGCTTTTATCCCTGCTTTTCCCGGCTTTCACTCCTGCTTTTCCAGGGTTTGATTCCCGCTTTTCCACCTTAGATCTGAGGGGATTTTTCGGCGCTCGGTGAAGTTTTTTGGGGGTGAAGCACCCCCCGACCCCGGGGGGGGATGCTGAGAGCGGGGAGGGGCTTCCCAAAATCCCCAAATCCCCCCGCAATTCCAAAATCGGCGCCCTCGCTCCCCCTCGGGGATGGTCTCCGGCGCTCCCGGAGCCTTTCCCGGGATTTTCCCCTTTCCCAGGCCGGGAAAAGCGGCCGGGGGGGTCCGGGCCCCTCCCGCTGCAAGCGCCTCCCCGCTCAGGCTGTTTATCCCAGATTTTGATGGTTTTTGGGAGCACGGGGAGGAGGGAGGAGGAGCAGCGGGATCCATCCCTGCTCCCGCTGCCTCCCAGAGCGCCCCGCATTCCCAAATTCCCAACTCCAGCCTCGCTCACAGCCCCGCGCCTCGTCCCCCCCGGCCGGGTTCTGCTTTTCCTCGCTTCCCACGCTCCGGGCTGCGATCCCGGCGCTCCAAATCCCGGGAATTCGCGCTTTTCCCACCTCTCCCGGCCTGATTTGGGGGCATCACCTGGCGGCAGCATCGGCGCCCGGCCCCGCGAGGCCGATTAATCGCCGAGGCTAATGAACCCTTAATTAACCTGCCCGGCCGGCGGGACGCTTTGCCCGCAGGAATCCCGCCGGAGGGGATTTGCGGGAATTCAGGAATGCTTGGGAATTCCGGGAGGGGATCCCTCGCTCCCGGGCTTTACGTAAGGAGCCGCTTCGCAACCCCGGGCGAGGGGAGGAAAAAAAAAATCGCAGCGCCCCCCAAATCCAATGAAACCCCCCCAAAATCCGCGCCGGGAGGGGCGGCGGGAGGAATTCCAGAGGTTTCCCGGGATCGGGGCTCCCCGCACTCACCTGGGCCGAGCCCCAGCAGCGCCAGGAGCAGCGGGGGCAGCCGCGCTCGGCCCCGCCGCTCCCGCCGCATCCCGGCTGCTCGCTGGGCTCGGCTCGGCTCGGCTCGGCTCGGCTCGGCTCGGCTCGGCTCGGCTCGGCTCGGCTCGGCTCGGCTCGGCTCGGAGCGGGAATCAGCGGCCGGAGCGGCGAGGAGGAGGAGGAGGAGGAGGAGGAGGAGGAAGGAGGAGCGACCACCCCGGGGCGCGGAGCATCGCGGGGCTCAGAGCGAGCGGCTCCCCATGGGGAAACCCGGGAACGCGGGGGGAAAAACGGGAACGGGGGGCGGAAAAAACCGGGAATGGGGGGGGGATAACGATGGGAAGGGGGGAAAAATCCGGGAATGAGGGGGAAAATCCGGGAATGGGGAAGAAAATCCGGGCTCGCGGGCGGGCGGAGCGCGCTGACCCCCGACCCCGCCCGGAGCGGAGCCCGGATCAGCGGCGGCCGCGCCGGGCACGGCCCGCGGAGATTCCCGGATTCCCGATTCCCGATCCCGATTCCCGATTCCCGCGGCTCCAGAGCCCCCGGGGCCGCGGGAGGTTTGGGGGGAGAGAAGCCGGAATCCATCCCTGCCCCGCTCCCTCCCTCCCTGCTGCCGCTTTTCCAGCCGGGAATGCGCGGAGAGCGCGGCCAGCCGGATTTGGGAATCCCGTTTGTCCCGGCTGGAATTCCCGCTGGGAATGGAAAATAGGGAATGGGCTTGGGAATCCCGTTTGTCCCGCCTGGAATTCCCGGTGGGGAGGGAAGACAGGGAATGGGTTTGGGAATCCCATTGATCCTGCCTGGAATTCCCGGTGGGAATAGAAAATAGGGAATGGGTTTGGGAATCCCGTTTGTCCCGCCTGGAATTCCCGCTGGGAATGGAAAATAGGGAATGGGCTTGGGAATCCTGTTTGTCCCGCCTGGAATTCCCGGTGGGACTGGAAAATAGGGAATGGGTTTGGGAATCCCGTTTGTCCCCGCTGGAATTCCCGCTGGGACTGGAAAATAGGGAATGTGTTTGGGAATCCCATTTATCCTGGGTAGAATTCCCGGTGGGGGATTTGGGAATCCCGTTTATCCAGGCTGGAATTCCCAGCGGGAATGGAAAATAGGGAATCGCGGGCTTGGCACCCAAGGGGTTAATCCCATCCGTCTTTTTCCTTTTTTCCCGGATTTTTTTGAGGAATTCCCACGGGAGCATCCAGGGCTGCCAAAAAGTCGATTTTTGGCGCCTTTGGGTGCCCCAATCCCTGCGGGATTCCCCTTTTCCGCCTCTCATCCCCAAAAAAAACTCCGGGAAAACGGGAAAAATCTCCGGGAAAACGGGCCCGAGGGGTCCTGCCTTAATGAGCGGGTTAATTAACAGCAATTAAGGGTTAATGAAGGGGGAATAAAACCTCTGGAATTAAAGGGAAGGGTTTGGAGCCAAACCCAGCCTGGGAAATTCGGGATGCGGAGAATTCCTGGAAGGAAAATTGAAAATTTTCCCAAAAATTTGCAGGGATCGTGAGGTGGAAGGACGCAGGAAATTGGGAATTCTTTGGGATTTTATTGGATCAGAGCCGGAAAAAAACAGGGAAACCAGAAAAGGATCCAGGGAAAAGTTCCCTCCCAGGGCCAGGAGTATCCCGGATTTTTAGGGAATGCTGGAATAATTTGGGTTGGAAGGAGCCGCAATTCCATGGGCAGGGAGAGTCCCGGCGGCCCGGGATGCTCCCAGCTGGAATTCTGAGGAATTCTGAGAAATTTTGAGGAATTTTGAGGAATTCTGAGGAATTTTGAGGAATTCTGAGGAATTTTGAGGAATTCCCGATTTTTTCCAGCCCCGTTTCCTTGGATCACGCCGGTGGGCGACCCGGTCATGTGGAAATGAGGGGATTTTCAGGGATTTTCAGGGATTTTCAGGGATTTTCAGGGATTTTCGGGAGTTCTAAGGGATTTTAGGGGATTTTATGGAATTCGGAGGCATTTAAAAGAATTTCAGGAAATTTTAAGGGATTTTCAGGAGTTTTCAGGGATTTCAAGGAATTTTCAGGAATTTTAAGGGATTTTAGGGAAATTTCAAGAGTTTCCAGGAATTCTAAGGGATTTTAGGGAATTTTCAGGAGTTTTCAGGTATTTTAGGGAATTTTCAGGTATTTTAGGGAATTCTCAGGTGTTTTCAGGAATTCTAAGGGCTTTTAGGGAATTTTCAGGGATTTTAGGGAATTTTCAGGAGTTTTCAAGGATTTTAGGGAATTTTCAGGGATTTTAGGGACTTCTCAGGTGTTTTCAGGAATTCTAAGGGCTTTTAGGGAATTTTCAGGGATTTTAGGGAATTTTCAGGAGTTTTCAGGGATTTTAGGGAATTTTCAGGTGTTTTCAGGAATTCCAAGGGGTTTTAGGGAATTTTCAGGGATTCTAAGGGATTTTTGGGAACTTTCAGGGACTTTCAGGGATTTTCAGGAATTTTCAGGGATTTTCAGGAATTTTCAGGTGTTTTCAGGAATTCTAAGGGATTTTTAGGGAACCCAAATCGAGGGTTTGGGACCCAAATCCAGAGTTTGGGAATCCCAAACCCAGGGAACGGGGACCCCAAATTTAGGGATGGGGATCCCAAATCCAGGAGCGGGAACCCCAAATCCAAGAATGGGGGACCCCATATTCGGGATGGGGACCCCAAATTTAGGTTTTGGAACCCGGGACCAGGAGTGGCCCCCAAACCCCGGGAAGGGGGGGACACCCCCAAACCCCCAGAATTTGGGGGGGACCCCCAAACCCCCCCGGGGCCGCTCCCCGAGGCCGCGGCGCTGCCGGGGCCGCACGCGGGGGTCCCAAGTGGGACAAAAAGGGAATTTTTGGTGTTTTTTTGGGTTTTTTGTCACCCCCGGCCCCTCCCGGGGTCCCCAAATCCCCTCGGGACCCCAAACCCCCGATGACGTCACGGGGGCGGAGCCACGCCCACGACGCGCCGGCGGGCCGGGAAATCTCGCGAGATCCGCGGGGTCGCCGAGGTTATAAATAGCCCCGCCTGAGGCCGCGGCGCTCAGAGCCCGCCCAGCCGGGGGCGGGCGCGGGGGGGGGGGGGCGGTGCTGCGCTGCGGGGCCGGGCAGGCCCCTCATGGCGGCCAAATCCCGGGAATTCGCTCCGGGAATTCGGGAATTCGCTCCGGGAATTCGGGAATTCCTCCTCGGAGCCACCCCGCTGTGCCCCTGTCCCGCCGTGCCCCGCCTCGGGGGTCGCTGGCCGGGGGAAACTGAGGCACGGTGGATCCCGCTTTTCCATTCTTTCGATGAAATCCGGGACAAATCCCGCCCGATTCCTCCTTGTCCCCTTCCAGCAGCTCCCGGCTGGAGGAGGATTCCAATAAAATTAATGAATTTGTCTCCAAGGCGGGGAATGGAAGGGCTGGAAGGTGAAATTCCAGCGGGATGGGGGGGAAAAAAAAAAAGGGAATTTTGCTTCTTAAGCCAAATTCCGGATTCCGTGAGGGAATCCCGATTTAATTTTTGGATTAAAACCGTTTTTGTATAAAAGGAAGCGCAAGGAAGGATGAGGCGAGGGATTTGTGGTGAAAATTCTCGGGGAATAAATCGGGATAAAGGCAGGAATAAATCAGATAAATCCCTGGAATAAATGGAAATCTGTTTGTTTGGAAATGTGGTTGCCACCAAAACCCCTCCAGGGATTTGGGAATGCTGGAATTGTGGGAATTACTTATGGAAAAGGAAAATATTCCTCCCTCCCTCCATCCGTTCCCCAATTCTCCCAGAAAAACTATCGAGGGATGACAAAAATCCCCCTTCTTTAGGTAAAAATCCCCCAAAAAGTTAAAAGGAAAACTCTGAGCTGCTTTAATTTCTTTTTTTTAACCATTTATATTTATATATATATATATAAAAAAATTAAATATATATAATATATCATGTTTAAGACTAAAAATATAGTACAGAATATTTAAAAAAACAAAAAAGGAAAATGCAACATAAAAAAAAAAAAATCGGGGAGAAATGGCGGAATTTTGGGGGGAAAGGGACGGGGGAGGGTCTCTAAACCAACCTGTGCTAAAAAACAAAAGGGGGAAATTCCATTTTCCAGCCCCAAAGTGGGGTTGGAATGTTAAAGCTTCCCGTGGCCGGGCGGGGCTCCCCCTTTTCCCGCGGGATATTGCTCTGGAATTTGGGGTGCAGCACCTGGAGCGGGAATTCCCTCCCCCCTCGGGGCTTTTGGGGTGAATTCAGGCACCTTTGGGCCTTTCGGGACCTTCTGTGTTGGTTTTGGGGAATTTCGGCAGAGGGAAATGAGATCCCACGGCTCGTACCGGGATTGGCCACTGGGAATTCGGGGATTTGGGGATTTGGGGGATTTTGGGGAAGATCCTGATCCCGAGGCAGCCCCCGGAGGGGTGGGCAGGGGTCTCGTACCAAATCCTTGAGGGGTTTTTGGGAATCAGCCAGGAATTCATCCCCCCAAAATTCATCCTCCCCAAATTCCCCCATCCCGAATTGGGACCCCTTCAGGAATTTGGGAATTGGGGCTGGGAATTCCCTCCAAAATTCATCCCCCCAAAATTGTTCCTCCCCAGATTCCCCCATGCCGAATTGGGGCTGGGAATCCTCTGGGAATTCCCCCAAAAATTCATCCCCCAAAAATTCCCCCATCCCAAACTGGGACCCCTTTGGGAATTTGGGAATTGGGGCTGGGAATTCCCTCCAAAATTCATCCCCCCAAAATTGTTCCTCCCCAGATTCCCCCATGCCGAATTGGGGCTGGGAATCCTCTGGGAATTCCCCCAAAAATTCATCCCCCAAAAATTCCCCCATCCCAAACTGGGACCCCTTTGGGAATTTGGGAATTGGGGCTGGGAATTCCCTCCAAAACTCATCCCCCAAATTCCCCCACGCCACGCTGGGGTCCCCGGTTCCCCCCGGTGCCCGGAACTGGGATTCGGGGCAGGGCCGAGCTCCCGATCCCAAAGTTTCGGTCGGAATTCCCGGAATTCCCGGGAACGCGGGGGTTCAGGGGGGACCCCGATCCCAGCTCTGGGATCCCGCGCTGCCTCTCCCGAGGGATCGCTGTGCGTGCGGGGCGGCTCCCGAAAACCCCAAATTCCCGGCGCCGAGGGAAAACGGGGGGAGCCGGCCCTGAGCCAGGGGCGGCCCCAAAATCAAGGCACAGGGAATGGGAATGGTGCGGGATGGGTTTTTTTGGAATTGGTGTGCCCCTCTGGATTTGGGAACACACGGATCCCAGTGGGAATGGTTTGGGATGGGGCTGGTTCTGGGATTGGCGCATCCCTTGGGATTTGGGAATGCATGGGTCCCAACGGGAATGGTTTGGGTTGGGCTGGTTTTGGGGTTCATGTGCCCCTCTGGATCTGGGAACACACAGATCCCAATGGGAATGGTTCGGGATGGGGCTGGTTCTGGGATTGGCGCATCCCTTGGGATTTGGGAGTGCACGGATCCCAACGGGAATGGTTCGGGTTGGGATTTTTTGGGATTTGTGTCTCCCCTGTGGATCTGGGAACACACAGATCCCAATGGGAATGGTTCGGGATGGGGCTGGTTCTGGGATTGGCGCATCCCTCGGGATTTGGGAGCATGCTGATCCCAGTGGGAATGCTTTGAGGAATGGGAATGGTTCGAGATGGGTTTTTTTGGGATTTATGTCTCCCCTGTGGATCTGGGAACACGTGGATCCCAATGGGAATGGTTCGGGTTGGGCTGGTTTTGGGGTTCATGTGCCCCTCTGGATTTGGGAACACACGGATCCCAACGGGAATGGTTCGGGTTGGGCTGGTTTTGGGGTTCATGTGCCCCTCTGGATCTGGGAACACACGGATCCCAACGGGAATGGTTCGGGATGGGCTGGTTTTGGGGTTCACGCGCCCCTCTGGATTTGGGAACACACGGATCCCAACGGGAATGGTTCGAGATGGGTTTTTTTGGGATTTGTGTCTCCCCTCTGGATCTGGGAACACACGGATCCCAACGGGAATGGTTCGGGATGGGTTTTTTTGGAATTGGTGTGCCCCTCTGGATCTGGGAACACACGGATCCCAGTGGGAATGGTTTGGGTTGGGGCTGGTTTTGGGGTTCACGTGCCCCTCTGGATCTGGGAACACACAGATCCCAGTGGGAATGGTTCGGGATGGAACTGGTTCTGGGATTGGTGTGCCCCTCTGGATCTGGGAACACACGGATCCCAGTGGGAATGGTTCGGGATGGGGCTGGTTTTGGGATCGGCACATCCCTCTGGATCTGGGAACACACGGATCCCAACGGGAACGGTTCAGGTTGGGGCTGGTTTTGGGGTTCACGCGCCCCTCTGGATCTGGGAACACACGGATCCCAACGGGAATGGTTTGGGTTGGGCTGGTTTTGGGGTTCATGTGCCCCTCTGGATCTGGGAACACACGGATCCCAATGGGAATGGTTTGGGTTGGGCTGGTTTTGGGGTTCACACGCCCCTCTGGATCTGGCACAGAGCTGCTCCCTGGGAAAGCTCCGGGAACGGCGCCGGGGCCGCAAGGGGCACGAGGAGCGCGGCGCCGACCCCTGCCCGCGCCCGCGGGGACGGGAACGTACCGGCGAGAGAACCGGGGCGACCAACGGAAGCTCCGAGGAGAGGCCGGGGGGGAAATCGGGGCGAACCCCTGAATATCAGGGGGACGCTCGTGAGGTACCCGCGGAGCCCTCCCCGCCCTAAACGTGCGTCTGCATGCGCTGCTGGAAGCGCTGCCCGTAGTCCGAGTGCTGCGAGGTGTACGAGAAGCGCGCCGCGCCGCCGAACTTGCCCGCCACGTCGAAGGGCTCGTAGGCGCCGCGCTCCAGCCCCGCGGCCGCGCCGCCGAAGCCCAGCCGGTAGGGCGGGAACGCGGCGCCGCCCGCGAAGCCGCCGCCGCCGCCCGCGAAGTTCTCGTAGGAGAGCTGGCTGGCCGTGTCCCCCGGTGCCGGTGCCGGTGCCGGCGCCGCCGCCTCGGCCGGGAATTCGGGGCCGCCGCGGGGGTAGGAGCTGAGCTGGGCGTAGCCGCTGGAGTGCGAGAGCCGCGAGGGCGGCCGCGCCTCGAAGCGGCCGGGGCCCGGCACGCGGTAGTCGCCGTAGAGGACGGAGCGCGAGGCCGGCCGCTCCTCGTGGGCGCGGACGTTGTAGTAGCCGTTGGTGGGGTCCTGCGAGGAGACGGGGGAAAGGTCCGGCGGGATCCGGGAATTCTGGGGTTGGACTCGGGAGAGGACGTGGAGGCGCGTGGGGCGGCGGGAATGGAGGGTGGGAATTCCTCGGCATTCCCTGGGAGGGTGGGAATTCCTTGGGAGGGTGGGAATTCCTCGGCATTCCCTGGGAGGGTGGGAATTCCTCGGCATTCCCTGGGAGGGTGGGAATTCCTTGGGAGGGTGAGAATTCCTTGGCATTCCTTGGGAGGGTGGGAATTGGGATTCCTTGGGAAGGTGGGAATTCCTCGGCATTCCCTGGGAGGGTGGGAATTCCTTGGGAGGGTGAGAATTCCTTGGCATTCCTTGGGAGGGTGGGAATTGGGATTCCTTGGGAGGGTGGGAATTCCTTGGGAGGGTGAGAATTCCTTGGCATTCCTTGGCAGGGTGGGAATTGGGATTCCTTGGGAAGGTGGGAATTCCTTGGCATTCCCTGGGAGGGTGGGAATTCCTTGGGAGGGTGGGAATTCCTTGGCATTCCCTGGGAGGGTGGGAATTCCTTAGGATTCCTTGGGAGGATGGGAATTCCTTGGGAGGGTGGGAATTCCTTGGCATTCCTTGGGAGGGTGGGAATTGGGATTCCTTGGGAAGGTGGGAATTCCTCGACATTCCCTGGGAGGGTGGGAATTCCTTAGGATTCCTTGGGAGGGTGGGAATTGGGATTCCTTGGGAGGATGGGAATTCCTCGGCATTCCTTGGGAGGGTGGGAATTCCTTGGGAGGGTGAGAATTCCTTGGCATTCCTTGGGAGGGTGGGAATTGGGATTCCTTGGGAGGGTGGGAATTGGGATTCCTTGGGAGGGTGGGAATTCCTTGGGAGGGTGGGAATTCCTTGGCATTCCTTGGGAGGATGGGAATTCCTTAGGATTCCTTGGGAGGGTGGGAATTCCTTGGCATTCCCTGGGAGGATGGGAATTCCTTAGGATTCCTTGGGAGGGTGGGAATTCCTTGGGAGGGTAGGAATTCCTTGGCATTCCTTGGGAATCCTTGGGGATTTCCTGGGAGACGGCACTAGGGCAGGGCTGGATTTCATGGAATTCCGGATCTCTTGGAATCCCGGAATATCGAGGTTGGAACAGACACACCAAGACCATCCAAGTCCAAAGTCCCACCCTGTCCCTTGGGAGCCTTGTCCAAACGCTCCCGGAATTTTTGGGGCCGTGCCCATTCCCCTGGGAGCTGCTCCAGAGCCCGACCGCGCTTTTTTCCCTAAAATCCATCCCAAATCCCTCCCTGGAACATCTCCATCTGTTCCCTGCGATCTCATCCCTGATCCCGGAGATCCAAGCTGCACGTTCCCAAAATCTCCTCTCCATCCCAACAATTCCAGCTCCCCACGCCTGAAATCCCAGGAGTTTTCCACCCATTCCAGGGGGAAAAAAGAAAAATTTGGGATCTGCCCCTCTTTTCCCACCCTCAAACCCCGGCGGGACCGGACCTTGAGCTCGTACTCCTCGCGGGTGTCGATGGTGTCGCAGCGCAGGTCCTGCTTCAGGTCCACGTCGTCCTTGAACGACTGCAAAACCCGTGGGATTATGGAATTACGGAGTTATGGAATTACGGAGTTATGGAATTACGGAATTACGGAATGGGATGGGCGGGGAGGAACCTTGAGAGCCATCCCGTGGTGGGAAGGGGCGGCTCCCGCTAGCCCAGGTGGACCCAAGGTGGAGTTGGGCGCTCCCAGGGATGGGGAACCTGTGGGATCAGGGACACTGGAATTCCTTGGGATGGGAAAAACCCCAAAGATCCGGGGGCAGGGACGTTCCCACCATCCCAGGTGCCTCCAGCCAGTCCCTGGGGACACTCCCAGGGCTGGGGACAACCTCTGCCAGCAGCTCCCGGCCGTCCCAGGTGACAATTCCCTGGCCTGGCCCAGGTGACAATTCCCTCCGAGGTCCCATCCCGGCCATCCCAGGTGACAATTCCCTCCCAGGTCCCATCCCGGCCATCCCAGGCGACAATTCCCTGGCCTGGACCAGGTGACAATTCCCTCTCCAGGTCCCATCCCGGCCATCCCAGGTGACAATTCCCTGGCCATCCCAGGTCCCATCCCGACTGTCCCAGGTGACAATTCCCTCCCAGGTCCCATCCCGGCCATCCCAGGTGACAATTCCCTGGCCATCCCAGGTCCCATCCCGGCCATCCCAGGTGACAATTCCCTCCCAGGTCCCCGGCCGCTGTCCCCGCTGTCCCTCACCGAGTAGATGGCCTTCATGACGCGGGTGGCCGTGGACACGCTGGCCGTGTCCTCCTCCCTGTCCGCGTGCAGCGTCAGCGGCTCCCGGTTGACCGTCTCCACCTTGATGTCCAGCTTGCGCAGCGTGACGTCCTTGCGGCCTGCCAGGAGACCACAGAGTGACCACTGAGTGACCACTGAGTGACCACTGAGTGACCAGTGAGTGACACCCATAGAGACACCCAGAGTGACCATGGAGGGACCCCCATAGAGACACCCTGAGTGACCCCTGAGTGACCCCAGAGTGACCAGTGAGTGAGCACAGAGTGACCACAGAATGATCATGAAGTGACCCCCACAGAGACACCCAAGGTGACCAATGAGTGACCATGGAGTGATGCCCACAGAGACCCCCAGAGTGACCACAGAGTGACCATGAAGTGACCACAGAATAACGATGAAGTGACCCCCACAGAGACACCCAAGGTGACCAATGAGTGACCATGGAGTGATGCCCACCGAGATCCCCAGAGTGACCATGGAGTGATGCCCACAGAAACCCCCAGAGTGACCACAGAGTGACCATGAAGTGACCACAGAATAACGATGAAGTGACCCCCACAAAGACACCCAAGGTGACCAGTGAGTGACCATGGAGTGACCACAGAATAACGATGAAGTGACCCCCACAGAGACACCCAAGGTGACCAGTGAGTGACCATGGAGTGACCCCCACAGAGACCCCCAGAGTGACCATGGAGTGATCCCCACAGAAACCCCCAGAGTGACCATGGAGTGACCCCCACAGAGACCCCCAGAGTGACCATGAAGTGATCCCCACAGAAACCCCCAGAGTGACCACAGAGTGACCATGAAGTGACCACAGAATAACGATGAAGTGACCCCCACAGAGACACCCAAGGTGACCAATGAGTGACCATGGAGTGATCCCCACAGAAACCCCCAGAGTGACCATGGAGTGATCCCCACAGAGATCTCCAGAGTGACCATGGAGTGATGCCCACAGAGACCCCCAGAGTGACCACAGAGTGACCATGAAGTGACCACAGAATAACGATGAAGTGACCCCCACAGAGACACCCAAGGTGACCAATGAGTGACCATGAAGTGATGCCCACAGAGACCCCCAGAGTGACCATGAAGTGATGCCCACAGAAACCCCCAGAGTGACCACAGAGTGACCACAGAGTGACCACGGAGTGACCGCGGAGTGACCGCCAGGCCACCCGCTGTCCCTCACTCACTTCCTTTGCGGCGCCGGTAGAGGAAGCAGGCGAGGGCCACCAGGCAGCAGATGAGGAGGACGCTGGCGCCGATGGTGGCCCCGGCGATGATGCCCACGGGCAGGACCTCTGCGGGGACACGGGAGCTTGGGGTGGCGCCGGGGCTCTCGTCCCGGCACCCCCACAGCGCGGCTCCGAGGAGATTTGTGGGGTCACCAAGAGGGGCCCGTCCCCAGGTGGTCACCCGGAATTCCGGGAATTCCTCGGACACTCCGGGGATGGAGAACCCAACCCCTTCTGAGCCTGACCGCCCTTCCCAGAGGAATTCCTGCAAACTTCCAGCTCGAGGCCACCCAGACTGTCCCCGAGCTGTGTCCCGGGTCACCTTTCTCCTCCAGCTGGATGATGGCCATGATCAGTGTCCTAACGCAACCCAACCCAAGGCCACCCCAAGATGTCCCCAAGGTCCATTTTGGTGTCACCTTTCTCCTCGAGCTGGATGATGGCCATGCCCAACCCAAAGCTGTCCCATCCCACCCAAAGCTGTCCCCAAGCTCCCTTTTGGTGTCACCTTTCTCCTCGAGCTGGGTGATGGCCGTGCCGGGCCCGAAGCTGTCCCATCCCAACCCAAGGCCACCCCAAGCTGTCCCCAAGCTCCGTGCTGGTGTCACCTTTCTCCTTGAGCTGGATGATGGCCATGCCCAACCCAAAGCTGTCCCATCCCAACCCAAAGCTGTCCCCAAGGTCCCTTTTGGTGTCACCTTTCTCCTCGAGCTGGATGATGGCCGTGCCCAACCCAAAGCTGTCCCATCCCAACCCAAGCTGTCCCCAAGCTCCCTTCCATTGTCACCTTTCTCCTCGAGCTGGATGATGGCCGTGCCCAACCCAAGGCCACCCCAAGCTGTCCCCAAGCTCCATTTTGGTGTCACCTTTCTCCTCGAGCTGGATGATGGCCGTGCCAGGCCCGAAGCTGTCCCATCCCAACCGAAAGCCACCCCAAGATGTCCCCAAGGTCCCTTTTGGTGTCACCTTTCTCCTCGAGCTGGATGATGGCCATGCCCAACCCAAAGCTGTCCCATCCCAACCCAAGGCCACCCCAAGCTGTCCCCAAGCTCCCTTTTGGTGTCACCTTTCTCCTCGAGCTGGATGATGGCCATGCCCAACCCAAAGCTGTCCCATCCCAACCCAAAGCCACCCCAAGCTGTCCCCAAGCTCCATTTTGGTGTCACCTTTCTCCTCGAGCTGGATGATGGCCATGCCCAACCCAAAGCTGTCCCATCCCACCCCAAGGTGTCCCCAAGGTCCGTTTTGGTGTCACCTTTCTCCTCGAGCTGGACGATGGCCATGCCCAACCCAAAGCTGTCCCATCCCAACCCAAGGCCACCCAAAGCTGTCCCCAAGCTCCATTTTGGTGTCACCTTTCTCCTCGAGCTGGATGATGGCCGTTCCCAACCCAAAGCTGTCCCATCCCAACCCAAGGCCACCCCAAGCTGTCCCCAAGCTCCGTGCTGGTGTCACCTTTCTCCTCGAGCTGGATGATGGCCATGCCCAACCCAAAGCTGTCCCATCCCACCCCAAGCTGTCCCCAAGGTCCATTTTGGTGTCACCTTTCTCCTCGAGCTGGATGATGGCCATGCCCAACCCAAAGCTGTCCCATCCCACCCCAAGCTGTCCCCAAGGTCCATTTTGGTGTCACCTTTCTCCTCGAGCTGGATGATGGCCGTGCCCAACCCAAAGCTGTCCCCAAGCTCCCTTCCATTGTCACCTTTCTCCTCGAGCTGGATGATGGCCATGCCCAACCCAAAGCTGTCCCATCCCAACCCAAGGCCACCCCAAGCTGTCCCCAAGGTCCATTTTGGTGTCACCTTTCTCCTCGAGCTGGACGATGGCCATGCCCAACCCAAAGCTGTCCCATCCCAACCCAAAGCTGTCCCCAAGGTCCATTTTGGTGTCACCTTTCTCCTCGAGCTGGATGATGGCCATGCCCAACCCAAAGCTGTCCCCAAGCTCCCTTTTGGTGTCACCTTTCTCCTCGAGCTTGATGATGGCCATGCCCAACCCAAAGCTGTCCCATCCCAACCCAAGATGTCCCCAAGCTCCCTTCCATTGTCACCTTTCTCCTCGAGCTGGATGATGGCCGTGCCCAACCCGAAGCTGTTCCATCCCAACCCAAAGCCACCCCAAGCTGTCCCCAAGCTCCATTTTGGTGTCACCTTTCTCCTCGAGCTGGATGATGGCCATGCCCAACCCAAAGCCACCCCAAGCTGTCCCCAAGCTCCCTTTTGGTGTCACCGTTCTCCTCGAGCTGGATGATGGCCGTGCCCAACCCAAAGCTGTCCCATCCCAACCCAAGCTGTCCCCAAGCTGTCCCCAAGGTCCATTTTGGTGTCACCTTTCTCCTCGAGCTGGATGATGGCCGTGCCGGGCCCGAAGCTGTTCCATCCCAACCCAAGGCCACCCCAAGCTGTCCCCAAGGTCCCTTTTGGTGTCACCTTTCTCCTCGAGCTGGATGATGGCCATGCCCAACCCAAAGCTGTCCCATCCCAACCCAAGCTGTCCCCAAGGTCCCTTTTGGCGTCACCTTTCTCCTCGAGCTGGATGATGGCCGTGCCGGGCCCGAAGCTGTTCCAGGCCGTGCAGTTGTAGCGCGTCTGGAAGTCGGCGTCCACCACGTTGTTGATGGTCAGCGTGGACAGGACGCCGCTGCCCGTGCTGCTCCTCTCCACCGTGTAGCGCTCCAGCGTGCCGGCTTCCAGAACGTTCTCCTGCCACGCCCAGGCCTGCGGGGCGGGGCCGCGTCAGGGGCGGGGCCTGGGCGGGTCATTAACGATTCCGGGCCCTGGCCTTTGATTGGCTCTTGGGGATTGATTTGGTGCTGCTACGGCGATTATTGGTGTTTTGTTTTCTATTAGTGTGATTGTTTATTTATCATTTCAGTTGATAATGTTTGTAGTCAATATTTATTTTATTTAATTTTTGTACTATTATTATTATATATTTATGTCATTGAATATTATTTTTATTATGTCTTTCTTATTTTATTTTATATTATTTTTATTAAATATGATTTTTATTATTTATTTCTTTTATTTTTATCTTTATTATTTATTTATTATATTTTTTATACGTTATATATTATGTATTCTATATTATGTATTCTATATTGTATATTATTTATATTTTAATTTTTAATTTTTAATTTTTAATTTTTATATTTTTAATTTTTTAAATTTTTTATTTTTTATTTTTATTTTTATTTTTTATATTTTTAATTTTTAATTTTTATAATTTTATATTTTATATTTTAAATTTTTAAATTTTAAATTTTTATTTTTATATTTTATATTTTTAATTTTTATATTTTTATTTTTATTTTTATTTTTATTTTTATTTGTATTTTATTATTTTTAATTTTTAATTTTTAGTTTTTATATTTTTAATTTTTAATTTTTATATTTTTAATTTTTAATTTTTATAATTTTATATTTTTAAATTTTAAATTTTAAATTTTTATTTCTATATTTTATATTTTTAATTTTTATATTTTTATTTTTATTTTTATTTTTATTTTATTATTTTTAATTTTTAATTTTAAATTTTGATATTTTTAATTTTTATTTTTTAATTTTTATTTTTAATTTTTCCATTTTTAATTTTTAACTTTTATATTGTTATATATTTAATTTTTAATTTTTATCTTTTTAATTTTTAATGTTTAATTTTTAATTATGTTTAATTTTTAATTATGTTTAATTTTTGATTTTTAATTTTTAATTTTTTAACTTTTATTTTTAATATTTAATTTTTAATATTTAATTTTTAATGTTTAATTTTTAATTATGTTTAATTTTTAATTATGTTTAATTTTTAATTTTTGATTTTTAATTTTTAATTTTTTAACTTTTATTTTTAATATTTAATTTTTAATATTTAATTTTTAATGTTTAATGTTTAATGTTTAATTTTTAATGTTTAATTTTTAATATTTAATTTTTAATATTTAATTTTTAATGGTTAATTTTTAATGTTTAATTTTTAGTTTTTAATGTTGAATGTGGAATGTCTGTATTTTGGATTGGAACCGTCAGCTTTGGGTTCCCGTGGTGGTGCCCGGGCGGGACTCACGATGCGGTCGGGCGGCGGCGTGCTGCCGATGAAACACTCGACCGAACCGCGGCCGCCGCGCGCCGCGAACTGCACCGGCCGGCTCGAGATGATGGGCGGCCCTGCGGGGAGACAGGCGGGATTTGGGATGGGGAATAATCGGGAATGGGAATGGGGAATAATCGGGAATGGGGAATGGGGAATGGGAATGGGAATGGGGAATGGGGAATAATCGGGAATGGGGAATGGGGAATAATCGGGAATTGGGAATGGGGAATAATCGGGAATGGGGAATGGGAATAATCGGGAATGGGGAATAATCGGGAATGGGGAATGGGGAATGGGGAATGGGGAATGGGGAATAATCGGGAATGGGGAATGGGAATAATCGGGAATGGGGAATGGGGAATGGGGAATAATCGGGAATGGGGAATGGGGAATGGGGAATAATCGGGAATGGGGAATGGGGAATAATCGGGAATGGGGAATGGGGAATAATCGGGAATTGGGAATGGGGATGGGAATGGGGAATGGGGAATGGGGAATAATCGGGAATTGGGAATGGGGATGGGAATGGGAATGGGGAATAATCGGGAATGGGGAATGGGGAATGGGGAATGGGGAATGGGGAATGGGGAATAATCGGGAATTGGGAATGGGGAATAATCGGGAATGGGGAATGGGGAATAATCGGGAATTGGGAATGGGGAATAATCGGGAATGGGGATTGGGAATGGGGAATGGGGAATGGGGAATGGGGATGGGAATGGGGAATGGGAATGGGGAATGGGGAATGGGGAATGGGGAATGGGGAATGGGGAATGGGAATGGGGAATGGGGAATGGGGAATGGGGAATGGGAATGGGGAATGGGGAATGGGGAAATGGGGAATGGGAAATGGGGAATGGGAATGGGGAATGGGGAATGGGGAATGGGGAATGGGGAATGGGGAATGGGAATGGGGAATGGGGAATGGGAATGGGAATGGGGATTGGGAATGGGAATGGGAATGGGAATGGGAATGGGAATGGGAATGGGAATGGGGATTGGGAATGGGGAATGGGGATTGGGAATGGGGAATGGGGAACTGGGAATGGGGAATTTGGGGGATTGGGAATGGGAATGGGGATTGGGAATGGGAATGGGGAATGGGGAATGGGGGATTGGGAATGGGGAATGGGGAATGGGGATTGGGGATGGGGGATCGGGAATGGGAATGGGGAATGGGGAATGGGGAATGGGAATGGGGAATGGGAATGGGGATGGGGAATGGGGAATGGGGAATGGGAATGGGGAATGGGGATTGGGAATGGGAATGGGAATGGGGATGGGGAATGGCGGCCCTGCGGGGACACGGGAACGGGATTGGGATGGGGAATTTGGGAATCTGGGGGATTGGGAATGGGAATGGGGAATGGGGAATGGGGATTGGGAATGGGAATGGGGAATGGGAATGGGGAATGGGGATTGGGAATGGGGATTGGGAATGGGAATGTGGAATGGGAATGGGGAATGGGGATTGGGAATGGGGATTGGGAATGGGAATGGGGAATGGGAATGGGGAATGGGGATTGGGAATGGGGAATGGGGAATGGGAATTTGGAAATCTGGGGGATCGGGAATGGGGGATCGGGAATGGGGATTGGGAATGGGAATGGGAAATGGGGAATGGGAATGGGGATTGGGAATGGGGAATGGGGGAATTGGGAATTAGGAATTGGGGATCGGGAATGGGGGAATTGGGAATGGGGGAATTGGGAATGGGGGCCCTGTGGGGAGACAGGGGGGGATTTGGGTTTTTTTGGGGGGATTTGGGTTTTTTTGGGAGGATTTGCGGTTTTTGGGGAGATTTGGGGTTTTTTTGGGCTGACCGTTGACGAAGAGGGTGACCTCCCTCTCGCCCACGCCGATCCGTGGCACGATGGCCTTGCACACGTACTGGCCGGCGTCGGCCTGCGTCACCGACTTGAGGTACAGCTGGTTGCTGTTGCTCAGGACCTGGGGGACACGGGGACATGGGGGACACCCCTGGGGGACACTGGGGACACCCCTGGGGGACACAGGGACATGGGGGACACCCCGAGGGGACACTGGGGACACCCGAGGGACACCCCTGGGGACACCCGAGGGACACCCCTGGGGGACACTGGGGACACCCCAAGGGGACACTGGGGACACCCCTGGGGGACACTGGGGACACTGGGGACACCCCGGGGGATACTGGGGACACCCCAACGCCCGGCAGCCCGCCCGGAGTCGTTCCCGGGGGAATCCCAGTGCCGGGCCCGGCTTTGGGGGGATTTGGGGTGCGGAGGGGGCACGGAGGAACGGTGGGGAACTTCTGGGGTCACGTTTGACCCCAATCCCAAACCGAACCCCAATGCAAATCCCGAATCCCAATCCCAAACCGAACCCCAATCCCGAATCCCAACCCCAAACAATCCCCAATCCCAATCCCCATCCCAACCCCAATCCCCAATCCCAACCCCAACCCCAAACCCAATCCCCAATCCCCAATCCCCAATCTCCAATCTCCAATCCCCAATCGCCAATCCCAACCCCAATCCCGAATCCCAACCCCAATCCCAACCCCAACCCCAAACCCAATCCCCAATCCCCAATCCCCAATCCCCAATCCCCAATCCCCAATCCCCAATCTCCAATCTCCAATCCCCAATCCCCAATCCCCAATCCCCAATCCCCAATCTCCAATCTCCAATCCCCAATCCCCAATCCCAACCCCGAATCCCAATCTCAACCCCAACCCCAATCCCGAATCCCAACCCCAATCCTGAATCCCAACCCCAACCCCAAACCCAAACCCAATCCCCAATCCCCAATCCCAAACCCAAACCCCAATCCCCAATCCCCAATCCCAACCCAATCCCAACACCAATCTTGAATCCCAATCCCCATTCCAACCCCAATCCCGAATCCCAATCTCAACCCCAACCCCAATCCCAACCCAACCCCAATCCTGAATCCCAACCCCAATCCCGAATCCCCAATCCCCAATCCCAACCCCAATCCTGAATCCCAACCCCAACCCCAAACCCAATCCCCAATCCCCAATCCCAACCCAATCCCAACACCAATCTTGAATCCCAATCCCCATTCCAACCCCAATCCCCAATCCCAACCCCAATCCCAATCCGGGATTTCTTTTGGGATTTCTTTTGGAATTTCTTTTCCGATAGTTCTGTGGATTTCTTTTGGGATTTTTTTTTGGGGATTTCGGGACACGTGGAGTGCCCCTGACCCCGAGGGGATGGGGAACGTTCCGGAATCCCCGGGAAGGGGGTCCTACCATGTTGGATTCCTTCTTGGTCCAGGTGAGGGTCAGCGGGGGGTTCCCCGACCACACGCAGGTCAGGGTGACGTCGGAGCCGATGTCGGTCACCGTGGGCTTGGGGTCCACCACGATCCGGGGGGCGACTGCGGGACACCCGAGGAGCGGGTGGGAGGGGTTCGGGGTCAGTTTTGGGGGTTTGGGGTCACTTTTGGGGGTTTGGGGTCAGTTTTGGGGCCAGTTTTGGGGTTTGGGGCTGGTTTTGGGGCCAGTTTTGGGGTTTGGGGACGGTTTTGGGGCCGGTTTCGGGGTTTGGGGCTGGTTTTGGGGTTTGGGGCCGGTTTTGGGGTTTGGGGCCAGTTTGGAGCCAGTTTTGGGGTTTGGGGCCAGTTTTGGGGCCGGTTTTGGGGTTTGGGGCCAGTTTGGAGCCAGTTTTGGGGTTTGGGGCCAGTTTTGGGGCCAGTTTTGGGGTTTGGGGCCAGTTTTGGGGTTTTAGGGCCGGATTTGGGGTTTGGGGCCAGTTTTGGGGTTTGGGGCCGGTTTGGGGGCCAGTTTTGGGGGATTTGGGTCACTTTTGGGGCTTGGGGCCAGTTTTGGGGCCAGTTTTGGGGCCAGTTTTGGGGTTTGGGCCGGTTTGGGGTCACTTTTGGGGCCGGTTTTGGGGCCAGTTTTGGGGTTTGGGGCCGGTTTTGGGGTTTGGGGCCAGTTTTGGGGTTTGGGGCCAGTTTTGGGGTTTAGGGAAGGTTTTGGGGTTTGGGGCCGGTTTTGGGGCCGGTTTTGGGGTTTGGGGCGGTTTGGGGTCACTTTTGGGGCCGGTTTTGGGGTTTGGGGCCGGTTTTGGGGGATTTGGGTCACTTTTGGGGTTTGGGGCCGGTTTCGGGGTTTGGGGCGGTTTGGGGTCACTTTTGGAGTTTGGGGCCGGTTTTGGGGCCAGTTTTGGGGTTTGGGCCGGTTTGGGGTCACTTTTGGGGCCGGTTTTGGGGCCGGTTTCGGGGTTTGGGGCGCTTTGGGGGATTTGGGCCGGTTTTGGGGCCGGTTTTGGGGCCGGTTTCGGGGTTCGGGGCGCTTCGGGCTCACTCACAGTGCACGTCCACCAGCGTGCTGACGTTGGTGCTGCCGATGTCGTTGTGCACCTCGCAGGACACGGGCTCCGTGAAGAAGGTGTAGTCCACCTGCGTGTCGTACCTGTTCTCCTTGGCCTCCTCGATGATCACCCCCCCTTTGGCCCACCTGGGACAGCCGGGACACCGTGGCACCCCGGCCCCCGTCCGAAATCCCGATCCGCATCCGAAATCCCGATCCCCGTCCGAAATCCCAATCCCCATCCGAAATCCCGATCACCATCCGAAATCCCGATCGGCATCCGAAATCCCGATCCCCGTCCAAAATCCCGATCCGCATCCGAAATCCCGATCCCCATCCGAAATCCCGATCCGCATCCGAAATCCCGATCCCCATCCGAAATCCCGATCCCCATCCGAAATCCCGATCCCCATCCAAAATCCCGATCCCCATCCTAATTCCTGATCCTGATCCGAAATCCCGATCCGCATCCGAAATCCCGATCCCCGTCCGAAATCCCAATCCCCATCCGAAATCCCAATCCCCATCCTAAATCCCAATCCCCATCCGAAATCCCAATCCTGATCCTAATTCCCAATCCTGATCCTAAATCCCAATCCCCATCCGAAATCCCAATCCTGATCCTAATTCCCAATCCTGATCCTAAATCCCGATCCGCATCCTAAATCTCCATCCCCATCCGAAATCCCAATCCTGATCCTAATTCCCAATCCTGATCCTAAATCCCAATCCCCATCCTAAATCTCCATCCCCGTCCTAAATCCCAATCCCCATCCTAAATCCCAATCCTGATCCTAAATCCCAATCCCCATCCGAAATCCCAATCCTGATCCTAATTCCCAATCCTGATCCTAAATCCCGATCCGCATCCTAATTCCCAATCCCCATCCTAAATCCCGATCCTGGTCCTAATTCCCAATCCTGGTCCTAATTCCCAATCCCCATTGCCATTTCCAGGGGGTTTTGGGGAGGGGACTCAGAGCCATGGTGGGGACCTTTGACCCCAATCCCAATCCCAATTCCCAATCCCAATTCCCAATCCCAATTCCCAGTCCCAGGTGGGGAGGGGACGCAGAGCCATGGGGGGACACTGAGTGACCCCAGGTGACCCCAGGTGACCCCAGGTGACCCCAGGTGACCCCGGGTGACCCCAGGTAACCCCAGATGATCCCAGGTGATCCCAGGAGACCCCAGGTGACCCCAGGTGACCCCAGGTGGTCCCAGGTGATCCCAGGTGATCCCAGGTGACCCCAGGTGACCCCAGGTGATCCCAGGTGATCCCAGGAGACCCCAGGTGACCCCAGGTGACCCCAGGTGGTCCCAGGTGGCCCCAGGTGATCCCAGGTGGCCCCAGGTGTCCCCATGTGGCCCCAGGTGATCCCAGGTGGCCCCAGGTGGTCCCAGGTGACCCCGGGTGACCCCAGGTGACCCCAGGTGACCCCAGGTGATCCCAGGTGATCCCAGGAGACCCCAGGTGACCCCAGGTGACCCCAGGTGACCCCAGGTGACCCCCGATGGCCCCAGGTGACCCCCGGTGGCCCCAGGTGATCCCAGGTGATCCCTGGTGATCCCAGCTGGTCCCAGGTGATCCCAGGAGACCCCTGATGGCCCCAGGTGATCCCAGGAGACCCCAGGTGACCCCAGGTGACCCCAGGTGACCCCTGGTGGCCCCAGGTGACCCCAGGTGACCCCAGGTGACCCCAGGTGACCCCAGGTGACCCCCGGTGGCCCCGGCGCAGTCGCGGCGGTTTCGGGGTCACCTGTAGCCCTTGATCTCGGGGTTGGCCGTGGCCATGCAGGTGAACACGACCCTCTCGCCCTCCTGCACCGTCTGCGGCTGGATGGACAGCGTGACCGTCGGGGGATCTGCGGGCACCGGCCGGGCTCAGGGGGGCGCGGGGGGTCCCCAAAACTCCGGGCTGGGGCAGCGCCCGCCCCGGGGCTGTCACCCGCTGGGGGCCGCCCCTGCCCGCAGCAGCCAGCGAGTCCCGGCCCTGCCTCCTCCTCCTCCTCCTCCTCCTCCTCCTCCTCCTCCTCCTCCTCCTCCTCCTCCTCCTCCTCCTCCTCCTCCTCCTCCTCCTCCTCCTCCTCCTCCTGCTCCAGCAAATCCCTTCCACCAGCACCGCTCCCGCCTGCGGCACCCCGAAAATCCCCCCAAAGTCCCCAAAAATCCCCCAAAATCTCCATCCAGCCCTGGTGTCCTCTGTCCCTGTCCGCATTTACAGTGGACATTGAGCCTGTCCCCAATGTCCCCGTGTCCCTGTCCTGTGTCCCATGTCCCTGTCCCCACGTGTCCCTGTCCTGTGTCCCATGTCCCTGTCCCTGTCCATGTCCCTGTCCCTGTCCCTGTCCCTGTCCATGTCCCTGTCCCTGTCCCTGTCCCTGTCCCTGTCCCTGTCCCCATCCCTGATCCCATGTCCCTGTCCCTGTCCCCCTGTCCCTGTCCCTGTCCCTGTCCATGTCCCTGTCCCCCTGTCCCTGTCCCTGTCCCCCTGTCCCTGTCCCTGTCCCCATCCCCACTGATGGTGCACGTTCAGCCGGACGAAGGTCTCCCATCTCCCATGTCCCTGTCCCTGTCCCATCTCCCATCTCCCATGTCCCTGTCCCTGTCCCCATCCCCACTGACGGTGCACGTTCAGCCGGACGAAGGTCTCCCATGTCCCCCTGTCCCTGTCCCTGTCCCTGTCCCTGTCCCTGTCCCCGTGTCCCCCTGTCCCTGTCCCCCTGTCCCTGTCCCTGTCCCTGTCCCTGTCCCATGTCCCATCTCCCATGTCCCTGTCCCTGTCCATGTCCCTGTCCCCACTGACGGTGCACGTTCAGCCGGACGAAGGTCTCCCATGTCCCCCTGTCCCCCTGTCCCCGTGTCCCCCTGTCCCATGTCCATGTCCCTGTCCCTGTCCCTGTCCCCGTCCCCACTGACGGTGCACGTTCAGCCGGACGAAGGTCTCCCATGTCCCCATGTCCCTGTCCCCTGTCCCTGTCCCCTGTCCCTGTCCCCGTCCCCACTGACGGTGCACGTTCAGCCGGACGAAGGTCTCCCATGTCCCCCTGTCCCTGTCCCTGTCCCTGTCCCTGTCCCTGTCCCTGTCCCCGTGTCCCCCTGTCCCTGTCCCCCTGTCCCTGTCCCCGTCCCCACTGACGGTGCACGTTCAGCCGGACGAAGGTCTCCCATGTCCCCGTGTCCCCCTGTCCCTGTCCCTGTCCCTGTCCCCCTGTCCCCCTGTCCCTGTCCCCCTGTCCCCCTGTCCCTGTCCCCCTGTCCCCGTCCCCGTCCCCACTGACGGTGCACGTTCAGCCGGACGAAGGTCTCCTTGCCGGCCGGCGCGGCCTCGTTGGAGCTGCGGCAGGAGAAGACGCGGCCGATGTCCAGGTCCGTGGGGTTGATGGCCAGCAGGCTCGTGGTGCTCTCGCGCTTCCCATCGGCCAGCAGCTCCTGCGCGGGGGACACGGGAGTGGACACGGGGAGGGGACAGCTCCAGCAGGGCTGGGGACAGCTCCAGCGGGGCTGGGGACACAGGGACAGGTCCAGCGGGGCTGGGGACAGCTCCAGAGGGGATGGGGACACGGGGAGGGGGACAGAGGGACATGGGGACAGCTCCAGACGTGCTGGGGACATGGGGACAGCTCCAGAGGGGATGGGGACATGGGGAGGGGACAGCTCCAGAGGGGCTGGGGACAGCACGGGGTGGGGGACAGAGGGACAGCACGGGGTGGGTGGCAGCAGGCACAGGGACAGGGTGGTGGCAGCAGGGACAGCACAGGGTGGTGGCAGCGGGCACAGGGACGGGGTGGCAGTGGGCACAGGGACGAGGTGGCAGCGGGCACAGGGACGGGGTGGTGGCAGGCACAGGGATGGGGTGGTGGCAGCAGGGACAGCACAGGGTGGTGGCAGCAGGCACAGAGACGGGGTGGCAGTGGGCACAGGGTGGTGGCAGTGGGCACAGGGACGGGTGGCAGCGGGCACAGGGACGGGGTGGTGGCAGTGGGCACAGGGACGAGGTGGTGGCAGAGGGCACAGGGTGGCAGCAGGCAAAGGGACGGGTGGCAGCGGGCACAGGGACGGGGTGGCAGCAGGCACAGGGACGGGGTGGCAGGGGGCACAGGGACAGGGTGGCACCGGGCACAGGGACGGGTGCCCGCGGGGACAGCACAGGGTGGTGGCAGCAGGCACAGGGACGGGGTGGTGGCAGCAGGCACAGGGTGGTGGCAGCGGGCACAGGGACGGGGTGGTGGCAGCGAGCACAGGGTGGTGGCAGCGGGCACAGGGTGGTGGCAGCGGGCACAGGGACGGGTGGCAGCAGGCACAGGGACGGGTGGCAGCGGGCACAGGGACGCGTGCCCGCGGGGACAGCACAGGGTGGTGGCAGCGGGCACAGAGACGGGGTGGCAGCGGGCACAGGGACGGGGTGGCAGCGGGCACAGGCACAGGTTGGTGGCACCGGGCACAGGGATGGGTGGCAGCGGGCACAGGGACGGGTGGCACCGGGCACAGGGACGCGTGCCCGCGGTGACAGCACAGGTTGGTGGCACCGGGCACAGGGACGCGTGCCCGCGGGCACAGCACGGGGACGCCGTACCGTGCTGGTGACGGCGCCGTCCTGCTGCAGCCCGTCGCGGAACCAGGCGATGGTGGCCGCGGGCTTGGCGCTGCGGGCGCGGCACGTCAGGTTGTAGGGGGTCCCCGCCCGCAGCAGGATCTCGGGGGCGCCGTCGATGGTGGGGTCCTCCGGGGGGACTGCGGGGGGACAGAGGGGACACCGGCTCGGGGGCACGGCCTGGGGGCGGGGAGGGGGCACCGGGGACCGTGTGGGGCACCGGGAATCGTGTGGGGCACCGGGGACCATGTGGGGCACCAGGGACCGTGTGGGGCACCAGGGACAGTGTGGGGCACCGGGAACCGTGTGGGGCACCGGGGACTGTGTGGGGCACCGGGAATCGTGTGGGGCACTGGGGACAGTGTGGGGCACTGGGAACCGTGTGGGGCACCGGGAACCCTGTGGGGCACTGGGAACCGTGTAGGGCACCGGGGAGCACATGCGTGGGGCACCGGGGACCGTGTGGGGCACCGGGGACTGTGTGGGGCACTGGGGACCGTGTGGGGCACCGGGGATTGTGTGGGGCACCGGGGACCGTGTGGGGCACCGGGGATTGTGTGGGGCACCAGGCAGCGTGTGGGGCACTGGAGAGTGTGTGGGGCACCAGGCACCATGTAGGGCACCGGGAATCGTGTGGGGCACCGGGAACCGTGCAGGGCACCGGGAATTGTGTGGGGCACTGGGAACCGTGTAGGGCACCGGGCACTGTGTGGAGCACTGGGGAGAGTGTGGGGCACCGGGGACTGTGTGGGGCACTGGGAACCGTGTGGGGCACTGGGAACCGTGTGGGGCACCGGGGACTGTGTGGGGCACCGGGAACCGTGTGGGGCACCGGGGACTTTGTGGGGCACCGGGAACCGTGTGGGGCACTGGGAACCGTGTGGGGCACCGGGAATCGTGTGGGGCACTGGGGAGAGTGTGGGGCACCGGGGACTTTGTGGGGCACCGGGGACCGTGTGGGGCACCGGGGATTGTGTGGGGCACCGGGAATCGTGTGGGGCACCGGGAACCGTGTGGGGCACCGGGCACCATGTAGGGCACCGGGAACCGTGTGGGGCACCGGGCACCATGTAGGGCACCGGGAACCGTGTGGGGCACCGGGAACCATGTAGGGCACCGGGAGCACGTGGGGCACCGGGCAGCGCGTGGGGCACCGGGAGCCGCGGGGCCGGCGGGGCAGGCTCACTGAGCACGGTGAGCTTGGCGCGGCGCGAGCGCAGTGCGGCCTCGGTGGCCTGGCACTCGTAGACGGCGTCATCGGAGAGCTCGGCGTCGCGGATCTCCAGGTTGTACTGGCCCGAGTCGGCCGTGCCCACGATGCGGTACCGCGGCCACGCTGCGGGGACACGGCGCGTCACCGGGGACAGCCCGGCCCCACCGGGACACCGCGGGCATGGGGGGACATCCCAAACCCACAGGGACACCGCGGGCACGGAGGGACACCAGGGGCTCAGAGGGACACCAGGGGCACGGAGGGACAGCACGGGCACGGAGGGACACCGCGGGCACAAAGGGACACCGCAGGCATGGAGGGACAGCCCAAACCCACAGGGACACCGCGGGCACGGAGGGACAGCCCAAACCCACAGGGACACCGCGGGCACGGAGGGACACCGTGGGCACGGACAGACACCGTGGGCACGGAGGGACACCACGGGCACGGAGGGACATCGCGGGCACGGAGGGACACCACGGGCACGGAGGGACAACCCAAACCCACCGGGACACCGTGGGCACGGAGGGACACCGCGGGCACGGGGGGACAGCCCAAACCCACAGGGACACCGCGGGCACGGGGGGACAGCCCGGCCCCACCGGGACACTGCAGGCGCGGAGGGACACCGTGGGCTCAGAGGGACAGCCCAAACCCACTGGGACACCGTGGGCACGGAGGGACAGCCCGGCCCCACCGGGACACCATGGGCACGGAGGGACACTGCGGGCACGGAGGGATTCCGCGGGCACGGAGGGACAGCCCAAACCCACAGGGACACCACGGGCACAAAGGGACACCATGAACCCAGAGGGACACCATGGGCACAGAGGGACACCGCAGGCACAAAGGGACACCGCGGGCATAGAGGGACACCACAGACCCACAGGGACACCATAAACCCAGAGGGACACCGCGGGCATGGAGGGACACCCCAATCTCACAGGGACACCCCAATCCCATGGGTCACCCATGGGACACCCCAACGACACAGAGACACCCCAATCCCACGCCCAGGCTGTGGGGACAGCACTGGGGAGTCACACGAGGACACCCCCAGGGCCACCCTCCCTTTCCCGGGTACCTTTCAGCCCCTGCCTTGGGGTGCCACCCCCAAAGCCACCTGTCCCCAGTGGTGTCCCCACAAGCCACCCGTCCCCACCGCAGCCCCCCAGGGCCACCCATCCCCAGTGGTGTCCCCCCAAGCCACCCATCCCCAGTGGTGTCCCCCAAAGCCACCCATCCCCAGTGGTGTCCCCCAAAGCCACCCGTCCCCAGTGGTGTCCCCCAGGGCCACCCGTCCCCAGTGGTGTCCCCCAAAGCCACCCGTCCCCAGTGGTGTCCCCCAAAGCCACCCGTCCCCAGTGGTGTCCCCCAAAGCCACCTGTCCCCAGTGGTGTCCCCACAAGCCACCCGTCCCCACCGCAGCCCCCCAGGGCCACCCATCCCCAGTGGTGTCCCCCCAAGCCACCCATCCCCAGTGGTGTCCCCCAAAGCCACCCATCCCCAGTGGTGTCCCCCAAAGCCACCCGTCCCCAGTGGTGTCCCCCAGGGCCACCCGTCCCCAGTGGTGTCCCCCAAAGCCACCCGTCCCCAGTGGTGTCCCCCAAAGCCACCCGTCCCCAGTGGTGTCCCCCCAAAGCCACCTGTCCCCACCGGAGCCCCCCAGGGCCACCCGTCCCCACCGGAGCCCCCCAAAGCCACCCATCCCCAGTGGTGTCCCCCAAAGCCACCCGTCCCCACCGGAGCCCCCCAGGGCCACCCGTCCCCAGTGGTGTCCCCCCAAGCCACCCGTCCCCAGTGGTGTCCCCCCAAAGCCACCCGTCCCCAGTGGTGTCCCCCAGGGCCACCCGTCCCCAGTGGTGTCCCCAGAAGCCACCCGTCCCCACCGGAGCCCCCCAAGCCACCCGTCCCCACCGCAGCCCCCAGCCCCCGTGGCACCTTTGAGGCCCTGGCCCATGCCCAGGGCCAGCCCGTCCTTGGTCCATTGCACGATGCCGGAGTAGTTGAGCACCACGCAGGACAGGACGATTCTCTGCCCGGCCACCACCGTCCGGTCCTCGGGCTCCTCCACGAAGCGCGTCTGCACCGCTGCGGCCACGGCGCCGCCGTCACCGCCCGGCGCCCGGCACCGCGGCGCCGCGTGCCCCGCCATCCCGGGAACCCCGGGATCCCCCCGAGAACCCCCGGGATCCCCCTGAGATCCCCCCAAGAACCCCCTGAGAACGCCCAGGACCTCCCTGAAATCCCCCAAGATCCCCCCCAGGACCTCCTGAGATCCACTGAGATCCCCCTGGAATCCCCCAAGATCCCCTGAGATCTCCCCAAGACCCCCCAGGACCCCCTGAGACCCCCCAAGGATCCCCTGGAATCCCCACAGGACCCCCACAGGACCCCCTGAGACCCCTCAGGATCCCCTGGAATCCCCCCAGGACCCCCTGAGACCCCCAAGGATCCGCTGGGATCCCCCCAGGACCCCCCCAGGACCCCCTGAGACCCCTCAGGATCCCCCAGGGTCTCCTGGAGCTTCTCAGGATCCTGCGGAGCTGCCCGGATCCTCCTGGAGGTGCCCAGGATCCTCTCCGGGTCCCCCCGGAGCTCCCGGGACCCCGGGATCTGCCCAGGATCCCCCCAGGATCCCCCCGAGACCCCCCCAGGACCCCCCGAGACCCCTCAGGATCCCCCAGGATCTCCTGGAGCTTCTCAGGATCCTGCAGAGCTGCCCGGATCCTCCTGGAGGTGCCCAGGATCCCCCCGGGATCCCCCCGGGACCCCGGGATCTGCCCAGGATCCCCCCAGGATCCCCCCGGGACCCCCGGAGCCGCCCCAGCCCGGCCCCGCCGCTGCTGCCGGCGGCTCCCGGGGATCGATCGGTGCCGGTCGGGGATCGATACCGGCCCCGCTCCGCTGTCACGCGGCCCGCGGGGATCGAGCGGGACGTGACCGGGACAGGGACGGGGGGAGGGACGGGGAGGGGACAGCGCGACCCCCGCCCCCCCCGCTCCCAGCCCAGGCTTTAGTTCTGGAATAACGGCAATAAATATTCACGGGACGGCACGGAACGGCACGGAACGGCACAGAACGGCACGGGAATGGCACGGGAATGGCACGGGAATGGCACGGAATGGCACGGGAATGGCACGGAAGGGAATGGGAATGGCACGGGAATGGCACGGAATGGCACGGAAGGGAACGGGAATGGCACGGAACGGCACGGGAATGGCATGGGAATGGCACGGGAATGGCACGGAAGGGAATGGGAATGGCACGGGAATGGCACGGAATGGCACGGAAGGGAACGGGAATGGCACGGAACGGCACGGGAATGGCACGGAATGGCATGGGAATGGCATGGGAATGGCACGGAAGGGAATGGGAATGGCACGGGAATGGCATGGGAATGGCACGGGAATGGCACAGAATGGCATGGGAATGGCACGGGAATTTCGGGGAGACCGAGGGGAAACGGGCACCGGGCTGGCACCGGGATTTTGGGGACATCGAGGGGAAAACGGGCACAGCTCGGGAAGTCGTGCCCTGCGCCACCCGTGCCACCATTCCCCGTGTCACCGTCCCCTGCCCGGCCAAATTCCAACCCGAACTGGCACTGGTGGCACCCGCCCGGCGTGCCACCATCCCTTTGTCCCCACACATTGTCCCCAACCCCGGAACGGCAGCGCCGGGTCCCCGCAGTGCCAGTGCCACCCCCGGTGCCACCATCCAGTGCCACCATCCAGTGCCACCCCCGGTGCCACCCCCGGTGCCACCATCAGTGCCACCATCCAGTGCCACCATCCAGTGCCACCCCCAGTGCCACCATTCAGTGCCACAATCCAGTGCCACCATCCAGTGCCACCCCCGGTGCCACCATCAGTGCCACCATCCAGTGCCACCATCCAGTGCCACCCCCAGTGCCACCATTCAGTGCCACAATCCAGTGCCACCATCCAGTGCCACCCCCGGTGCCACCTCCAGTACCACCCCCGGTGCCACCATCCAGTGCCACAATCCAGTGCCACCATCCAGTGCCACCCCCGGTGCCACCCCCAGTGCCACCATCCAGTGCCACCCCCAGTGCCACCTCCAGTACCACCCCCGGTGCCACCATCCAGTGCCACCATCCAGTGCCACCATCCAGTGCCACCATCAGTGCCACCATCCAGTGCCACCCCCCCGTGTCCCCCCGTGTCCCTCCCGTGTCTGTCCCCGTGTCCCCGTGTCCCCCCGTGTCCCCGTGTCCCCCCGTGTCCCCGTGTCCCCCGTGTCCCCGTTTCCCCCCGTGTCCCCCCGTGTCCCCGTGTCTCCCCGTGTCTGTCCCCGTGTCCCCCCGTGTCCCCGTTTCCCCGTGTCCCCGTGTCCCCGTGTCCCCCCATGTCCCTCCCCGTGTCCCCGTGTCCCCCCGTGTCCCCGTTTCCCCGTTTCCCCGTGTCCCCGTGTCCCCGTGTCCCCCCATGTCCCTCCCTGTGTCCCCCCGTGTCCCCGTGTCCCCCCGTGTCTGTCCCCGTGTCCCCGTGCCCCCGTGTCCCCCCGTGTCCCCCCGTGTCCCCGTGTCCCCCCGTGTCCCCCGGCCCGTCGGAGCTCTCGCTTCCCGCATTCCTCCCCCTTTTCTCCCTGTTTTTTCCCTTTTCCCCCCATTTTTCCCCATTTTCCCCATTCTCTTCCCCCCTTTTTCCCATCCTCCCATCCTTATTTTATCCCTCCCTCGTCCCTCCCCTCTCCTTTCAGATCTGAATCCTTTCCCCTCTTCCCTTCCCGAGTTCTTCGCTGCTATTTTTACGTGAAACAACAACAAAAAAATTCAAATAAAACCCAACTCAACCCAAACCCCGAAGCAGGCGAGGAGGGAGGGGAGCGCTAAAAAATCCAATCATGAAATAAAAAATCCAGGTTTTTCCCCCTTTCTGCGGGGAAGGAAAGAGGATTTGGGAAGGGAAGAGGCCGGGGCTGCTGCGGGTGCCGCCGCTGTCCCCTCGAGTCACTCGTGTCCCCTCGTGTCCCCTCGTGTCCATCGTGTCCCCTCGAGTCCCCTCGTGTCCCCAGGGGACACCGGGGGCACCTCCGGGGGTGGCACCGCGGGGCGGGGACAGCGAGGGGATGGGGCGGGATCGGTGGGATCCATGGGGTGGGATTTATGGGATTTATGGGATTTATGGGATGGGATTTATGGGATGGGATCAGTGGGATCCATGGGATGGGATTTATGGGATTTATGGGATCCATGGGGTGGGATTTATGGGATCCAGGGGATGGGATTTATGGGATCCATGGGGTGGGATTTATGGGATCCATGGGGTGGGATTTATGGGATCCAGGGGATGGGATTTATGGGATTTATGGGATCCATGGGATGGGATTTATGGGATCCATGGGGTGGGATTTATGGGGTGGGATTGATGGGATGGGATCAGTGAGATCCATGGGGTGGGATTTATGGGATTTATGGGATTCATGGGATGGGATTTATGGGATGGGATCAGTGAGATCCATGGGGTGGGATTTATGGGATTTATGGGATCCATGGGGTGGGATTTATGGGATTTATGGGATCCAGGGGATGGGATTTATGGGATGGGATCAGTGGGATCCATGGGATGGGATTTATGGGATGGGATTGATGGGATGGGATCAGTGAGATCCATGGGATGGGATTTATGGGATGGGATCCATGGGATGGGATTTATGGGATCCATGGGGTGGGATTTATGGGATCCATGGGGTGGGATTTATGGGATGCATGGGATCGGATTGATGGGATGGGATCAGTGGGATCCATGGGGTGGGATTTATGGGATTTATGGGATCCATGGGGTGGGATTTATGGGATCCGTGGGGTGGGATTTATGGGATGCATGGGGTGGGATTTATGGGATCCAGGGGATGGGATTTATGGGATCCAGGGGATGGGATTTATGGGATGGGATCAGTGGGATCCATGGGATGGGATTTATGGGATCCATGGGGTGGGATTTATGGGATCCATGGGGTGGGATTTATGGGATCCATGGGGTGGGATTTATGGGATCCAGGGGATGGGATTTATGGGATCCATGGGGTGGGATTTATGGGATCCAGGGGATGGGATTTATGGGATCCATGGGGTGGGATTTATGGGATCCAAGGGATGGGGTGGGATCAGTGGGATCCATGGGATGGGATGGGATGGGATTTATGGGATCCATGGGATTGATGGGATGCGGAGGGATCCCAAACTGGAGACCCCGGCAGGGCTGGGAGTGGGGGTCCCGTCCTGCCGGGAATTTGGGGTCCCACCCTGACAGAAGAGCGGGATCACATCCTGCTGGGAATGGGGGACGACATCCCGATGGGAATTTGGGGTCCCACCCTGACAGAAGAGCGGGATCACATCCTGCTGGGAATGGGGGACGACATCCCGATGGGAATTTGGGGTCCCACCCTGCCGGGGAATTCTCGGTAACTCTGGCCCCCATTCGGCCGGGATTTGGGATCCCATTTTAGCAGGGATCGATCCCGTTTTCCCAGGAATTCTGTCCCTGTTTTCCCAGGAATTCCGGCCCTGTTTCCCCAGGATTTCCAGCCCTGTTTTTCCAGGAATTCTGTCCCTGTTTCCCCAGGAATTCTGTCCCTGTTTCCCCAGGAATTCTGTCCCTGTTTCCCCAGGAATTCTGGCCCTGTTTTCCCAGGAATTCTGGCCCCGTTTTCCCGGCAATTCCGGCCCTGTTTCCCCAGGATTTCCAGCCCTGTTTTCCCAGGAATTCCGGCCCTGTTTTCCCGGGAATCCCAGCCCCGTTTTCCCGGGAATCCCGGCCTATTTTCCCGGGAATTCTGTCCCTGTTTCCCCAGGATTTCCAGCCCCGTTTTCCCAGGATTTCCAGCCCTGTTTTCCCGGCAATCCCGGCCCTATTTTCCCGGGAATTCTGTCCCCGTTTTCCCAGGATTTCCAGCCCTGTTTTCCCGGGAATCCCGGCCCCGTTTCCCGGGAATTCTGTCCCTGTTTCCCCAGGATTTCCAGCCCCGTTTTCCCAGGATTTCCAGCCCCGTTTTCCCGGCAATCCCGGCCCCGTTTCCCGGGAATCCGCCCCGCGCCGCCCGGGCTCGCAGACGAGATCAGCCCTGGCACATCCGCGCTCCCCCGCCCCGCCGGGAACTATTTTGGGATGCGGAATTTGGGATTCCAGCTCGGCTCCGGGCGGGGACACGAAGCCACGGCCGCGTCCCGGGCTCCCCGTTCCACCCAAGCCCGCCGGGATGAGAATTCCAGAGGGAAACGGCGCATCCCGGCCTTGGGGGCGCCCCCGAAAGCCCCGGTCCCTCCCCGCTTCCCAAAATTCCCGGCCCCGGGAGATTCCCGGCGCCTCTTCCCTCTGGAAAAGCGCCCGGGGGGAGCTGTGGGGTCACGGAATTCCAGGATTTTCTGAGCTGGGGAAGGAATTCCGGGTTCCAAACTGTCCCCGCCTTGTCAGCAGCCGGGTGATGCCGCCCGTCTGTCCCGGGGATTTCGGGGTTCGGGGATCCCGGGGTTTCGGGGATCCCGGGAGTTTCGGGGATCCCGGGAGTTTCGGGGATCCCGGGAGTTTCGGGGCTCGGGGATCCCGGGAATTTCGGGGTTCGGGGATCCCGGGAGTTTCGGAGATCCCGGGAGTTTCGGAGATCCCGGGAGTTTCGGGGATCCCGGGAATTTCGGGGTTCGGGGATCCCGGAATTTCGGGGTTCGGGAATTTCAGGGATCCCGGGAGTTTCGGGGATCCCGGGAGTTTCGGGGATCCCGGGAGTTTCGGGGTTCGGGGATCCCGGGAATTTCAGGGATCCCGGGAGTTTCGGGGTTCGGGGAATTTCGGGATCCCGTGAATTTCGGGGTTCGGGGGTCCAGCCCCCGGTGCTGGACGCGCCCCCGGTGTCCCCCCGGCCCCGGTGTCCCCCCTTTTTCCCCCTCGCCGCTCTGGCCGCAATCGCCGTCCCCAATCCCGCCGTCATTAAATATTCCAGCCTTAATTCCTCCTTAATTGCGGCCGCAGCCCCGATCCCCGCCGGGCCGGCCCGGGCGGTGTCCCCGCGGTGCCACCGGGCACGGCCGGTCCCGCCGTGGCCCCGTCCCTGGCCCCGTGGCCCCGTCCCTGCCATGAGGGGAAACGGAGGGGGTCATTCCATGGGGAAACTGAGGCACGGCTGGGGTTATTCCATGGGGGAAACTGAGGCACGGAGGGGATTTCTAAAGGGAAACTGAGGCACGGCTGGGGTTATTCCATGGGGGAAACTGAGGCACGGCGGGGGTTATTCCGTGGGGGAAACTGAGGCACGGCTGGGGTTATTCCGTGGGGGAAACTGAGGCACGGAGAGGATTTCCATGGGGGAAACTGAGGCACGGCTAGGGTTATTCCATGGGGGAAACTGAGGCACGGAGGGGATTTCCATGGGGGAAACTGAGGCACGGAGGGGATTTCCAAAGGGAAACTGAGGCACGGAGAGGATTTCCATGGGGGAAACTGAGGCACGGCTGGGGTTATTCCATGGGGGAAACTGAGGCACGGAGGGGATTTCCATGGGGGAAACTGAGGCACGGAGGGGATTTCCAAAGGGAAACTGAGGCACGGAGAGGATTTCCATGGGGGAAACTGAGGCACGGAGGGGATTTCTAAAGGGAAACTGAGGCACGGCGGGGGTTATTCCGTGGGGGAAACTGAGGCACGGCTGGGGTTATTCCATGGGGGAAACTGAGGCACGGCTGGGGTTATTCCATGGGGGAAACTGAGGCACGGAGAGGATTTCCATAGGGGAAACTGAGGCACGGCGGGGGTTATTCCGTGGGGGAAACTGAGGCACGGAGGGGATTTCTAAAGGGAAACTGAGGCACGGCTGGGGTTATTCCGTGGGGGAAACTGAGGCACGGAGGGGATTTCCAAAGGGAAACTGAGGCACGGCTGGGGTTATTCCATGGGGGAAACTGAGGCACGGCTAGGGTTATTCCATGGGGGAAACTGAGGCACGGAGGGGATTTCCATGGGGGAAACTGAGGCACGGCTGGGGTCATTCCATGGGGGAAACTGAGGCACAGATGGGATTTCCAAAGGGAAACTGAGGCACGGAGAGGATTTCCATGGGGGAAACTGAGGCACGGAGGGGATTTCTAAAGGGAAACTGAGGCACGGCTGGGGTTATTCCATGGGGGAAACTGAGGCACGGCGGGGGTTATTCCGTGGGGGAAACTGAGGCACGGCTGGGGTTATTCCATGGGGGAAACTGAGGCACGGAGGGGGTTATTCCATGGGGGAAACTGAGGCACGGCTGGGGTTATTCCGTGGGGGAAACTGAGGCACGGAGGGGGTCATTCCATGGGGGAAACTGAGGCACGGCGGGGGTTATTCCGTGGGGGAAACTGAGGCACGGGCGGTGCCGCTCCTCCCCCCGCGGCCCCGGGGCGCCTCTGCCGCGACCCGGGGCCGTTATTGCCATTAATTAGCGCTGTCTCATTAAGACATCTGCTAACGAGGCCGCAGCTCCGGGGGGGCGGGGAGGGGGGGGAACGGTTCCAGCGCTTTTTTAAAATTTATTATTTTTATTTTTTAATTTTCTCCAGTTTCCCTCTCATTAAATTCGGGATTTTTATTTCTTTTTTTTTTTTTAATTTTTTATTTCCCCCCCCCCGCTCGTCCCAAAAAATCTCCCCATCCCCCCCCCGCTCAAGCGAACGAACAAAAGTCTTAATTAGAGATTGTTCCTGCGCTAATTAATGAAACGGCGCCAGTGGGAGCGCGAGGGGCGGGGGGAGGGGCGGGTGGGGGGGTCACGGGGAATTTGGGGGGTCAGGTCCAAATTCTGGGGGGGTCAGGGCGGTTTTTGGGGGGGTCAGGGCGGTTTGGGGGGTCAGGTCCAAATTTTGGGGGGGTCAGGGCGGTTTGGGGGGTCAGGTCCAAATTTTGGGGGGGTCAGGGCGGTTTTGGGGGCTCAGATTTGGGGAGGGGTCCCTGGAGCCTCTAGCAGCTCAATTTTGGGGGCTCAGGGGGAATTTGGGGGGGTCAGGTCCGTGTTTTTGGGGGGTCAGGGCAGTTTTGGGGGGTCAGGGCAGTTTTGGGGGGTCAGGTCCGTGTTTTTGGGGGGTCAGGGCAGTTTTGGGGGGTCAGGGCAGTTTTGGGGGGGTCAGGGCGGTTTGGGGGGCTCAGATTTGGGGAGGGGTCCCTGGAGCCTCTGGGCGGCTGAATTTGGGGGCTCAGGGGGAATTTGGGGGGTCAGGTCCGCGTTTTTTGGGGGGTCAGGGCAGTTTTGGGGGATCAGGGCGGTTTTTGGGGGGGTCAGGGCAGTTTTGGGGGGTCAGGTCCGCGTTTTTTGGGGGGTCTGGGCAGTTTTGGGGGGGTCAGGTCCGCGTTTTTTGGGGGGTCAGGGCGGTTTTGGGGGTTCAGATTTGGGGAGGGGTCCCTGGAGCCTCTGGGCGGCTGAATTTGGGGGCTCAGGGGGAATTTGGGGGGGTCAGGTCCGCGTTTTTTGGGGGGTCAGGGCAATTTTGGGGGATCAGGGCAGTTTTTGGGGGGTCAGGGTGGTTTTGGGGGCTCCAAATTGGGGAGGGGTCCCTGGAGCCTCTGGCAGCTCAGTTTTGGGGGCTCAGGGGGAATTTGGGGGGGTCAGGTCCAAATTTTGGGGGGGTCAGGGCAGTTTTGGGGGCTCTGATTTGGGGAGGGGTCCTGGGGGCCTGCGGGGGACTCAGTTTGGGGGGGTCAGGGGGAATTTGGGGGGTCAGGGCGTTTTTTCGGGGGGTTTGGTTCAGGATTTTTTAGGATGGGAATCTGGTTTTTTTGGGGTGGGATTCGGGTTTTTTTTTTTGGGTGGAATTCGGGGTTTTTCGGGGTGGGATTTGGGATTTGTTTGGGGTGGAATTCGGGTTTTTTTGGGGTGAGATTTCAGGATTTCTTGGGGTGGAATTCGGGAGTTTTCGGGTGGGATTTTTTGGGGTGGAATTCGGGGTTTGTTTGGGGTGGAATTCGGGATTTTTCGGGACGGAATTCGGGATTTTTCGGGATGGAATTCGGGATTTTTCGGGGTGGGATTTGGGATTTGTTTGGGGTGGATTTCAGGATTTATTTGGGGTGGAATTCGGGGTTTTTCGGGGTGGAATTCGGGGTTTTTCGGGGTGGGATTTGGGATTTGTTTGGGGTGGAATTCGGGTTTTTTTGGGGTGGAATTCGGGGTTTTTCGGGTGGGATTTTTTGGGGTGGAACTCGGGGTTTGTTTGGGGTTGGATTCGGGATTTTTTGGGGTGGAACTCGGGGTTTGTTTGGGGTTGGATTCGGGATTTTTTGGGGTGGAACTCGGGGTTTGTTTGGGGTTGGATTCGGGATTTTTCGGGATGGAATTCGGGTTTTTTCGGGTGGGATTTTTTGGGGTGGAACTCGGGGTTTGTTTGGGGTTGCATTCGGGAATTTTTTTGGGGTGAAATTCGCTTTTTTTGGGGTGGGCTCCGGGTTTTTCGGGGTGTCCCGAGCCCTCCCGCCCCGCTCCCCTCCCGCCGCGCGATGATCCCACACTCCTGGAATTTCAGGAATTTCCTGCCAAGGCTCCTCTGGAAAGGCAAAAACGCCGAATTTTTAACCCCCTGCGCGCCGGGCCGGCCCCTCGCGTCCCTCTGAGGATCAATTCGGATTTTTCCCCGATTTTCCGGGCGGGGATCGCCGCTGTCCATGGAAAACCCGACAATTCCTGCCTCAGTTTCCCTCTCCTTGATCCCAAGGGTTCCGTTCCTGCCCCAAATCCACCTAAAAACCCCCAAAAACCGCCCCAAAAACCGCCCCGGGGGAGCTCTGCCCATCCCAAATCCCAATTTGGGTGGGAAATTCCCTTTTCCCCAACTTTACTTAAATTAAATCCGCTCTGAATTCTTTCTTTCTTTCTTTCTTTTTCTTTCCTTTCTTTTTTTTTTTTTTTTTTTTTTAATTGAAATTTCACCAAAATAAGGGAAAAGAGGAAGAAAAAAGGGCCTGGAATTGTCCCCCCCAGAGCGGCCCCAGCATCGGGATATTCCCATTTCCAGCCCCGGAGAGGGGGAAAAGTTGGAAAAATGTGAATTTTGGGGGGAAAATCCAAGTGGGGAAAGGAGAAAAAAAAGTGGAATTTGGGCAAAATCCAACTGGAGATGGGGAAAATGTGGATTTTGGGGGAAATCCAACTGGGGAAAGGGAAAAATGTGGATTTTTGGGGGAAAACGTGGATTTTGGGAAAAATCCGCATGGGGAAAGGTGGAAAATGTGAATTTTGAGGAAAATCCATTGGAGGAAGGGGGAAAAAAGTGGAATTTGGGCAAAATGCACCTCGGGGTGGGGAAAAAAGTGGATTTTGGGGAAAATACAACTGGGGAAAGAAGAAAAATGTGGATTTTGGGGGGGAAAAGGTGGATTTTTGGGAAAACCTCACCTGGCTGAAGGGTGAAAATGTGAATTTTTTGGGGGAAAATCCAGCCGGGCAAGGCTCCCACGGGACACCCCAAGGATCGATCCCGATCCCGATCCCGATCCCGGAGCCTTCCTCGCGCTCCTCCTCCCCCTGCCCGCCCCTTCCCATTCGCGTTTAATTTAAATTAAAAAAAAAAAAATTACAAAAATTAAATTTTTCCCCCCCCCGTTCCCATGGCAACGCCTCCGAGCGCTCTCGCCTTGGAAATAAAAGTTGTTTTTTCCTTCCCCCCTCCTCCTCCTCCTCCTTTTCCTCCTTCCCTTCCCATTCCCATCCCAAACCCCCCCGGATTTTGATTTCCATTTGGATCATAATCCGCCCGTTGCCATGGCAACGCCGCCAGCCTTCCCGGCCAGCCCGTGCAGACACGGCTCCTTCCCTTTTTCCCCTTTTCCCCCTTTTCCCCCTTTTTTCTCATTTTTCCTCCTTTTTTCCGCCCCCCTTTCCCCCCTTTTCCCCATCTTCCCTTCTTTTCCCCCATTTCCCCTCAATTTTTTCCCATTTCCCCTCATTTTTTCCCATTCCCCCCCCTTTTCCCCCATGTTTTCCTCTTTTTTCCCCATTTTTCCTCATTTTCCCCCATTTCCCCCCATTTTTCCCCATTTCCCCCCATTGTTTCCCATTTCCCTCCATTTTTTCCCATTTCCCCCTCCATTTTTTCCCATTCCCCCCCCTTTCCCCCCATGTTTTCCTCTTTTTTCCCCATTTTTCCCCATTTCCCCCATTTTTCCCCATTTCCCCCCATTTTTTCCCATTTCCCCCCCTTTTCCCCCCATTTTTCCCCTCCTCCCTCCCTGCCCGGGCTCCCGGTGTGGCTTTTCCCAAATCCCAGATCCCAAATCCCAAACCCCAAATCCCTGATCCCAAATCCCAAACCCCAAATCCCAAACCCCAGATCCCAAATCCCAAACCCCAAATCCCTGATTCCAAATCCCAAATCCCAAACCCCAAACCCCTGATCCCAAATCCCAGATCCCATACCACAAAACCCTGATCCCAAATCCCAAATCCTAAACCCCTGATCCCAAATCCCAAACCTCAAACCCCTGATCCCAAATCCCAGATCCCATACCACAAAACCCTGATCCCAAATCCCAAATCCTAAACCCCAAATCCCAGATCCCAAATCCCAAACCCCAAATCCCTGATCCCAAATCCCAAACCCCAAATCCCAAATCCCAAACCCCAAACCCCTGATCCCAAATCCCAAATCCTAAACCCCAAATCCCTGATCCCAAATCCCAAACCCCAAACCCCTGATCCCAAATCCCAAATCCTAAACCCCAAACCTCAAATCCCGGACCTCAAATCCCAAATCCCCATCCCAAATCCCAAATCCCAAACCCCCGCTTTATGCAAATGAGCCGCGTGCCCAAGAGAGCGCAATTAACGCTAAAACCAGAGCGATTAATTAGAAGATAATGAAGAGAGAAGGAGCCGGGAGAGGGAAAAGGGGCGGGGCTTGGCGGCAGCGGGGGGAGGGGGAGAATTCCCAAAAATTCCTGAGAATTCATGAAAATTCCCAATAATTCCCCAGAATTCCTGATAATTCCTGAGAATTCCCGAGAATTCCTGATAACTCCTCATAACTCCCAAGAATTCCCCAAAATTCCCAATAACTCCCAAGAATTCCCCAAATTCCCAGTAATTTGGGATATTAATTCCCAATAATTCCTGAGAATTCCTGATAACTCCTGAGAATTCCCCAAAATACCCGATAATTCCCACAAATCGGGGGCGTGAACTGAGGAAACCATTAATGACTGAAGGAATGAATGAGTAAATGAATAAATTAATGAATTAATGAGCTGGGCCATTAATGAGCTCAGGGACACTCCAAAATCATCCTGAAATCACAAAAATTCACCCCAAATCACCCAAATTCACAAAATCACATGAAATCACGCTGAAATCCCCTCAAATCACCCAAAATCAGCCCAAACCCACCCCATTATCACCCCAAATCACAAAAATCACCCCAAAACTCACCAAGGAAACCCCCAATGACCCCAAATGACCCCAAAATCTCCCAACTGGCCCAAATCACCCCAAAATCACCCAAATCACCCCAAAATCAGCCCAAACCCACCCCATTATCACCCCAAATCACAAAAATCACCCCAAAACTCACCAAGGAAACCCCCAATGACCCCAAATCACCCCAAAATCTCCCAACTGGCCCAAATCACCCCAAAATCTCCCAAATCACCCCAAAATCAGCAGCCCCCCCCCTCAGTTCCCGGGCCCTGGCCCCGCCCCCCAGAACCGAACCTGGGGTCAAGGGTCACATCCCAGTTCAATCCCAGTCCATCCCAGTCCATCCCAGTCCATCCCAGTTCATCCCAGTTCACTCCCAGTTCAATCCCAGTTCAATCCCAGTCCATCCCAGTTCATCCCAGTCCCTCCCAGTTCAATCCCAGTCCATCCCAGTTCATTCCAGTTCAATCCCAGTCCATCCCAGTTCATTCCAGTTCAATCCCAGTCCATCCCAGTTCAATCCCAGTTCATTCCAGTCCATCCCAGTTCAATCCCAGTTCAATCCCAGTCCATCCCAGTTCAATCCCAGTTCATCCCAGTTCAATCCCAGTTCAATCCCAGTTCAATCCCAATCCATCCCAGTCCATCCCAGTCCATCCCAGTCCATCCCAGTTCAATCCCAGTTCAATCCCAGTCCATCCCAGTCCATCCCAGTTCAATCCCAGTTCAATCCCAGTCCATCCCAGTTCATCCCAGTTCATCCCAGTCCATCCCAGTTCAATCCCAGTTCATTCCAGTTCAATCCCAGTTCAATCCCAGTCCATCCCAGTTCAATCCCAGTTCAATCCCAGTTCATTCCAGTTCAATCCCAGTCCATCCCAGTCCATCCCAGTCCATCCTAGTCCATCCCAGTTCAATCCCAGTCCATCCCAGTTCATCCTGGACAAGTCCCTGACCAAAGGGGCCACAAATCCCCCAGATCCCAAATCCCACAGGTTCCCAAATCCTCTGGGATCCCAAATCCTCTGGGATCCCAAATCCTATGGGATCCCAAATCCTCCAGATCCCAAATCCCCCGGATCCCAAATCCTCCAGATCCCAAATCCCCCGGATCCCAAATCTCTGAGATCCCAAATCCCACAGGATCCAAAATCCTCTGAAATCCCAAATCTCTGGGATCCCAAATGTCACCTCTCTTATGCGAGGGAAGGAGGAAAAGGTGGGAAGATGAAAATAAAATATAATACAATACAATACAATGCAATATAATACAATAAAATAAAATAAAACAAAGTAAAACAAACCAAACCAAAAGAAAAGAAAAGAAAATGTAAATATAAAATAAAATATGAAATAATAAAAAAAATAAATTAAAAATATAAAGTAAAATAAAATAAAATAAAATATCAAATAAAAATTAAAAAAATTAAAAAACCAAAATAAGAAATAAAATAAAAACTAAAGAAAAGAAGAAATGAAAGAAAAGGCCCAATGAGATCAATAAAAGCCCCGCAGGAGGCAGAGGGCGGCCCAGGAACGAATGGATATTTGGAATATCCATTGGATATTTGGTCTGGGGCGCAATCCCGGCGAGGACGAGCGGCTTCCTTTCGGATCCAGGAAAGGATTGAACGAGAGCCCGGCCGGAGCCACCCCAGATCCCGGCCTGGCCCGAGTGGGAACCCCATGTTTGCCTGAAATCCCCAACATTTCCCGGAAAATCCCCAAAATTGCCTGAAAACCCACATTTTCCTGAAAAAAAAACCCTAAAAATTTCCTGAAAAAAACAAATTTTCCTGAAAAAAAACCCGCAAATTCTGGCCCGGCGCGTTGGGAGCCAGGCTCGTCTCAGAGGTGATGGAGGAGCAAAAGGGGGATTGGGATGGGATGGGATGGGATGGGATGGGATGGATTTGGGATGGATTTGGGATGGGTTGGGATGGGTTTGGGATGGGATGGGTTTGGGATGGGTTTGGGATGGGTTTGGATGGATTTGAGATGGGTTTGGGATAGGTTTGGGTTTGGGATGGGTTTGGATGGATTTGGGATGGATTTGGGATGGATTTGGGTTTGGGATTGAAGAGATGGGATGGATTTGAGATGGGATGGATTTGGGATGGGTTTGGGATGGGTTTGGGTTTGGGATGGGTTTGGGATGGGTTTGGGTTTGGGATGGGTTTGGGATGGGTTTGGATGGATTTGAGATGGGTTTGGATGGATTTGGATGGATTTGGGATGGGTTGGGATCGGATGGGATGGGATGGGTTTGGGATGGATTTGGGATGGGTTTGGGTTTGGGATGGGATGGGTTTGGGATAGGTTTGGGTTTGGGATGGGATGGGTTTGGGATGGGTTTGGGATGGGATGGATTTGGGATGGGTTTGGGATGAGTTTGGGATGGGTTTGGGATGGATTTGGATGGATTTGGGATGGGATGGGATGGGATGGGATGGGATGGGATGGATTTGGGTTTGGGATGGGATGGGATGGGATGGATTTGGGATGGGATGGATTTGGGTTTGGGATGGGATGGGATGGGATGGGTTTGGGATGGATTTGGGATTGATTTGGGGTTGGGATTGAAGAGATGGGATGGATTTGGGATGGGATGGATTTGGGATGGGTTTGGGATGAGTTTGGGATGGGTTTGGGTTTGGGATGGGTTTGGGGATCACTGGGATTGTCACGTAGGGACATTGAGCCCTGATCCCAATCGGAGCCATTGATCCCAAAGCGGATCCCTCCCATCCCAAACTGGAGCCATTGATCCTAAAACAGATCTCTCCTATCCCAATCGGAGCCATTGATCCCAATCGGAGCCATTGATCCCAAACCGGATCCCTCCCACCCCAAACCGGATCTCTCCCATCTCAAACTGGAGCCGTCCCAAACCGAAGCCATCGATCCCAAAGCAGCCCTGGCCCACCCCAATCGGAGCCATCGATCCCGATCGGAGCCATCGATCCCGATCGGAGCCATTGATCCAAAACCAGATCCCTCCCATCCTAACTGGAGTTGTCCCATCCCAAACTGGAGCCATTGATCCCAAACAGAGCCATTGATCCCAATCGGAGCCATCCCATCCCAAACTGGATCCCTCCCATCCCAATCGGAGCCATTGATCCCAGACCGGATCCCTCCCATCCCGATCGGAGCCATTGATCCCAGACTGGATCCCTCCCATCCCGATCGGAGCCATCCCACCCCAAACTGGATCGATTGATCCCAAACAGAGCCATTGATCCCAAAACAGCCCTGTCCCATCCCAATCGGAGCCATTGATCCCAGACCGGATCCCTCCCATCCCAATCGGAGCCATTGATCCCAGACCGGATCCCTCCCACCCCAAACTGGATTGATTGATCCCAAACAGAGCCATTGATCCCAAAACAGCCCTGTCCCATCCAATCGGAGCCATTGATCCCAGACCGGATCCCTCCCATCCCAATCGGAGCCATCGATCCCAATCGGAGCCATTGATCCCAAACTGGATCCCTCCCACCCCAAACTGGAGCCGTCCCACCCCAAACCAGACCCGTTTCACCCCAAACCAGAGCCCCCCGCCCCACACCGGAGCCCCCTCCCCACACCGGGCTCCCGGAGCCCCCCGGCGCTCGGCGCCGCTCCCGCCGCTCCCCGCGTGGCCCCGGGGCGGGAGCGCGGCCGCTTTTTGTTCCCGGGGGTCCCGGTGCTGCCCCGGGCCTCGGGGGTCCCGGGGGTCGCGGCCCCTCGGGGGTCCCGGTGCTGCCCCGACCCCTCCGCTCGCTCCTCCTCAAACCGCGGTCCCGGCGGTTTTTTTTTTGGTGTTTTTTCCTTTTTTCCCCCTTTTCTCTCCCTTCCCCTCTCTCCTCCCGGCATCTTAGCAACGCCGCCCCCTTAATTAAAAATTAGATTGGATTTTGGAGCTGGGAAGCGCCGGAGGCCGCGCCGGGGCTGCCCGGGCGGGGGGCACAGCCCGGCCCCGGCCCCGCGGACGGGGGGAGACCCCCCAAAATCCCGCGGGGATGGGGGTGCCCCCCACCCTTCCCTCCGAGAGGTTTTGGGGACCCCCAGCCCCCCTCCCCAGGCTCGCAGCTTTTCCTCAGCGTGACCTTGGCAGAGCAGCTCCCCGTGCCTCAGTTTCCCCCGGGGAGGGCACGGCGCGGGTTTTGGGGGGTCGTGGGGGGGGGGGGGTCGGGTTGCTCCGAACCCCCACGCCGGGTGGGGGCTCCGGGTGGGCACGGGGTGGGCACGGGGTGGGCCAAGGCAGCTCCGGGCTCCCCCAGACCCATTTCCAAGGAACGGCTGGACTGGGGTCCTGGGGCCCCCCGGAGGTGGCCCCTGCTCTCGCCACGGACGGACGGACGGACGGACGGACGGACGGATTTGGGGTCAGACCCCCCCGGCCGGGTCAAGCCCCCCCATCACCCCCAGCCCCGTCCCCCCGTGCCCCCCCCGGGGGTCCCGTTTGACCCCCGGGTCCCCGAACCCCCCCCGGAACCGGCCCCGGGCACCGGGATGGGGGCCCGAAACCCCGGTGCCGCCCCGGGGGCTCCAGCAGGACCGGAACCGGGCGGAACGGAGCGGCACCGGGCGGGGAGAACCGATGGAACCGGGCCCGGTTCCGGCGGGACCCCCGGTACCGGAGCGGGGTGGTCCCGGAGAACCGGGCCCGGTTCCATCGGGACCCTCCGGTAGGGAACGGGGGTCCACGAGGAGCAGTCCCAGGACCGGGGAGAACCGGGCCCGGTTCCACCGGGATCTCCCGGTACCGAGGGGGGGGCTCACGAGGAGCAGCCCCGGGGTTTGGCAGAACCGGGCCCGGTTCCACCGGGACCCCCCGGTACCGGAGGGGGTGATCCAGGAGGATCGGCCCGGTTCCATCAGGGCCCCCCGGTACCGAAGGGGGGTCCTCGAGGAGCAACCCTGGGGTTTGGGAGAACCGGGCCCGGTTCCACCGGGATCTCCCGGTCCTGGATCGGGGGAACCCACGAGAACCCACCCCGGGATTTGGTAAAACCGGGCCCGCGACGGAGGCGAACCGGCCGCGATTGCATCCGAACCCTCCGGTACCACAACGGCGGCTCCAGAAGCACCGAGCCCGGGCCCGCCAGCACCGCCCGGTACCCCCCGGTACCCCCCGGTACCCCCCGGTACCCCCGAGCCCCGGGCCCGGCCGGAGCCGCTCTCATCCCTCCGGGAACGGGCGGGACCGGCGGCGAGCGGGGCTGGAGCGATGCCCGCGGAGTTGGGAACGGCGCCGCCGCCGGTGCCGCTCCCGGTGCCGCTCCCGGTGCCGCTCCCGGTGCCGCTCCCGGCGCCGCTCCCGGTGTCCAGCGCCCGGTCCCGTGCCCGCGGCGGTGCCCACCTTGCCCGCGGGTCCCGGCGAGAGTCAGCAGGCACAGGAGGAGGATCCGCATGCTCCCGTCCCGTGCGGCGGCCGCGCTCCGGGGCAGGGCCCGCCGGGGGTCCCGGGGCTCCGGGAGGGGCTCGGGCCCGGCCGATCGCCGCCCCTCCGGGCCCCGCGCCGCCCCCGGGACCGGCAGCGCTGCTCGGGAGCCGGGCCCGGCCGGGCCGGGGCCGGGCAGGGGCCGGGAAGGGCCACGGAGCTCCGGCGGCTCCGCTGCGCGCCGAGCCCCGAGCGAGCGGCGGCGGAGGCGGGGCGGGCGGGGGCGGGCCGGGGGCGCGGAGGGGAGAGGGAGGGAGGGGAGGGAGGGGAGAGGGAGGGGAGGGAGGGGGAGGGAGGGGGAGCGGGACGTGCGCGCGTGTCACGCGTGGGGCTGCGCGGGGGAGCCGCTGTGGGGCGGCGGGAGGAGGCGCGCTGGGGCGGGCGAGGGGGATTTGGGGGGTGAGAGGGGGATTTGGGGGGTGAGAGGGGGATTTGGGGTGAGCGAGGGGGATTTGGGGTGTGAGAGGGGGATTTGGGGTGAGCGAGGGGGATTTGGGGTGTGAGAGGGGGATTTGGGGTGTGAGAGGAGGATTTGGGGTGTGAGAGGGGGATTTGGGGTGTGAGAGGGGGATTTGGGGTGAGAGGGGGATTTGGGGTGTGTGGGAGGGGGATTTGGGGTGTGCGAGGGGGATTTGGGGTGTGAGAGGCGGATTTGGGGTGAGCGAGGGGGATTTGGGGTGTGAGAGGGGGATTTGGGGTGTGAGAGGGGGATTTGGGGTGAGAGGGGGATTTGGGGTGTGTGGGAGGGGGATTTGGGGTGAGCGAGGGGGATTTGGGGTGTGAGAGGAGGATTTGGGGTGAGCGAGGGGGATTTGGGGTGTGAGAGGGGGATTTGGGGTGTGCGAGGGGGATTTGGGGTGTGAGAGGGGGATTTGGGGTGAGCGAGGAGGATTTGGGGTGTGAGAGGAGGATTTGGGGTGTGCGAGGAGGATTTGGGGTGTGAGAGGGGGATTTGGGGTGTGAGAGGAGGATTTGGGGTGTGAGAGGGGGATTTGGGGTGTGCGAGGGGGATTTGGGGTGTGAGAGGGGGATTTGGGGTGTGAGAGGGGGATTTGGGGTGTGAGAGGAGGATTTGGGGTGTGCGAGGAGGATTTGGGGTGTGAGAGGGGGATTTGGGGTGTGAGAGGAGGATTTGGGGTGTGAGAGGGGGATTTGGGGTGTGCGAGTGTGATTTTGGGGTGTGAGGGGGATTTGGGGCGAGCAAAGGGGACTTGGGGTGTGTGAATGCGGTTTTGGGGCGAGCGAGGGGAGTTTGGGGTGTGCATGTGTGGTTTTGGGGTGTGCACACACGCCTTTGGGATGTGTGAACCCATTTTGGGGTGCAAACGTGCGGTTTGGGGTGTGCACACACGCCTTTGGGATGTGTGAGCGCATTTTGGGGTGTAAGTGTCCGGTTTGGGGTGTAAATGTGAGTTTTGGGGTGTTCATGAACAGCTGCTCACATGCCTCACCCACGTTTGCACATCGGCTGGGCACACACCTGCATTTGGGGGGCTCACATCTGCATTTTGGGGCGCACATCTGCATTTTGGGGGCGCACATCTGCATTTGGGGGGCTCACATCTGCATTTTGGGGGCTCACACCTGCATTTTGGGGGCTCACACCTGCATTTTGGGGGGCTCACATCTGCATTTTGGGGGGCTCACACCTGCATTTTGGGGGCTCACATCTGCATTTTGGGGGCTCACATCTGCATTTTGGGGGCTCACATCTGCATTTTGGGGCTCACATCTGCATTTTGGGGGGCACACATCTGCATTTTGGGGGCTCACAGCTGCATTTTGGGGGCTCACACCTGCATTTTGGGGGGCTCACATCTGCATTTTGGGGGCGCACATCTGGGCGCGCGCGCACCTGGCCACGTCTGTGCACACCTGGGCACACCTGGAGAGGCGCGCGCACATCTGGCCACCTCTGTGCACATCTGGCCACCTCTGTGCACATCTGGCCACGTCTGGCCGTCCCGCCCCCTCCATCTTCCCGCAATTTCTTCAGCGCTGGAATTTCCACCCCCTCCCCGTTCCCCTTTTTGAGCTTTTCCTGTTTTCCCTCTCTCTCCCTCTCTCCCTTTTTTTTTTTTTTTTTTTTTTCTCTTTAATCTTAAATAGAATTTTTTTTTTTTTTCTTTTCCCGCCTGGAGGGATTTGGAGGAAACCTGGGAAAATCGGGAAGCGCCGCCCGACCCGGCCCGGCCCGGAGCTGGGCCAGGGGGGTCGGAGAGCAGATTTTTCCTGAGCAGCAGAAATCCTTCCCAGATTTTTTTTTTCCATGGAAAAGACCATTTTTTCCCCCCCTCTCTCCCGGGGATTTCCAAACGTTGTTTTTTTTCCCTGCCCTGGCTGCGATCCCGGCCTCGTCCCGGCGGCCGCACATTCCCGGGACACACCGGGGGCTCCCTCCTCTCTTTTCCGTGCATCCCCCAGCCCCAGGAATTCCCAAATTCCCGGGGGGCACCGGAAGCTTCCAGCTCCGAGGCGCCCGAGATGGGCTGCGGCAAAAAGGGGTGGAAAAAATGGGATTTTGGTCAAAAGCAATGCCCTGAGAGCCACCCGCGGGGGAACCCAGGCTGGGACACCGCCGTGCCCGCGGGGTTCTGGTGGGTGTTCCCCAAAATCCGCCCGAATTCCCTGCTCCAGGGTCCCTGGAGCGGGAGAGGCCCCGGAGCTGCCCCCGCTGCCAGGAATGCGAGGAGGAGGAGGAGGAGGAGGAAGTCAGGGCTCAGGGAGGAGCCGGGAATTTGCTGACGGATCCGATCGGGACCAGCCGCGCTCAGGGGCCGCCGTGGGGCCGGGAGAGGCAGCGGAGACCCCAAAATCCGGGAAGAGCGGGAGGAGAAGGCGTCGCGGCCTGGGCAGCCCAGCCGCAGCCGTTATCCCGGTGTTTGATCCGTTATCCCGGTGTTTGATCCCTTATCCCGGTGTTTGATCCCTTATCCCGGTGTTTGATCCGTTATCCCGGTGTTTGGTCCGTTATCCCGGTGTTTGATCCGTTATCCCGGTGTTTGATCCGTTATCCCGGTGTTTGATCCTTTATCCCGGTGTTTGGTCCCTTATCCCGGTGTTTGGTCCGTTATCCCGGTGTTTGGTCCCTTATCCCGGTGTTTGATCCTTTATCCCGGTGTTTGGTCCGTTATCCCGGTGTTTGATCCGTTATCCCGGTGTTTGATCCGTTATCCCGGTGTTTGATCCGTTATCCCGGTGTTTGATCCGTTATCCCGGTGTTTGGTCCGTTATCCCGGTGTTTGATCCGTTATCCCGGTGTTTGGTCCGTTATCCCGGTGTTTGATCCGTTATCCCGGTGTTTGATCCGTTATCCCGGTGTTTGATCCGTTATCCCGGTGTTTGATCCGTTATCCCGGTGTTTGGTCCCTTATCCCGGTGTTTGATCCCCTATCCCGGTGTTTGGTCCCTTATCCCACTGTTTGATCCGTTATCCCGGTGTTTGGTCCCTTATCCCGGTGTTTGGTCCCTTATCCCAGTGTTTGGTCCCTTATCCCGGTGTTTGATCCGTTATCCCGGTGTTTGGTCCGTTATCCCGGTGTTTGGTCCGTTATCCCGGTGTTTGATCCGTTATCCCGGTGTTTGATCCGTTATCCCGGTGTTTGATCCTTTATCCCGGTGTTTGGTCCCTTATCCCGGTGTTTGGTCCCTTATCCCAGTGTTTAGTCCGTTATCCCGGTGTTTGATCCATTATCCCGGTGTTTGGTCCCTTATCCCGGTGTTTAGTCCGTTATCCCGGTGTTTGATCCGTTATCCCGGTGTTTGATCCGTTATCCCGGTGTTTGGTCCGTTATCCCGGTGTTTGATCCGTTATCCCGGTGTTTGGTCCGTTATCCCGGTGTTTGATCCGTTATCCCGGTGTTTGATCCGTTATCCCGGTGTTTGATCCGTTATCCCGGTGTTTGGTCCGTTATCCCGGTGTTTGATCCGTTATCCCGGTGTTTGGTCCGTTATCCCGGTGTTTGATCCGTTATCCCGGTGTTTGATCCGTTATCCCGGTGTTTGGTCCGTTATCCCGGTGTTTGATCCGTTATCCCGGTGTTTGATCCGTTATCCCGGTGTTTGATCCGTTATCCCGGTGTTTGGTCCCTTATCCCGGTGTTTGATCCCCTATCCCGGTGTTTGGTCCCTTATCCCACTGTTTGATCCGTTATCCCGGTGTTTGGTCCGTTATCCCGGTGTTTGGTCCCTTATCCCAGTGTTGGATCCCAAATCTTGACACTGGATCCGAAATCCCAGCCTTGGATCCCAAATCCCACCACTGGATCCCAGATCCCGACACTGGATCCCAAATCCCTGGCTTGGATCCAAGATCCCATCACTGGATCCCAAATCCCAGCCTTGGATCCCAGATCCCATCACTGGATCCCAAATCCCATCACTGGATCCCGGATCCCATCACTGGATCCCGGATCCCATCACTGGATCCCGGATCCCGACATTGGGAAGTGTCGAGTGGGAAATCCCCCACATCAGCCGCTCCTCAGTCCCAAAATCCCGGACCCGATCCCGGAACAGCCGGGGGGACACGGGCCCAGAAGTGACCGAGCCGGGACTGGCACCCGGAATTCCGGGATTGGCACCTGGAGATCTGGGATTGGCACCCGGAATTCCGGGATTGGCACCTGGAGATCTGGGATTGCCACCCGGAATTCCAGGATTGGCACCTGGAGATCTGGGATTGGCACCAGGAATTCCAGGATTGGCACCTGGAGATCTGGGATTGGCACCAGGAATTCCGGGATTGGCACCTGGAGATCTGGGATTGGCACCAGGAATTCCGGGATTGGCACCTGGAATTCTGGGATTGTCACCAGGAATTCCAGGATTGGCACCTGGAGATCTGGGATTGGCCTCTGGAATTCCAGGATTGGCACCTGGAGATCTGGGATTGGCACCCGGAATTCCAGGATTGGCACCTGGAGATCTGGGATTGGCACCAGGAATTCCAGGATTGGCACCTGGAGATCTGGGATTGGCACCAGGAATTCCGGGATTGGCACCTGGAGATCTGGGATTGTCACCAGGAATTCCAGGATTGGCACCTGGAGATCTGGGATTGGCCTCTGGAATTCCAGGATTGGCACCTGGAGATCTGGGATTGGCACCCGGAATTCCAGGATTGGCACCTGGAGATCTTGGATTGGCACCTGGAATTCCAGGATTGCACCCCGAGTTCTGGGATTGGCACCTGGAATTCTGGGATTGGCACCTGGAGATCTGGGATTGGCACCCAGAATTCCGGGATTGGCACCTGGAGATCTGGGATTGGCCTCTGGAATTCCAGGATTGGCACCTGGAGATCTGGGACTGGCACCCGGAATTCCAGGATTGGCACCGGCCGCGCCGTCCTCCCGCCGGAGCGCCAGGATCTCCGGCGGGCCGTGAAATCCCGATCTGTGCCGGGAATTATCGGGATATTCACCCGGAGCCTCGTGGCTCCCGGCAGCTCCCAGAGCTTCTCCCGTTCCCGGTTCTGCCGGAGTGGGATGGACGAGGACATTTGGGATGGACGGGGAGAACATCTGGGATGGATGAGGAGAACATTTGGGATGGACAAGAACATCTGGAATGGACAAGGAGAACATCCGGGATGGATGAGGAGAACATTCGGGATGGACGGGGAGAACGTCCGAGATGGACAAGAACATCTGGAATGGACAAGGAGAACATCCGGGATGGATGAGGAGAACATTCAGGATGGACAAGAACATCTGGAATGGACAAGGAGAACATCCGGGATGGATGAGGAGAACATTCGGGATGGACAAGAACATCTGGAATGGACAAGGAGAACATTTGGGATGGATGAGGAGAACATCTGGGATGGACAGGGAGAACATCTGGGATGGACAAGAACATCTGGAATGGACGAGGAGAACATTCGGGATGGATGAAGAAAACAATTGGGATGGATGAAGAAGATCCTTGGGATAACCAAGGAGGTTCCTTGGGATGGATGAGGAGAACATTCGGGATGGACGAGGAGAACATCTGGGATGGATGGGGAGAACATTCGGGATGGACGGGGAGAACATTCGGGATGGACAGGGAGAACGTCCGGGATGGACGAGGAGAACATCTGGGATGGATGAAGAGAACAATTGGGATGGATGAAGAAGATCCTTGGGATAACCAAGGAGGTTCCTTGGGATGGATGAGGAGAACCTTTGAGAACTTTGGGGTGGCCGAGACAAACACTCCTGGCCAGCCCCAGGATCTCCCTCAGGATTCCCTGGGGAGCTGCGAGCCCGGGATTGGGATGGAGGGGAGGAATTCCATGATTTCCGTGGTTTTTTTGGAATTCCGGGACAGGGGAAGGAGCAGCCGGGCTGGAGGAGCCCCGGCCCAGCCCTTCCCACCCAAGCGCAGCTCTTTGCGATCCCTTCTTTACATTTTTTCATTTTCCCCCCCAAAAATCAATTCCCAAATCCCTGAGCTCCATCCCGCGGGAATGATCTCCCTGCCGGGAAAAGCCGGGATTGGCAGGAGCTCCATTTCCCGGGAAAAATTGGGATTTTCAGGAGCTCCATTTCCCGGGAAAAGCCGGGATTTCAGGAACCCCATTTCCTGGGGAAAATTGGGATTTTCAGGAGCTCCATTTCCCGGGAAAAATTGGGATTTTCAGGAGCTCCATTTCCTGTGAAAAATTGGGATTTTCAGGAGCTCCATTTCCTGGGAAAAATTGGGATTTTCAGGAGCTCCATTTCCCGGGAAAAGCCTCTCCAGCCCCAGAAGAGCTCCTGAGGGGAGGGAGACCTGGGGGGCACTGGGGGCACTGGTGGTCCCAGGATTCTGGAATTCTGGGGTCTTGGGATTCTGGGATTCTGGAATTCTGGGGTTCCAAAATTCCGGAATTCTGGGATTCTGAGATTTGGGTTTCCAGAATTCAGAAATTCTGGGATTCTGAGATTTTGGTCATCTGGAATTCAGGAATTCCGCCATTCTGGGATTCAGAAATTCTGGGGTTTTGGGGTTCTGGGGTTCTGGGATTTTGGGTTTCCAGAATTCAGGAATTCTGGGATTCTGAGATTTTGGTCATCTGGAATTCAGGAATTCTGGGATTCAGGAATTCTTGGGTTTTGGGGTTCTGGGGTTCTGGGATTTTGGGTTTCCAGAATTCAGGAATTCCGGGATTCTGGACTTCCGGGATTTTGGGGTTCCAGAATTTGGAAATTCTGGGATTGTGGATTTTGGGATTGTGGGATTTTGGGATTCTGGGTTCCCGGGAGTCTGGGGTTTTGGGGTGCTGTCCCATCCCGATCCTTTTCCCATGGGAACCGGCTCGGACACGGCTCCAGGATTTTATCCGGGGCTGGGGGAGGCTCGGGCACCCCGCAAGGCGCAGCTGCATCCCGGCTCCTCCTTTCCCGCAGGAATTCGGGATCTGGGGGGGCTCGGGGACCCCCCGGCCGCTCGCGGTCTCCTGCTGCCACCTCCCGGCCTTGGGCTTGCCGAGAATTCCCTGGATTTTCCCTCCCTGCCGGAGGCTGGAGCAGCGAATCCCACACAAACCGCTCGCCTGGGAGCTCGGGGGCGTTTTGGGGCTGGGACGGCGATTTTGGGGCCGAAGGAGGAGAATTCTGGAGTGAGAACGAGAAGGATTTTGGGGCTGAAGGAGGAGAATTCTGGAGTGAGAACGAGAAGGATTTTGGGGCCGAAGGAGGAGAATTCTGGAGTGAGAACGAGAAGGATTTTGGGGCCGAAGGAGGAGAATTCTGGAGTGAGAACGAGAAGGATTTTGGGGCCGAAGGAGGAGAATTCTGGAGTGAGAACGAGAAGGATTTTGGGGCTGAAGGAGGAGAATTCTGGAGTGAGAACGAGAAGGATTTTGGGGCCGAAGGAGGAGAATTCTGGAGTGAGAACGAGAAGGATTTTGGGGCCGAAGGAGGAGAATTCTGGAGTGAGAACGAGAAGGATTTTGGGGCCGAAGGAGGAGAATTCTGGAGTGAGAACGAGAAGGATTTTGGGGCCGAAGGAGGAGAATTCTGGAGTGAGAACGAGAAGGATTTTGGGGCCGAAGGAGGAGAATTCTGGAGTGAGAACGAGAAGGATTTTGGGGCTGAAGGAGGAGAATTCTGGAATGAGAACGAGAAGGATTTTGGGGCCGAAGGAGGAGAATTCTGGAATGAGAACGAGGATTTTGGGGCCGAAGGAGGAGAATTCTGGAGTGAGAACGAGAAGGATTTTGGGGCCGAAGGAGGAGAATTCTGGAGTGAGAACGAGAAGGATTTTGGGGCTGGAACGAGGAGAATTCTGGAGTGAGAACGAGAAGGATTTTGGGGCTGAAGGAGGAGAATTCTGGAGTGAGAACGAGAAGGATTTTGGGGCCGAAGGAGGAGAATTCTGGAGTGAGAACGAGAAGGATTTTGGGGCTGGAACGAGGAGAATTTTAGGGCTGGAACAGGGAGGTTTTTGGGGCTGGAACGGGGATTTTGGGGTTGGAAAGTGCATTTTGGAGTTGGATATTCCTCCCCAGAGGTTTTTGGGGCTGGAAGGGGGATTTTGGGGTTGGAAAGTGCATTTTGGGGTTGGATATTCGTCCCCAGAGGTTTTTGGGGCTGGAAGGGGGATTTTGGGGTTGGAAAGTGCATTTTGCGGTTGGATATTCGTCCCCAAGGTCCCGGCCCTGCTGCTGGCGTGTCCGAGCTGGGGACAGCGGAGCCGTCGCCGTGTCCCCGAGTGTCCCCGGCGCTGGCGGCAAAGGGAAAGCAAAACCCCCCCAAAAACCCGCGCCCTGCCGGGGCAATTAAAATGAATTCCCTCCGAGCTGCGGGGCTGAGAGCGCCGCAGCCCGGCAGGTCCTTGTCCCCTCTGCCGGAGGGTGGCCCGGGCAGGAGGAGGAGGAGGAGGAGGAGGAGGAGGAGGAGGAGGAGGAGGAGGAGGAGGAGGAGGAGGGGGAGGAAGGAGCCGCCCGGAGCGGGGCAGAGCAAGTCCCCGGCGGTCACCCGCAGCCCCGAGGGGTCCCCGCGCCTCCCGCTCCGCGATGTCCCCGCCCGGGGGTCGCCGCTGCCCCCCGGCGCTGCTGGCGCTGCTGCTGGGGCTGGCGGGGAGCCGAGGTGAGGAGGGGGCGCGGGGCGGGGGGCGCCGGCCCGGGCAGCGAGGATGCGGCGCTGCGGCAGCGCCGGGGCGCGGAGGGGCTCGGGGGGCGCGGAGGGGCTGCCGGCGGCTTCGGGGCCGTTCTCCTCGCTTCTCTCGGCCCGCCGTGCCCAGGGACAGCCGGGCCGAGCCGCGGGGCCGGTTCCCCTTCCTGGGCAGCGCTTGGGCTGCGCCTTCGCCCCGAAGTCGCGACTTCCCTCTCACGAGCTCCCGACCCCACAGCTGTGAGCGTTCCTCTTCCCAAGCCCAAATCCCTCTGCCGAGCCAGCACAGCCCCCTTCTCCCGGGCTTTTCCCAGGGTTTTCCAGGGATTTTGGGGCAGCTGGTGCCGGCCGAGGGTCTTTTTTCCCCCTAACAGCAGCGATTTCGGGTGCGGGGAGCAGGGAAACAGCGGGATGTGGGAGGTGGATCCAGCCTGGAGCGTCTCCAGGTGCCTGGAGCATCTTCTGGCCGCACCTTGGCGGGGTTTGGCGTCGCTGTTTTCCTGGCAGCTCCAGGATTCGCAGAATCCCAGGATTTTCGAGGCTGGGAAAGAGCTCCGAGGTCATCCAGCCCGGGCTGGGACCAAGCCCCGCCTGGTCCCCCGGAATTCCAGGAATTCCTCGGACACCTCCAGGGCTGGGGATCCGACCCTCCCTGAGCCCCTTCCAAAGCTTTGTCTCTTTTCCAGGAGGGATTTCCCCAAATTTCCAGCCCTGGCACAGCTCGAGGCCGTTCCCTCTTGGCCTGTTCCATTCCCTGGGATCAGATCCCAAATTTCCCCCGGATCCCCTTCCCCCAGCCCCCTCAGGAGAACTGGGGACCCTCTCACACCCCCCGGCAGCCCCGGAGCAGCAGGAAAAGACAATTCCCGTGGCCTGCAGGAATTTTGGGCCCTTTCCACACCCCGCAGGTCCCACTGATCCATAATCCCGGGAAGGATTTCCCGCCTCTCCCTGCTCCAGCCCCTGGAATTCCCGAATTCCCCGAGCCTCGGGGTGTCCCCACGCCTGCAGCTCTGGAGCCGCTGGAACTTTGGGAGCTTCCAGAGCAGAGCCAGCGGCTCTGGATGCGCCCGGGCAGGAATTTCCTGGCGGAAAACACCCGGGAAGGGCGGGATTGGGGCTGGGAAGGGGCGATTTTGGGGGTTGGGCCGTGCAAAGGAGCCCCCAGAGCCGCCCTGACCACACGGAGCCCCAGGAAGCGGCGTCGGCCCTCCGGATGTTCCGCGGGTTTTATTTTGGGGGCCTTCCACATCCGGGGCTGCTCTCGAGAAGAGAAAGCCAGAAAGTTGAGAGGAAAGGGGGCAGGGGGTGAAATTCCCTGGGATTGGGAGCGGGGACGGGAACTGGGGTGGGATGGAGAGAGAGGAACCCCGGGATGGGGAATGGACACAGAACCAATCTGGGATAATGGAGAGAGGGAAGTTTGGGATGGGGAATGGACACAGAACCAGTCTGGGATAACGGAGAGAGAGGAAATTTGGGATGGGTTATGGACACAGAACCAGTCTGGGATAATGGAGAGAGGGAAATTTGGGATGGGGAATGGACACAGAACCAGTCTGGGATAATGGAGAGAGGAAATTTGGGATGGGGAATGGACACTGAACCAGTCTGGGATAATGGAGAGAGGAGAAATTTGGGATGGAAAATGGGGAATGGACACAGAACCAGTCTGGGATAACGGAGAGAGGGAAATTTGGGATGGGGAATGGGCACAGAACCAGTCTGGGATAATGGAGAGAGGGAAATTTGGGATGGGGAATGGGGAATGGACACAGAACCAGTCTGGGATAATGGAGAGAGGAGAAATTTGGGATGGGGAATGGACACAGAACCAGTCTGGGATAATGGAGAGAAGGAAATTTGGGATGGGGAATGGGGAATGGACACAGAACCAGTCTGGGATAACGGAGAGAGGGAAATTTGGGATGGGGAATGGACACAGAACCAGTCTGGGATAATGGAGAGAGGGAAATTTGGGATGGGGAATGGGGAATGGACAGAGAACCAGTCTGGGATAACGGAGAGAGAGGAAATTTGGGATGGGGAATGGACACAGAACCAGTCTGGGATGGTGGGGAGAGAGGAAATTTGGGATGGGAAATGGACACAGAACCAGTCTGGGATAATGGAGAGAGAGGAAATTTGGGATGGGGAATGGACACAGAACCAGTCTGGGATAATGGAGAGAGGAGAAATTTGGGATGGGGAATGGGGAATGGACACAGAACCAGTCTGGGATAACGGAGAGAGAGGAAATTTGGGATGGGAAATGGGGAATGGACACAGAACCAGTCTGGGATAATGGAGAGAGGAAATTTGGGATGGGGAATGGGGAATGGACACAGAACCAGTCTGGGATAATGGAGAGAGGGAAATTTGGGATGGGGAATGGACACAGAACCAGTCTGGGATAATGGAGAGAGGGAAATTTGGGATGGGAAATGGACACAGAACCAGTCTGGGATGGTGGGGAGAGAGGAGAAATTTGGGATGGGGAATGGACACAGAACCAGTCTGGGATAATGGAGAGAGGGAAATTTGGGATGGGGAATGGACACAGAACCAGTCTGGGATAATGGAGAGAGGGAAATTTGGGATGGGGAATGGGGAATGGACACAGAACCAATCTGGGATAATGGAGAGAGGGAAATTTGGGATGGGGAATGGACACAGAACCTGTCTGGGATAATGGAGAGAGGGAAGTTTGGGATGGGGAATGGACACAGAACCAGTCTGGGATAATGGAGAGAGGGAAATTTGGGATGGGAAATGGGGAATGGACACAGAACCAGTCTGGGATAATGGAGAGAGAAGAAATTTGGGATGGGAAATGGGGAATGGACACAGAACCAGTCTGGGATAATGGAGAGAGGGAAATTTGGGATGGGAAATGGGGAATGGACACAGAACCAGTCTGGGATAATGGAGAGAGGGAAATTTGGGATGGGAAATGGGGAATGGACACAGAACCAGTCTGGGATAATGGAGAGAGGGAAATTTGGGATGGGGAATGGACACAGAACCAGTCTGGGATAATGGAGAGAGGGGAAATTTTGGGAAGGGGGTGGAGAATGGGCCCAGAGGTGGCCCCAACAGTGACCAGGTTCCCTCCGGAGCCACGGGGCCTCTCCTGGGGTCACAGCCTCACGCGGGGCTCTGCTTTAGGATCCCCGGAATGCCAAAACCTGGCGGTGGCCGCGGGAGGATCGCTGTGCCTGGTGCCGGATAAAACCCTGCGGAACTGGATAATCATCCAGTGGAAGATGGAAATTACTCCAACATCGTTGCAGCAGATCCTGACGGCCAGCAGGGATGGAGCTGTCTCCTCTCCCAGAGGTCCTTTCCATGGGAGAGCGAAATTCCAGCCGGGAAACTTCTCCCTGTGCATCTCCCCGGTTCACAGGGCAGACAACGGGGTCTATAGGGTCGAGTTCCAGAGTTCCTCACGGATTTTCTCCCGGTGCTTCCGAGTGTCCGTGTGGGGTGAGTGGCTGGCTGCTGGTGTGCCCGTGTGCCCGTGTCCCTCTGTCCCCTGTCACCCTCGCTGTCCCCGCAGAGCCCATCGCGCCGCCGGAGCTGAAATCCCAAATCCTGCAGCGGGACCGGGGCTGGTGCCGCCTGGCCCTGCTCTGCTCCAGCCCCGGGAACGTCTCCTACAGCTGGGCCTGTCCCGGGGAGCCGCCGGGGCAGGACCCGGGGCAGATCCCGGGGGAGGACCCGGGGCAGATCCCGGGGGAGGACCCGGGGCAGGTCCCGGGGCAGATCCCGGGGCAGATCCCGGGGGAGGACCCGGGGCAGGTCCCGGGGCAGATCCCGGGGCAGGACCCGGGGCAGGTCCCCAACCCGATCCCGGGGCAGGTCCCGGGGCAGGTCCCGGGGCAGATCCCGGGGCAGGTCCCCGACCCGATCCCGGGGATCCCCTCCCGGCTGCTCCGGAGGCTCCCCGAGGGCGCGGAACCCCAAATCTGCCTCTGCAACGTCAGCAGCCCCGCGGGCTGGAGCGCGGCCCGCGCCCTGCTCACCTGCCCAGGTGATCTTCCCGCGCATCCCGGGATTCGGGGAGCCGGGAGGGACCCGCGGGGTGGGCTGAGCGTTCCGGCTTTTACACTGGGAAAATAATGGTGGTTACAGCGCTGGAAAATATCAGGGAAGAAGCGTTTACGGAGGCGTAAACTGTGTCATTTTGAAATTAACTTTTGTATATAATATGCATAATTTTTGTATGTATTCTGTGTAAAATCTATAGTTGTATATATAAAATCCATTTATATCTGTAAAAGATATACTTACATATATATATAATATATTTATATACTATACTTACTTCCATATATAATGTATATTTATTTTATATAGAAATATACCTGGTTTTATATACTAAATAGATATTTTATATACATAAAATATAAACTTATTTTTATATCTTTAATACATTATTATTTATACATTTTAATTTGATATAAGGCAAAAATATCAAGTTAGAGATTCAGGGAATCCTGGGACAGTTTGGGTGGGAAGGGACCCCAAATCCCAGCCCAGTTCCAGGATTCTGGGATTCTTTTCCAGAAATTCCAGACAATTTTGGCCACTGGACGCTGCTGGCCGTGGCCCTGGCCGTGGCCGTGGGGCTGACGCTGCTCCTCGTGGGCGGCTGCTGCTGGTGGAGGGAGAGGAGGAAGAACTCCCGGGAAGGTTTGTCTGGAATGTCAGAGCAGGATCCCAAATTTGGGAGTTCTGACCCCACGCTGACCCTTGGAATCCCAAAATCTGGGAGTTCTGACCCCACATGGACCCTTGGAATCCCAAAATCTGGGAATTCCGGCCCCACAGAGACCCCCGTTGCCCCCCCGGGACCCCCGGAGCAGGAGCTGACCGTCTACGCCGAGGTGGGAGAGAAGAAACCCCGCCAGGACCCCGTGAGTGCCGGGATTGCCCCTTCCCACCCAAAATCCGGGAATTTTGGGGTCGGGAAAACCCTCCAAGGTCCTCGAGTCCACCCTGGGCCTGAGCCCAGCCTGGTCACTCAGCGTCCGGCCACTCCTCGGACACTGCCAGGAGTGGGAACCCAAACCCGGGGCAGTTCCCCGGCCTGACCGCGCTTCCCGTGGGGAAATTCCCTCCACGTGGGAATTTCGGGAGCCCCAGGTTGATCCCTCCAACCATTCCCGGCTTTTTTGGTGTCCCCAGGCCGGGACCGGCGAGGCCACCCAGGAAGGAGCCACCGTCTACGCCGTGGTCAGTCCCAGGACACTGGTAGGGTCATTCCCGTGGGATCCCCGCTGGTTCCCAGGCTGGATCCATGTTTTATCCCCAAATTCCCCTTTTTTGGTGCATCCCAACCCTTCTTCCCTGGCAGGAGCACCCCAGGCACCGGGAGGAACCCGGGAATTTCACCGTTTACTCCACGGTCCAGTTCAGCCGGACGGTGAGGCTGGCCTGGAGCGTCCCCAAGCCTTGGGGACACCAAATCCGTGTCCCACGAGGTTCTGGGATCGCCATCCCGCTTTTCCCAACGGGAATTTTCCCCTTTTTCCCGCAGCCTTCCTCCATCAAGAGGAAGAGGCTGGACCCAGCTTTGGTCTCCACCGCCTACTTGGAGGTAACGGAGAATCCATGGGGGGGTTTTTTGGGATCAAAAAATCCCAAAAATGCCCCAAATCCCACCCTTTTCCTTGCAGGATAACAGGGGTTACAGGCGCCTGGGCTTCCCAAATCCTGCCGGCCACCAGCGGCCCTAAAACCCCGGAATTCCCATCCCTGTGGAATTCTTCTCCTGGAAACTCCAGCGGCCGCTGGGATCCCACCCGATGGAACAGAAATTTCCAGAAATTTGGGATTTCCCCCCAAGATTCAACCCCCGGCTGTGCCTTGGAGCGAAGATCTGGGGATGGGAAACTGTGAAGGGATGGATTTGGGATTGGACAGGCGGGATGGGTGGGGATGGGAATTCTGTGGGGGTTTTAGGGCTCGGAAAGTTTGGGAATCCTTGTCTTTTCTTTTTCTTGGTGCAAATACTGCTGAGGTGCACAATGAACCTGTTTAATTAATTAACTGGCTGATTAGAGCCTGAATAACACCTCAGGATTGGGGAAAAGGGTGGAAAACCCTTTGGAATAAACACTGGGAATGCCTGGGTGACATCTCGCGGAATCGTGGAAAATCCCGGCGGAAAAGGACCCCCCAGGATCATCCCAGCCACCCCAAAATCCAGAATTTTCCTAAAATCCATCCCAAATTTCCCCTAAAACGAAGAATTTCCCCTAAAATCCATCCCAAACTTCCCCCTAAAAAGAAAAATTTCCCCTAAAATCCATCCTGAACTTCCCTCTAAAAGGAATATTTTTCCCTAAAATCCATCCCAAATTTCCCCCCAAAATCCAGAATTTCCCCTAAAATCCACCCCCAACTTCCTCCTAAAAGGAATTTTTCCTAAAATCCATCCCTAACTTCCCCCTAAAAAGAAGAATTCCCCCTAAACCCCACCCCTGGAGCATCTCCAGCCCCTCCCCACCCCACAGCACAAGCGCGGGCGCGCTGTAATGTATTCTAATGACCCTCATTTGCATATCATGATTAATTTCCCGCCACTTCGCCGTTCCCGTTTCTCCCGTCTCGGCCCCGGGGCCCCACGGGGGTGGCGGGGGTCGCTTTGTTGGCCGCCCCCCGCCCGTGGTCATCCATTGGTCATCCATTGATCATCCATTGATCATCCATTGGTCATCCATTGGTCATCCATTGATCATCCATTGGTGGTCATCCATTGGTCATCCATTGGTCATCCATTGGTCATCCATTGATCATCCATTGATCATCCATTGGTCATCCGTTGATCATCCATTGGTCATCCATTGATCATCCATTGGTCATCCATTGGTCATCCATTGGTCATCCATTGGTCATCCATTGGTCATCCATTGGTCATCCGTTGATCATCCATTGGTCATCCATTGGTCATCCATTGGTCATCCATTGATCATCCATTGGTGGTCATCCATTGGTCATCCATTGGTCATCCATTGGTCATCCATTGGTCATCCATTGGTGGTCATCCATTGGTCATCCATTGGTCATCCATTGGTCATCCATTGGTCATCCATTGGTCATCCATTGGTCACCCAGTGCTGATCCAGGAATCCCTCGGACATCTCCAGGGATGGGATCCAGCCCTCCCTGAGCCCCTTTTGCTGCTTCCCAACCCTTTTCCCATGGAAAAATCATCCCAAATTTCCCACCCTGGCACAGCTCGAGGCCGTTCCCATTCCCTGGCATCAGATCCCAAATCCCCCCTGGGATCAGATCCCAAATCCTTCTGGCAGATCCCAAATCCCCCCTGGCAGATCCCAAAACCCCGCTGGGATCAGATCCCAAATCCCCGCTGGGATCAGATCCCAAACACCCCTGGGATAAGATCCCAAATCCCCCCCGGGATCAGATCCCAAATCCCCCCAGGATCAGATCCCAAATCCCCCCAGGATCAGATCCCAAATCCCCCCTGGCAGATCCCAAATCCCCCCAGGATCAGATCCCAAATTCCCCCTTTGGATCAGATCCCAAATCCCCGCTGGGATCAGATCCCAAATCCCCCCAGGATCAGATCCCAAATCCCCGCTGGGATCAGATCCCAAATCCCCCCCGGGATCAGATCCCAAATCCCCCCAGGATCAGATCCCAAATTCCCCCTTTGGATCAGATCCCAAATTCCCCCTGGGATCAGATCCCAAATCCCCCCTGGGATCAGATCCCAAACACCCCTGGGATCAGATCCCAAATTCCCCCTGGGATCAGATCCCAAATCCCCCTGGCAGATCCCAAATCCCCCCTGGGATCAGATCCAAATTCCCCTTTGGATCAGATCCCAAATCCCCCTTTGGATCAGATCCCAAATCCCCCCTGGGATCAGATCCCAAATCCCCCCTGGGATCAGATCCCAAATCCCCCCAGGATCAGATCCCAAATCCCCCTTTGGATCAGATCCCAAATCCCCCCTGGGATCAGATCCCAAATCCCCCCTGGGATCAGATCCCAAATCCCCCCAGGATCAGATCCCAAATCCCCCTTTGTATCAGATCCCAAATTCCCCTGGCAGATCCCAAATCCCCCCTGGAATCAGATCCCAAATCCCCCCGGGATCAGATCCCAAATCCCCCCTGGGATCAGATCCCAAATCCCCCCGGGATCAGATCCCAAATCCCCCCTGGGATCAGATCCCAAATCCCCCTTTGTATCAGATCCCAAATCCCCCCGGGATCAGATCCCAAATCCCCCCTGGGATCAGATCCCAAATCCCCCCTGGCAGATCCCAAATCCCCCCTGGCTGTCCCCAGGCTTTGGGGTCACTCTGGTCACCCCCAGTGAGGGGGAGACGTGACCATTGGGGTCCGTGTCCCACTGTTCATCTGGACAACGGAGGTGGATCTCGGATGGATTTGGGGAGATTTGAGACATTCTGGGGAGTTTGGGTCGATTTTATGGGGATTTGAGGGGTTTGGGGAATCTTGGGGGGTATTCAGGAGATTTGAAAGGTCACTCCAGTGAGGATGTGGGGCATGAACGTTGCAACGTCAGACACGAAAACTGCGCGGAACAGGAACCTCCATCACATGCGCTGTGCCCACTTCCCTTCAGAGCCTCCAGCTCCACTTTTGGGGGGTCTCGGGGGGCTCTGGCTTCGGGGGTCCTCGGGGAGCAGCCGCCCCGCGAGCAAGGTCCCACCCTGAGGAGGGTCCCACCCTGAGGAGGGTCCCAGCCCGGGTTTGGCCCCGTCCCACCCGTGGAGGTGACACTGGGGACAGAAGATGGTGCCGGGGCTGACGCGGAACCTTCTGCTCTTCCTCCTCTTCCTCGCGCCAGGTACGGGGCTGGGGTGGGGACGCGGCTCTGGGGACAGTTGGGGACCTCGGGGTGACCCCACCCTGTCCCCACAAGGTGGGACCCTCCCCACGGGAGCCGCCGTGCCCGGGGAGAGGAACAGAGTGACCCACAGGAGGTCCCAGAAAAATAGAAACAAGGGAAAAACGAATCCCTGAGGGATTTGGGGTGGGAAAATCCGGAATCCTGGTCCTGCCCCTCTGCGTGCAGAGGGCCCCAGGAAGGGTGAGGTTATTGAAATTTTATTTTCAACAACTGAGCGATTTCCGTTTTGAACGTGGTGGGAACGCCAAGACCTGGGGAGGGACGAGCGTCCCAACTCCACCATCCCCAATTTTTTTGGCAGCTTGGGCAGGAGAGCCCCAAACCTCGCAGGTGACCGGAGCCGTGGGCGGGGTGGCGCTTCTGAACCCCCGCAGCCCAAAAAACCCCTTTAGATATTCCCAAATCCATTGGCGCTGGGAAAACGAGCTGAGAATCGCCGGCTGCGGACGCGGGGAGCAGCCCCGCTACCCCCAGAGCCGCTTCCGGGGCCGCCTGGAGCTCCTGGAGAACGGCACGCTCCGGATGGGCCCGCTGGAGCTGGCCGACAGCGGCCAGTACCACCTGTACCTGGAGGATGACACGGGCAGGGAGAGCGTCGAGAAGGTCCAGCTGAAGGTCTACGGTGAGTTCGGCGATGGGGAATTGTCCCACAGCTCCAGGAGGACGTTGGGACATCCTGGGGGTTGTCCCACAGCTCCACAGTGGGAGTTGGGGAGGTTGTGATGTCATTGAGAGAATGTCCCAGAGCCTCACTGGGAATTTGTGACGTCCTGGTTGTCCAAGAACCTGGTGGGGACATTGTCCCAGAGCTCCAGGGGGACGTTGTGACATCCCGGGCATTGTCCCAGAGCTCCAGGGGGACGTTGTGACATCCTGGCTGTTGTCCTGCTGCCCCACAGGGACTTTGTGACATCCTGGTTGTCCAAGAACCTGGTGGGGACATTGTCCCAGAGCTCCAGGAGGACGCTGGGACATCCTGGGCATTGTCCCAGAGCTCCAGGGGGACGTTGTGACACCCTGGCTGTTGTCCTGCTGCCCCACAGGGACTTTGTGACATCCTGGTTGTCCAAGAACCTGGTGGGGACATTGTCCCAGAGCTCCAGGGGGACGTTGTGACATCCTGGGCATTGTCCCAGAGCTCCAGGGGGATGTTGTGACACCCTGGGTGTTGTCCTGCTGCCCCACAGGGACTTTGTGACATCCTGGTTGTCCAAGAACCTGGTGGGGACATTGTCCCAGAGCTCCAGGGGGACATTTTGACATCCTGGGGGTTGTCCTGCTGCCCCACAGGGACTTTGTGACATCCTGGTTGTCCAAGAACCTGGTGGGGACATTGTCCCAGAGCTCCAGGAGGATGTTGGGACATCCTGGGCATTGTCCCAGATCTCCAGGGGGACGTTGGGACATCCTGGGGGTTGTCCCACAGCTCCAGGGGGACGTTGGGACATCCTGGGGGTTGTCCCACAGCTCCACGGTGGGAGTTGGGGAGGTTGTGATGTCATTGAGAGAACGTCCCAGAGCCTCACTGGGAATTTGTGACGTCCTGGTTGTCCAAGAACCTGGTGGGGACATTGTCCCAGAGCTCCAGGAGGACGCTGGGACATCCCGGGCATTGTCCCAGAGCTCCAGGGGGACGTTGTGACATCCTGGGGGTTGTCCTGCTGCCCCACAGGGACTTTGTGACATCCTGGTTGTCCAAGAACCTGGTGGGGACATTGTCCCAGAGCTCCAGGGGGACGTTGTGACATCCTGGGGGTTGTCCCAGAGCTCCAGGGGGACATTGTGACACCCTGGCTGTTGTCCTGCTGCCCCACAGGGACTTTGTGACATCCTGGTTGTCCAAGAACCTTGTGGGGGTTGTCCCAGAGCTCCAGGGGGACGTTGTGACATCCCGGGCATTGTCCCAGAGCTCCAGGAGGACATTGTGACACCCTGGCTGTTGTCCTGCTGCCCCACAGGGACTTTGTGACATCCTGGTTGTCCAAGAACCTGGTGGGGACATTGTCCCAGAGCTCCAGGAGGACGTTGTGACATCCTGGGCATTGTCCCAGAGCTCCAGGAGGACGTTGTGACATCCTGGGGGTTGTCCCAGAGCTCCAGGGGGACGTTGTGACATCCTGGGGGTTGTCCCAGAGCTCCAGGGGGACGTTGTGACATCCTGGGGGTTGTCCCAGAGCTCCAGGGGACTTTGTGCCATGCTGGCCTCTCCTGCAGACCTGGTCCCGAAGCCCCGCGTGGTGGCCACCACCAACGGTGACCCTCGGCAGTGCAACGCCACCCTGAACTGCTCCGTGGCCCTCCAAGGCGTCACCTACGAGTGGATCCCACCCCAGAAGCCCCTGATGAAGGAGGGCCCGGTCCTGAAGGTCTCCTTCAACCCCGCGGTGGAAACCTACGTGTGCAAGGTCAGCAACCCCGTGTCCTCCAGCAACGCCTCGCTGACCTTCCGCCACCCCTGCAGCTGGACAGGTACGGCCACGGCTGGACACAGCTCCGGGCAGGGGTGGCCTGGGCTCTGGGGGGCCCCAGAGTGGCTCTGGGGGGGATTTGGGGATTTTGGAGGGATCCTGCAGAATTGTTTGGGTTGGGGAAGAGCCCTGAGGTCATCGGTCCAAGGTGGGGCTGACCCTGTGAGGTCACCCAGAGGGATCTGCAGGGGTTCCTCGGACACCTCCAGGGGTGGACACCGCGAATCTCCCTGAGCCCCTTCCAAGGCCTTTTCCCCATTCCCAGGAGGAATTTCCCCAAATTTCCCACCCTGAACCTCCCCTGGCATAGCTTGGGGCTGTTCCTCTGTCCTGATTTTGGATTCCACCTCAAAATTGATTCCACTGTGGTGTCAGAAGATCCCTCAACACCAAAACTGAGCCCAGAGGGGATCTGGAGGTCCCTAAACCCAAAAATCAGCCCAGGAGTGGTCAGGGGTCCCTTTTTCCCTGGGAGCAGATCCCAACCCCGAGGTGGATCCCGGGGGTGGTGGATCCCTTTTCCCTCTGCCCCAGGTGGGTCTGGGGAGGGATCTGGGGATCATCCCAGAGCTCCTGGATCTGCCTCTGCCTCCAGATGAGAACTCGTCCGTCGCCTGCGCCACGCCCAGCGGCCGCGTGGTCCTGGGAGCCTTCGTCCTCCTCTTCCTCCTGCTCAGCGTGGCCTGAGGGCCCCACGGGTGGCACCTCCGCTCATCTCCTCCCGTTCCACCACCACGGGGCCGGCGTCCGGACCCAGATCCCGAAATCCTCCGGGCACGGAGAACCAAAATCTGCGGGGAGACCCAATCCAAGATCCCGAAATCCTCCGGGCACGGAAAACCAAAATCTGCGAGGAGACCCAATCCAAGATCCCGAAATCCTCCGGGCACGGAGAACCAAAATCTGCGGGGAGACCCAATCCAAGATCCCGAAATCCTCCGGGCACGGAAAACCAAAATCTGCGAGGAGACCCAATCCAAGATCCCGACATCCTCCGGGCACGGAAAACCAAAATCTGTGGGGAGACCCAATCCAAGATCCCGAAATCCTCTGGGCACGGAAAACCAAAATCTGTGGGGAGACCCAATCCAAGATCCCGAAATCCTCTGGGCACGGAAAACCAAAATCTGTGGGGAGACCCAATCTGAGCCTGTCCTGGGGTTTCCTGGAATTTTGGGGGGATCATTCTTTTTTTGGGATGGCCTCGAAGGGCGGGGCCTTTGGCGCTCCCAAAGGTTAATTTATACATTAAATTCCATCTGAACACCACATTTTTAGGGTTTTCTGGATTTTTCCCTGGGCTGGGACATCCCACAGCTCGGGGATCGGGGGATGATGGAAAAAGCTCGGAGGTGTTTCCTCCCAGCCCCGTTTTTGGGACAAAATCCCTTCCTTTGCCCCCCAGAGGAGGACCCGGCTCCGGAGGGTGGGACACGGATCCAGCGGGGTGGGAAGAAATCTTGGGAATGACGGAGATGATCCCTCAGACTCCAAAAAAAATGTGGAAAAGTTCTAGCTCCACCAACCCAGCCCAAAAAAGGGGGAATATCAGGGGTTTCACCTCCATAAATCCCAAAAATTTCCACTTTAAGCAAGGATTCCCAAGGCTGGAATCCTAAGGGTCAACAGGGACCTCTTTGGAAAATTCCGAGTAATTTTTGGGGTCTTGGTCCATTCCCATGTGGAGATTTTGAGCTTTTATTCCACTTAGAAAATCCAGGATATATCCAAAAAACCTCTGGAAATTAATAAGCATTGATCCTGCTGCTGAATCTCGGGCGAGTTTCCAGCCAGAAAATTCCAGGATGAGTTGATGGGGAGAAGAAAGGATTTAGGGTCATTATTTCCACTTAAAAGAGGTTTTTCCTGCTATTTTATGCTCCTTGTTCCCAAACATGCTTCCCAAAAGGAATTTTCTTCTGGATAATTTCATTCATTTTTCCCGCCTGGTGCCAGCCAAGCCCAGGTGGGGAAAATTGCTTTTTGGGGGGATTTTTTGGCTTTTCTGGACCATTTCCTGGTTCAAAATTCTCCTTTTGGGATCTGGGGGTTGAACTGGTGGAGAAATCCATGGAGAAATCCAGCCTGGCCAAGGGAATTCCAGGTGGGATTTGTGCCTCTAAACACACCCCAAAAAAACCCCCCAAAAATCCCCAAATACCCCCAAACACGCCAGACCCAACAACTTTGCCACCCCAAAATCCTTCCGAGCTCCCATTCCAGAAGTTTCCAGGAGGAACCACGGCTGTTTTTCCTGGATTAATTCATCCTGCTCTTTCCCGTCCATATTTTTTCTGTAAAAGTCTGATTTTTGGGAAATGATGGCTTTGGGTTTTTACCTCATCAGGTGCTTTCTCAACAAGGAAGGAGGAGCCTCACAGGATGTTCCGGGTGGGTTTTTTTTGGGGTGGTTTTGGGGTTTTTTTTTGCTGTTTAAAAATCATTTCCCGGCAGCAAAACCTCGTGGAAAACTCCGAGCTGGACTTCCCTGGAAAGCAGCGGGATGTGACCCAATCCTGGGATTGGATTTGGGCTGAAATCCTGGAATTTTCATCCCTGGATGTGTCCAAGGAGCTGCAAGGTGGGAGTTGGAGACATCTTGCGTTGTTGGATCCTGGAGCTCTTCTCCAGCCTCAGGGATCCTGGAATTCACACTCAGAAAATTGGGAAAAGCAGTGAAATTCGGAGAAGGAAAAAGGCAAAACCCCTTGGATTTCAAAGCTGTTCCACCAAAACCAGCCAAGATTTTCCAGCAGCAGATCCACAACTGGATTTTTTCCTGGCTTTTCCCAGCCATTCCACCGGGAAGGACCATCCCACCCCCAGCTAATCCCAAATCCACCCAAATCCACCGACAGCGAGGATTTGGCTTCTCCCAGGTGAGTTTTTGGGGACTTCCCATCCTTCTCCTCCTTCTGTGGATCCCGTGGAGCTCCAAGCTGGGATATTCCCAGGAAAATTGGGGTTTTCTCACCTTTCTGGGTGGTCCCACCCCTGGGGAGATGGAGCAGATTTTGGGATGCTGCGAGGAGCCGCCCGCATCCTTTAGCGGGATCGCTTTGAAGCTTCCACCTCTCCAGAGCTGGAAAAATCCACGAAATTCCTTCAAAACCGAGTTTTCCCTGCTTTTTTTCAGAGCAGTTTGAGGACCCCCAGCAGGATGAGGGAATTCTGGCCGAAAAACCAAACCCAAATTTTCTGCTTTTCTCCGCAGCTTTTTTGGGGCACGAAGCACAACCCCGCGCTTTGAATAATTTCCGACCGAAGAGGATAAAAGGCAAAAATTTGACTCGGTCGGCCCCCAAAAAACAGGAAATGAGAGGCCTGGAGGTGAAGGTCTTCCTGTCACCACTTGCCCGGAGCTCCGGAGCGCCGGAGGCTCCGTGAGCCCGGGATGGGCTCCGGCGCTTGGCTCCGGCTCCTCCTCACCCTCGGAGCTCTTTGGGGTATGTGGCGTTTCCTCCCCAATTTTGGGGGGTTTTGGGTGGTTTTTATCTTAAATTGTGGTTTTTTTGGGTGGATCTGAAGGGGGTTTAGGGGTTTGGGGCAGAGGTGCTGCAGGTGGGATGTGAGGAGTGTCCCTAAAAATCTGCCAGAGGGAGGAGGGGATTAAAAGGCGATGGGAAAAAAATCCAGCTGGAAAAGTGAAGGATTTGGGTGAATTTTAGCGGGTTTGTGGGAGCCCTGAGGGATTAATTCAGGGAGGGAGGGAGGCTCCAGAGGAAGATTCCTGGAGGATTGGCTCAAATCACTGGGCTGGGAGATTCCCAAGGAACAAAATCATGGAATGGTTTGGGTTGGAAGACCTTGAGGATCGCCGGCTTCCAAGCCTTTGCCATGGGACAACTTCCATGAAAATGGGGCCAATCCCTGGTTTTGGGAGTCTGGAAAGGCAAAATTCCCTCTGGGCTTCCAGTTGAAATTCCAGGCTCCACCTGTAGGAGGTAATTTCCCTTTTCCTTTTTCCTTTTTCCCGTTTCCCTTTTCCCTTTTCCCTTTTTCTTCCTTTTTTTCCTTGCCTTTTTCCTTTCCTTTCCTTTCCAGGGCAAAACCGATGGAAAAAATACTCTGGGAAAAGTGGGGGTGGCACAATGGGGACCCTTCTCTGCTTTTAGGAGCTCCAGATTTGGCTCCTCCTCCTCCTCTTCCTCCTCCTCCTTTTCCTCCTCCTCTTCCTCCTCCTCGTCTCACAATTTCCTACAAAAACAAAATTTGTTTGCCCAGAAATGAGGGAAAATCTGAATGGAGGAAAATTTGAATCGAGGAAAACCTGAATCATTGGCTTGGAATAAAAATCAGCAAAGGGGTTTTGGGAGGAAAAAATCCTCCCACGGGGAATCTTGGGGTGTGGGAGATGAAACCCCTCAATTTTTCCAAAAAAAAATAACCCAGCTGTGGGATTTGTACCTGAGCCTGCTCCCAGGTGGCTGCAATTCCCAAATTCCAGGATATTTGAAGTTGGGAAAGAGACTCTTTTGGATTTGGGGTCTCACCTTTGGATTTGGGATCTCACCTTTGGATTTGGGGTCTCACCTTTGGGTTTGGGGTTTCTGTCTTGGATTTGGGGTCTCTCCCTTGGACCTGGAGGTTTCTCCCAAGGATTTGGGATCCTGTGGATCACCAGGCTGGATCCAGCATCATCCCTGACTCGATCCCAGAGGATTCCTGGGATTGGGATGAGGATGGATCCCAACCATTCCAGGGCTGGGATGAGGACGATCCCCGCGAGCCTCAACCCTCCTCCCTCCCCTCTTCCCAGGAATCGGAGCCAGGGAAAAGGTGCTGGGAATTCTGGGGGAGGCGACGCTCCTGCGGATCCCCCACGAGCTCCGGGAACGCACCGAGGAATTCGGGGAAGCCTCCTGGAAAAAAACCATGGAGGAGCCGCTGAAGAAGAAATTCCTGCTGAAGATTTCCGGCGGGAATTACACGGAGTTCGAGCCGGAGCGGATGCGTTTCCACAAGGAGGACTTTTCCCTGGAAATCCTCAACACCAGCCGGGATGATCAGCGGCTCTACGAGTACAGCGTCAGCAAGGGGCCGGAGGAGGAGGTCTGGCAGATCCAGCTGGAAGTGTTCGGTAAAAAATTCCTCTGGGAATTGCCGTGATGGCGATCCCAGCTTTTTCCTGGATGATTCTGGCCATTTCCTGGATGTCCCAGGCTTTTTCCTGGATGATTCTGGCCGTTTCCTGGGTGTGCCAGGCTTTTTCCTGGATGTTCCCCCAGGATTTTTCCTGGATGTTCCTCCAGGCTTTTTCCTGGATTTTCCTCCAGGCTTTTTCCTGGATGTTCCTCCAGGATTTTTCCTGGATTTTCCTCCAGGCTTTTTCCTGGATTTTCCTCCAGGCCTTTTCCTGGAGGTTCCTGGCCCTTTTCTTGGATGATTCTGGCTTTTTCCTGGATGTTCTTCCAGGCCTTTTCCTGGATGTTCCAGGTTTCTTCCTGGATGTTCCAGGACTTTTCCTGGATGATTCTGGCATTTTGGGAGCAGGTCTGGGAGGTGTGAAATCTGTCAGGTCAAAGGGCTGTGAAATGCCCACTTTGATGTCCAAAAAAATCCTGGAATTTTCATTTCTCCCTTTTCCAGAGCTGGAGGCCGATCCCAGCCTTTTGCTGGAATCTCCCAGCTTTCTGTTGGATATTCCCAGCCTTCCCCTGGAATTTCCCGCTGTTTTCCTGGATGCTGCTGGGTTTTTTCTGGGCTCTGGGGTGCGGGCGGCGATCACGGAGGTGGAAAACGCCAACTTCCATTCCCAAATCCTGGAATTCCCATCTGTCCCCAGAGCCGGTGGCCGATCCCATCATCCGGATCCTCCGTCGGGAATCCTCCAACGGCAGCTGCTCCCTGGAGCTGCGCTGCTCCTCGGAGCGGGGGGACGAGGTTTCCTACAGCTGGGCCAGCCGGGACAACGGCACCGGGGGGATCTGCGCCGGCAGCGGCGGCGGCCTGAACCTGTCGTACGCGCTGCGGAGCGCGGCCTTCGGCTGCATCTGCACCGCCAGCAACGCCGTCAGCCGCCGCCACGCCGCCTTCCACGCCGAGCAGTGCGGCTCCGAGCACTGGGGTAGGTCCTGGAACCCTGGGATCCTGGAACCCCGGGATGCCGGAACACCAGAACCCTGGGATCCCAGAATCCAGGAATCCTGGAACACCAGAACCCTGGGATCCCAGAATCCAGGAATCCTGGAACACCAGAACCCTGGAGTTCCAGAACCCAGGAATCCTGGAACCCCAGAACCCCGAGATCCCAGAACCTCAGAATCCTGGAACACCAGAATCCTGGAACCCCAGAACCCTGGGATCCTGGAACCCCAGGATGCCGGAACACCAGAACCCTGGGATCCTGGAGCCCAGGAACCCTGGAACCCCAGAACCCCGGGATCCCAGAACCCAGGAATCCTGGAACCCCGGGATCCTGGAACCCCGGGATCCTGGAACCCCAGAACCCTGGGATCCCAGAACCGCAGAATCCTGGAACCCCAGAATCCTGGAACCCCAGAACTCTGGGATCCCAGAACCGCAGAATCCTGGAACCCCAGAACTCTGGGATCCCAGAACCCAGGAATCCTGGAACCCCAGAATCCTGGAACCCCAGAACCCTGGGATCCCGGAACCCCAGAACCCTGGGATCCCAGAACCCCAGAACCCTGGAATCCTGGAACCCTGGGATCCCAGAACCCCAGAATCCTGGAATTCCAGAGTCCTGGGACCCCGGAATCCTGGAATTCCAGAATCCCAGAATCCTGGAGTTCCAGAATCCCAGAATCCTGGAGTTCCAGAACCCCGAGATCCCAGAACCATGGAATCCTGGAACCCCCGGATCCTGGAACCCCAGAATCCTGGAACCCCAGAATCCTGGAACCCCAGAACCCTGGAATCCTGGAACCCTGGGATCCCGGAACCCCAGAATCCTGGAATTCCAGAGTCCTGGGACCCCAGAATCCTGGAATTCCAGAATCCCAGAATCCTGGATTTCCAGAACCCCGGGATCCCAGAACCATGGAATCCTGGAACCCCCGGATCCTGGAACCCCCGGATCCTGGAACCCCAGAATCCTGGAACCCCAGAACCCTGGGATCCCAGAACCCCAGGATCCTGGAATTCCAGAGTCCTGGCACCCCAGAATCCTGGAATTCCAGAATCCCAGAATCCTGGATTTCCAGAACCCTGGGATCCCAGAACCATGGAATCCTGGAACCCCCGGATCCTGGAACCCCAGAATCCTGGAACCCCAGAACCCTGGAATCTTGGAATTCCAGAACCCTGGAACCCTAGAATCCTGGAATCACAGAATCCTGGGATCCTGTAAAGCCAGATTTCCGAAACCCTAGAATCCTGGAATCCCCAGAATCCTGGAATCCCCAAGTCCTGGGATCCCCAAATCCTGGGATGCCAGAACCCCAGAATCATGTAACTCCAGAACCCTGGAACTCCAGAACCCTGAGATCCTGGAACCCCGGACCCCCAGAATCCTTGAACCCCAGAACCCTAGAATCTTGGAATTCCAGAATCCTGGGATCCCGTAAACCCAGAATCCTGGGATCCCAGAACCCTGGAATCCTGGAACCTCAGGATCCTGGAATTCCAGAACCCTGGAATCCCATACAAGAGATTTATTTTCCCAATAAGGCAAATAAAGAGAGCTCAGAGGTGTTTCCTGTTCCTCTGTGCTTCCTGTTCTGCAGCAAGTCAACCCCAAATTAGGTGACAGAGGTGACAAGTTCAGCCTCCGAGTCCGGTGATGAAATGACAAAAATCAGCCCCAAAATCAGATGACAAATATCAGCCCCAAAAATAGGTGGCAGAGGCGGCAAAAGGCTCAGGGTGACCCGGGGCCACCTCCCCTGTGTGTCCCCTCCTGTCCCAGATGTCCCCAGGGTGAGGACAGAGCTTCTGGTGCCTCTGGTGGTGCTCGGTGTCATCATCATCATCATCATCATCATCATCGTGGTCATCGTCACCTTCAGGGCCACCCGCTCGGCCAAATGTGAGTTTGGGGGTTCCTGGAGTGGGTGGGGGTCCCCAGGGGCTGATCCCCAAAATCCTGGAGGTTGGGAAGGAATTCTGAGGCCATCGAGTCCAAGCTGTGACCGGTCCCCACGCGGTCACCCGGTGTCCCCAGGGACGGCAGCTGGACACGGGAGGAACTGGGATGGGGAGCACTGGGATCTTCTCCCGGCCCCACCCCGAGGGACCAAGGATGAGTTTTTGGGAGAGGAAATCCTGAAAGGAGAATTCCTGAGGGAGCTGGGGGGGCTCAGCCTGGAGAAAAGGGTGATCCAGGGGGATTTGGGATCTGATCCTGGGGGGGATTTGGGATCTGATCCTGGGGGGGATTTGGGATCTGATCCTGGGGGGAATTTGGGATCTGATCCTGGGGGGGATTTGGGATCTGATCCCAGGGGGATTTGGGATCTGATCCTGGGGGGGATTTGGGATCTGATCCAAAGGGGGATTTGGGATCTGATCTCAGGGGGATTTGGGATCTGATCCTGGGAGGATTTGGGATCTGATCCCAGGGGGCATTTGGGATCTGATTCCACGAGGGATTTTGGATCTGATCCCAGGGGGGATTTAGGATCTGCCAGGGGGGATTTGGGATCTGATCCTGGGAGGATTTGGGATCTGATCTCAGGGAATGGGACAGGACAACAGGGAGAGGCCTCGAGCTATGCCAGGGTGAGAAATTAGGGAAAATCCCTGCTGGAAAAGGGTGGCCAGGCCTTGGAAGGGTCTCAGGGAGGGTTGGAGTGGCCACCCCTGGAGGTGTCCGAGGAATTCCAGGAGATTCCTCGGGATGACCAAGGGGGAACCAGACACCGGTCGGACTCGGTGCCCTTGGAATTCTTTTCCAACCTGGCTGATCCCAGGATTGTGAGACACCTCCCCACCCCACAGGTGACCCAGACCCCTCCCAGGTCACCCCGGACCCCACCCAGGTCACCCCCGCCAGCGCCACCATCTACGCCCAGGTGCAGCGGGTGCAGGTGAGGGGGAAAAAGGGGGAGATGGGGAAAAAGGGGAGAAAAGGGTGAGGAAAAGGGAGAATAAACCTGAGCGGCACAACCTGCCGAGTCCCCCGTGTCCCACGGTGGCTTTGGGGACATTTCCCCCTTTTCCGAGCCCCACTGGGCACAGCCCCGGCAGGAATGGGCGGTGGCAGGACCGGGGTGGCCCCGCGGGGACCCCCGGGTCACCGCCCACCCTTTGTCACCTCCCTCAGAAGCCCAAAGGGACCGTCCCCAGCGCCACCCCCCTGTCCTGCACCACCATCTACGCCACGGCCACCGGGCCACCCGCGGACCCCGACGGAGCCCCCCGGTCCCCGGCCGTGTCCCCAGCCCCGCGGGGACGTCCCCCGCTGTCCCAGGTAAGGGCCACCATCCCCAGGCCCTGCCCGTGGCCACCTCCGGTCAGGCCACCTCGCTGACCCCCCATTTTTGTGCCCCCCAAGGAGCCCACGACGGTTTACGCCAGCGTGACCCTCCCGGTGGCCTGAGCCTCCCCGGGATCCGCGGTCCCGGCTGGAATCGCCGCCGATCCCGGGGGAATCCTCTGGGGATCCCGGAGCAAGCCCAGAGGAATTGCGGGAATTCTCCGGAGCGAGCGACAGTGGTGCCCCCGACGTGATGTGGGATGGTCACGCGAGGGCTGATCCCAATTAACACCACGAGGATTTTTGGGATGAGAAGAGGACGTGCCACCCGTTTCGGTCCCGATCCCAAAGAAAATCCCCATCCTGGGATCGCCTCTCCCACCCCATCCCCACCCGCAATTCCAGCCTGGAATTCCTGATTGGAGTAATCCAGGCTCTAATCAGCCAGTTAATTAATTAAACAGGTTCATTGTGCACCTCAGCAGTATTTGCACCAAGAAAAAGAAAAGACAAGGATTCCCAAACTTTCCGAGCCCTAAAACCCCCACAGAATTCCCATCCCCGCCCATCCCGCCTGTCCAATCCCAAATCCATCCCTTCACAGTTTCCCATCCCCAGATCTTCGCTCCAAGGCACAGCCGGGGGTTGAATCTTGGGGGGAAATCCCAAATTTCTAGAAATTTCTGTTCCATCGGGTGGGATCTCAGCAGCCACTGGAGTTTGCAGGAGAAGAATTCCACAGGGATGGGAATTCCGGGGTTTTAGGGCCGCTGGTGGCCGGCAGGATTTGGGAAGCGCAGGCGCCTGTAACCCCCGTTATCCTGCAAGGAAAAGGGTGGGATTTGTGGCAGTTTGAGAAGTTTTGATTCCGGAACTCCTGGATTTTGGTGTTCCAAGGGTCAGCGTGGGGTCAGAACCCCCAAATTTGGGATCCTGCTCTGACATTCCAGACAAACCTTCCCGGGAGTTCTTCCTCCTCTCCCTCCACCAGCAGCAGCCACCGACGAGGAGCAGCGTCAGCCCCTCGGCCAGGGCCATGACCAGCGGTCTCCAGTGGCCAAAATTGTCTGGAATTTCTGGAAAAGAATCCCAGAATCCTGGAACTGGGCTGGGATTTGGGGTCCCTTCCCACCCAAACTGTCCCAGGATTCCCTGAATCTCTAACTTGATATTTTTGCCTTATATCAAATTAAAATGTATAAATACTAATGTATTAAAAATATAAAAATAAGTTTATATTTTATGTATATAAGATATCTATTTAGTATATAAAACCAGGTATATTTCTATATAAAAATAAGTATACATTATATATAGAAATTAGTATATAAATATATTATATATATGTAAGTATATCTTTTACAGATATAAATGGATTTTATATATACAACTATAGATTTTACACAGAATACATACAAAAATTATGCATATTATATACAAAAGTTAATTTCAAAATGACACAGTTTACGCCTCCGTAAACGCTTCTTCCCTGATATTTTCCAGCGCTGTAACCACCATTATTTTCCCAGTGTAAAAGCCGGAACGCTCAGCCCACCCCGCGGGTCCCTCCCGGCTCCCCGAATCCCGGGATGCGCGGGAAGATCACCTGGGCAGGTGAGCAGGGCGCGGGCCGCGCTCCAGCCCGCGGGGCTGCTGACGTTGCAGAGGCAGATTTGGGGTTCCGCGCCCTCGGGGAGCCTCCGGAGCAGCCGGGAGGGGATCCCCGGGATCGGGTCGGGGACCTGCCCCGGGATCTGCCCCGGGATCGGGTCGGGGATCTGCCCCGGGATCTGCCCCGGGATCGGGTCGGGGACCTGCCCCGGGATCTGCCCCGGGATCTGCCCCGGGTCCTCCCCCGGGTCCTGCCCCGGGTTTGGGTCAGGGACCTGCCCCGGAATCTGCCCCGGGATCTGCCCCGGGATCTGCCCCGGGATCGGGTCGGGGACCTGCCCCGGGACCTGTCCCGGGATCGGGTCGGGGACCTGCCCCGGGATCTGCCCCGGGATCGGGTCGGGGACCTGCCCCGGGATCTGCCCCGGGATCGGGTCGGGGACCTGCCCCGGGATCTGCCCCGGGATCTGCCCCGGGATCTGCCCCGGGATCGGGTCGGGGACCTGCCCCGGGATCTGCCCCGGGATCGGGTCGGGGACCTGCCCCGGGTCCTGCCCCGGGATCTGCCCCGGGATCTGCCCCGGGACCTGCCCCGGGATCGGGTCGGGGATCTGCCCCGGGTCCTGCCCCGGGATTGGGTCGGGGACCTGCCCTGGGATCTGCCCCGGGATCTGCCCCAGGATCTGCCCCGGGATCTGCCCCGGGATCGGGTCGGGGATCTGCCCCGGGATCTGCTCCGGGATCTGCCCCGGGATCGGGTCGGGGATCTGCCCTGGGATCTGCCCCGGGTCCTGCCCCAGGACCTGCCCCAGGATCTGCCCCGGGATCAGGTCGGGGACCTGCCCCGGGATCTGCCCTGGGATCTGCCCCGGGATCTGCCCCGGGACACGGGCACACGGGCACACCAGCAGCCAGCCACTCACCCCACACGGACACTCGGAAGCACCGGGAGGAAATCCGTGAGGAACTCTGGAACTCGACCCTATAGACCCCGTTGTCTGCCCTGTGAGCGGGGGAGATGCACAGGGAGAAGTTTCCCGGCTGGAATTTCGCTCTCCCATGGAAAGGACCTCTGGGAGAGGAGACAGCTCCATCCCTGCTGGCCGTCAGGATCTGCTGCCACGCTGTTGGATAAATTTCCATGTTCCACTGGATGATTATCCAGTTCCGCAGGGGATTCTCCGGCACCAGGCACAGCGATCCTCCCTCGCCCACCGTCAGGTTTTGGCATTCCGGGGATCCTAAAGCAGAGCCGCGGGAGTCGCGACTTCGGGGCGAAGGCGCAGCCCAAGCGCTGCCCAGGAAGGGGAACCGGCCCCGCGGCTCGGCCCGGCTGTCCCTGGGCACGGCGGGCCGAGAGAAGCGAGGAGAACGGCCCCGAAGCCGCCGGCAGCCCCTCCGCGCCCCCCGAGCCCCTCCGCGCCCCGGCGCTGCCGCAGCGCCGCATCCTCGCTGCCCGGGCCGGCGCCCCCCGCCCCGCGCCCCCTCCTCACCTCGGCTCCCCGCCAGCCCCAGCAGCAGCGCCAGCAGCGCCGGGGGGCAGCGGCGACCCCCGGGCGGGGACATCGCGGAGCGGGAGGCGCGGGGACCCCTCGGGGCTGCGGGTGACCGCCGGGGACTTGCTCTGCCCCGCTCCGGGCGGCTCCTTCCTCCCCCTCCTCCTCCTCCTCCTCCTCCTCCTCCTCCTCCTCCTCCTCCTCCTCCTCCTCCTCCTCCTCCTGCCCGGGCCACCCTCCGCCAGAGGGGACAAGGACCTGCCGGGCTGCGGCGCTCTCAGCCCCGCAGCTCGGAGGGAATTCATTTTAATTGCCCCGGCAGGGCGCGGGTTTTTGGGGGGGTTTTGCTTTCCCTTTGCCGCCAGCGCCGGGGACACTCGGGGACACGGCGACGGCTCCGCTGTCCCCAGCTCGGACACGCCAGCAGCAGGGCCGGGACCTTGGGGAGGAATATCCAACCCCAAAATGCACTTCCCAACCCCAAAATCCCCCTTCCAGCCCCAAAAACCTCTGGGGACGAATATCCAACCCCAAAATGCACTTTCCAACCCCAAAATCCCCCTTCCAACCCCAAAAACCTCCCTGTTCCCACCCTAAAATTCTCCTCGTTCCAGCCCCAAAATCCTTCTCGTTCTCACTCCAGAATTCTCCTCCTTCAGCCCCAAAATCCCCGTTCCAGCCCCAAAAACCTCTGGGGAGGAATATCCGACCCCAAAATGCACTTTCCAACCCCAAAATCCCCGTTCCAACCCCCGAAGCTCCTTTCCAGCCCCAAAACGTTGTCCTTAAGATCCCCTCCAGCCTGAACTAGGCTGGGCCAGCAGCTCCCCGTTCCTCACTGGGGCGGAGGAAACAGGGGTTGTTTTTAGGATTTTTAATCCATATCGAAAGTACCTTTAAAATACATTTTTAGAAAATTTTAAGATCACTTTTTAATCTGCTCCAGCTCACTTCCCCCTTGCTCCAAAATTTCACCAGGACCGTCGGCATGTGACCTCAGTCATTGGGATTGGGGAAGTTCTGCTTCCCCAGAGTTGTCATTGTCCCACTTTCGGGTGTGGCTTTTTGGGGGTTTGGGGGGTCTGGAGCTCCTTTATGGCCCAGTCTGGGTGTTGTGGTTTTTCATAATTTATTGTATTTTTAAATTTTTTTTGCACCTGGTGCATGGTAGGGAATATGGTATATTTATTTAATATTATGTTCCCTAGCTTAAGTGTTGATAAGGTTGTTTTTGAAATGAGTATTATTGTTTGATTTAATTTTTAGGGGTATTATGGTATTATGGTCCCACGGAGCACCTGAGCTGTTCACACACAGCCACGGTGACTCTCTTGGTCCACCCTCATCTTTCCGTGGAAATTCTGGCGGTTTTTCCCCCAACAACACCTCAAATATCCATGACTGTGCCTGTCAGAAGTCATTTGCTTGACGTCATTTCCATCCCAACCACACCAAAACGCCTTGCGCCAGGCAGGCAAAGAAAAGCGAGGTTCGCTTCTTCTTCCTGCTCGTGGCGCAAAGTTTTTTGCGTGCCGATGGCCCCAAATCCTCTCCGTTTCTGGATGCCCATGGACGTGTCCTGGATCCCTCTTCTCACCATCCTCATGCACCTCCAGCAAACCGGTGAGTGCCAGGTGCTCCTGGAAGGAGATCTTGGGGTGCTTTGAGGGTTTTTGGGATCAGGGGAGAGTGGAGAAAGATGGGACCACCCGAGCAGCACCACGGGGTGGATCCGTGCCCAGAGTTGGGATCCACGGATCTCCCGCTGCCATGGAAACCTGCTGGGAGAGGGCTGGTGTCCATCTCTGGTCCAGCCTCTGGCCAGCTGTCCCGAGGAGCTCCTGGCAGAGGTTATCCCGTGGATTTGCCATCCCTGCAGTGACCGAGGCTGGGATGGACCCACCTGGGACGCCGGAAGCTTCCAGGAGGTGGAATGGGATAATTTTAGGTTCCCTCCCAACCCAAACCTTTCCAGAATTCCCTGATTCTCCTCCAAGGAACAGCTGCACGTCTGGCCAGGAGCTCCCTGTCCTGCTCGGGTCACTGAGCTTGGACTTTGGTGCTCGGAGCAAACCTTTCTGACCTTTCCAAGCCATCTCCAACTTTCTCCCTTTCGCTTTCACCTCCAGGCTCCCTCCTCGTGCTCCTCCGCACGTGCCAGGCGCTCTTGGTCCCTTGGCAAGGAGCTCGTGGTGGGTTTGGGGTGGTTTAGGGACCCGCGGGAGGGTGGGGACGTGTGGGATCGGCTCCGCAGGGGTGGAGAATTGGGCAACCTCTCAGAGATGGGACAGCCAGGGGGAAAGATGCCCAGGCCACTCTCCTGGCCATGGGACCCCTCTGAAAAGGAGCCATCAGGCCCACATCTGGTCCAGATGTTCTCCAGACATCTGCTCTGCCTTCAGCTCCTGCTCCTCTGTGTGTTGCCTGACGATTTTTTGCAGGTCTCATCTTGGGGTGTTTTTTGGCTGAAAAGAGGGAAATTGGGCAAGGTTGGGGCCCAGCCCTTCCCCGCAGCCTCTCGGGTGTTTATCGCATGAACCATCCCGTGGCTTCGTTATTCAGCAGATTTCCCACGGGTTTATCTTCCCCAGCAGCGTTTTCCTGCCACACGCTCTGCTGTCCGTGTCCCAGAGGACCCTGAGGATGAGTGAGACAGAAATTCCAAGCCCGACCTCGGGGCCGAGCCGGGGCCAGTTCCCTGTTAGAAAAACCGGGAAGAAAAACTCCATTCCCAGTATAAATCAGGTGGCGCGGTTGATTGGAAATGGGAAGTCACGAAAACGATTAAAACAACTCCTTCCTCCTTGAACCACTGACCAAGGCCATGGAGGGAAGGGATGGGACCTTGGACCTTGTCTGGGGCTGCATCCAAAGGAGTGTGGGAGGGTTCTCATCTCTGGAATGGTGAGAGTCCACCTGGAATGGTGAGAGTCCACCTGCAATGGTGGGAATCCACCTGGAATCACCAGAATCCACCTGGAATGGTGAGAGTCCACGTGGAATGGTGAGATCCCACCTGGAATGGTGAGAATCCACCTGGAATGGTGAGAGTCCACCTGGAATGGTGAGAGTCCACCTGGAATGGTGGGAATCCACCTGGAATCACCAGAATCCACCTGGAATGGTGAGAGTCCACGTGGAATGGTGAGATCCCACCTGGAATGGTGAGAATCCACCTGGAATGGTGAGATCCCACCTGGAATGGTGAGAGTCCACCTGGAATGGTGAGAATCCACCTGGAATGGTGAGAGTCCACCTGGAATGGTGAGATCCCACCTGGAATGGTGAGATCCCACCTGGAATCGCCAGAATCCACCTGGAATGGTGAGATCCCACCTGGAATGGTGAGAGTCCACCTGGAATGGTGAGAATCCACCTGGAATGGTGAGAGTCCACCTGGAATGGTGAGATCCCACCTGGAATGGTGAGAGTCCACCTGGAATGGTGAGAGTCCACCTGGAATGGTGAGAGTCCACCTGGAATGGTGAGATCCCACCTAGTCTCATGAGATCCCACCTGGAATCGCCAGAATCCACCTGGAATGGTGAGGTCCCACCTAGTCTTGTGAGATCCCACCTGGAATCGCCAGATCCCATCTGGAATCGCCAGATGCCACCAGGCCTGGTGCCCCCAGCATGGGGAGGTCATGGAGCTGCTGGAACAGGTCCACAGTCTCAAAGGGGCCCTTCCCTGCAGCCACCGGGAATCTTCAGCCAGGAGATGTGGTGGAGCTGCCCCATGCACCCCTGGCAGTGTCCAAGGCCAGGCTGGACAGGGCTGGGAGCACCCCAGGCTGGTGGAAGGTGTTGGGATTTTAGTGGAGCGGAATGAGAGGGGTTTGGGGTCCTTCCCAACCCAAACCTTTCCAGAATTCCCTGATTCTCCTCCAAGGAGCAGCTGCACATCTGGCCAGGAGCTCTCTGTCCTCTCGGTGACCCTTCCTGACCTCCCCATCTGCAACTCCTCGTTCTTCTTCCCCTTTCCGTTCCTGTCTGGACTGTGTCCTCCGCACGAGGCTGCGGGGGCTGAGCCTGGGGGTGGCCTCGTGCTCTTCCTTCACCCAGGGACCCTTCCAGGAGCTCCCTGTGAGCCTTCACACAGCCCCAGCCCTGATGGGCTTCGTTCTCCAGGTGCAGCAGCTTCATCCCACCTTCATCCCACCTTTTCATCCCACCTTTTCATCCCACCTTCATCCCACCTTCATCCCACCTTTTCATCCCACCTTTTCATCCCACCTTCATCCCATCTTCATCCCACCTTCATCCCATCTTCATCCCACCTTCATCCCACCTTCATCCCACCTTTTCATCACACCTTCATCCCATCTTCATCCCACCTTTTCATCCCACCTTCATCCCATCTTCATCCCACCTTTTCATCCCACCTTCATCCCACCTTCATCCCACCTTTTCATCCCACCTTCATCCCATCTTCATCCCACCTTCATCCCACATTTTCATCCCACCTTCATCCCATCTTCATCCCACCTTCATCCCACCTTCATCCCACCTTCATCCCACCTTCATCCCACCTTTTCATCCCACCTTCATCCCACCTTCATCCCACCTTTTCATCCCACCTTCATCCCATCTTCATCCCATCTTCATCCCATCTTCATCCCACCTTTTCATCCCATCTTCATCCCACCTTTTCATCCCACCTTCATCCCACCTTCATCCCACCTTTTCATCCCACCTTCATCCCACCTTCATCCCACCTTTTCATCCCACCTTCATCCCACCTTCATCCCATCTTCATCCCATCTTCATCCCACCTTTTCATCCCACCTTCATCCCATCTTCATCCCACCTTTTCATCCCACCTTTTCATCCCACCTTCATCCCATCTTCATCCCATCTTCATCCCATCTTCATCCCACCTTTTCATCCCACCTTTTCATCCCACCTTCATCCCACCTTTTCATCCCATCTTCATCCCACCTTTTCATCCCACCTTTTCATCCCATCTTCATCCCATCTTCATCCCACCTTTTCATCCCACCTTTTCATCCCACCTTCATCCCATCTTCATCCCACCTTCATCCCACATTTTCATCCCACCTTCATCCCATCTTCATCCCATCTTCATCCCACCTTCATCCCACCTTCATCCCATCTTCATCCCACCTTCATCCCATCTTCATCCCATCTTCATCCCACCTTTTCATCCCATCTTCATCCCACCTTCATCCCATCTTCATCCCACCTTCATCCCACCTTCATCCCACCTTTTCATCCCACCTTCATCCCATCTTCATCCTACATTCCCCCAGCTCCATCCCACCCCATCCCAAGTTTCCTCCCCGTTTTCTCTCCCCAGTGAGCGCCAGCAACACCAAGGAGGTGGTCGGGGTCCTGGGCGGGTCCGTGACCTTCCACAGCCACAACAGAGACAAGAAAGCAGCATTCTGGATTTTTGAGAATGATCCCATCGTGACTGTGCCATTTGGGAATTCTTCCCCGCCCATATTTTCAGACGAAAAGTTCAAAACCCATTTTGCCGTCTCCGAGAACGGCCGCGCGCTCAGCATCTCCCCGCTGAGGATGGAGGATGCCGGGATCTACTCCGTGAAAATCAATGGGAAAATCTCCACCTTCATCCTCCAGGTGTTCAGTAGGTGCTTCTCGTGCTCTTTTGGGGTTTCCACGCTAAAAGAGAAGTTTGTGACACCCCTGTGCCCCCAGGGGAGCTGGCAGAGCCCACGGTGACCTGCGAGGCCCAGAACTGCTCGGGCGGGATCTGCAGCTTCTCCCTGCGCTGCTCCGCGCGCGGCGCCGGCTTCGGGAACGTCTCCTACACCTGGAGGGTGCGGGATCGGCTGCGGGCCGAGGGCTCCGTGCTGCCGTGGGGGAACGGATCAGCCCGGGACGAGCCGGAGGCGCTGACGTGCCTGGCACGGAACGCCGTCAGCAGCAGGAACGTCACCGTCACCACCCCCGGCGTGCTCTGCAACGGTGAGAGCCGGGAAAGGTGGGACGGGCCGATCCCGATTCCCTGAGAAACACGGGAATGTTGGGGTTGGGATGGGCTGATCCCGATTCCCTGAGAAACACGGGAATGCTGGGGTTGGGATGGGCTGATCCCGATTCCCTGAGAAACACAGGAATGCTGGGGCTGGGACGGGCTGATCCCGATTCCCTGAGAAACAAGGGAATGTTGGGGTTGGGATGGGCTGATCCCGATTCCCTGAGAAACACGGGAATGCTGGGGCTGGGAAGGGCTGATCCCGATTCCCTGAGAAACACGGGAACATCAGGATTTGGGGATGGGATGGGAATGTTGAATTTGGGATGGGATGGGATGGGATGGGATGGGATGGGATGGGATGGGATGGGATGGGATGGGACGGGACGGGACGGGACGGGATGGGATGGGATGGGATGGGAATGGGATGGGATGGCAATGTTGAATTTGGGATGGGATGGGATGGGATGGGATGGGATGGGATGGGATGGGATGGGATGGGATGGGATGGGATGGGATGGGAATGTTGAATTTGGGATGGGATGG